>NC_141686.1:253224716-253726274 GCF_964263255.1 Lissotriton vulgaris | reverse complement strand
GCTTTGTCTCCCCGTGCCTACCACAAATTAATGTGTTCTTCTGTAATGTAAATTGTGCTCATGCCATGTTGTCGAGTTCGCGCTATATAATATTGCAAGGAAAAATAAAGAAAGGAAACTCGAGTTCACACACTACTGAATGCTCACTCTTAAGTGCATCAGCAGTGCACTGTGAATCAGAGCGTTTCACAGGCCTGTCACACATAAGAAATGCTATCAAAACGAAATCCTACAAAACAATATACTACTGGCCGGTAGCAATTCATACCCGGACAACGTCGGGACGGGCTGCTAGTAATAACATAAGATTGTAACACATCTTTCCCCCTTATAACCATTGCAATAAATAACTTCCCTCAATACAGTCTAACATAACATGTCTTCCGGAGGAAGTTCATTTGTAACCAATAAAGTCTCTATGCAAACCAGGTGTCTTGTGTGTTCTTTGGGTACGGGTGACGTCAGATAAGTGCTCAGAACTGGAAAGGTTTTGGGTCTGACTATTTTGTTCTTGTTGAGCCCTTACTAGTCTGTCCATGCTCCACATTTGGTCATCATCTAAAATGACTGTGTTTCTTTTGACTGCTGTTATGCACCTAGGTTTGGATAACTTGCTTTCAGGATTGCTACATCTCGGATTTTTTATGCAAACCCATTCACCCACCTTCCATTCTGGGTTCTTAGTACCGTGTTTGGAGTTATAACGCTCTTTATATTTGTTCTGATGGTCTTGAACTCTGTCAGTGAAAGCACTCATGTCCCTGGTGATAAGTGTTCCTCCCCCAAACCAATTTGGGAAGAACTTTGTACAGGGTTTTCTCCCTCTTAATGCTGAGAAAGCAGAGATACCTGTAATTTGGTTGGGTGTGGTGTGGTAGGCCCATAACATCTCCTGAAGACCTTGCTCAATGGGAATGTTGTTATTACTGGCTAATTGAATTCCGCCTTTAACCATGCGGTTCAACCTTTCCACCAACCCGTTGGACCTGGGACAGTACAGTGGTGTGGTGATGTGTTTTATGTTTAGGTTGTTGCTATGGGAAACAAACTGGACCCCGTTGCCAGTGACTATGGATGCAGGTATGCCTTCCGTAGCAAAAGTGTCTCTCAGGAACTGAATTACAGATGCGGTGGTTATTTAGTTGACCATTTTAACCACCGTCCAATGCGAGTGGTAGTCAGTTAGGACTATGGCAAATTTCTTAACTACTCTCGGTAGATTAAGTGGACGAATTATGTCGAGAGCAATCTTTTCCCATGGTTTACTTGGGACGGGAAGCGGGGAAATTGGGACCTTCCTAGGTATCTTTGACTTGTCACTACTACTGCATGCCTGGCAAAGCTTTACTTTCTCTTCTACTAGAGTGTCCATGTTGGGGAACCAGTAGCTTTCCTGTAACCTCGCCTTAGTTAAGCTTCTCCCCAAATAACCTTCGTGTACTAGGTCTATAATTTTGCTTCTTAACGCTTCAGGTGGGATTAGTTTGTCCTTTCTAAATAATAATTCTTTGTCTATGCAAAGTTCATTGCGAACCTCCCAAAATTTCCTTGTGTCAGCGTTCAATTGTTCTTGTGACTCAGGCCACCCCTGTAACGTGTATGACTTGAGTTGTGTCATTGTGCTATCTGAGCTCATGTGGTCCAACCATTCTTTTGAAGTAATGGTTGAAAGCTCAATCTGAAGTATGGGGTATTCGCCTACCTCAAATTGCTCTTCCTTATTGAGTGGGCTCCTAGAAAGGAAGTCTGCTGCAGAGTTTTGTGTACCTGGCACATATTCTATTTTGAAGCAAAACCCTTCCAACTCCAAAATCCACTTAGCAATTCGAGGGGTGTTACAACAGTTGTTCTTGGGGTTGAACATGAAAACCAAGGGCTTATGATCAGTTCGAATACAAAACTGTATGCCCCACAAGAAGAATTTAAAAGTGTTTTACCCCCCAAAAGCAAGCCAACGCTTCTCTTTCCACCCCTAAGTTAAATTCTGCCTTGCTTAGGGTACGTGAGGCAAACGCCACAATTCTTTCTTTGCCATCAATCACCTGTGACAGAGTTGCCCCCAATCCTTTTCCGTTAGCATCTGTGGTGAGGATGGTTTTCCTGTTATGTTCAAAATTGCACAGATATGGAGCAGAAATGATGTTCTCTTTTACCTCTGAAAATGTGGGTTGGTGTTCTTCCAACCATTGAAATGGAACGTTTCTTTTAGTTAGTTCCCTTAGGTTAGCAGTGATTTCCGCAAAATGATTGACGTATTTTGCCATATACTCTGCCATGCCTAAAAAAGACTTTAGTTCCTCTTTATTGGTCGGTGCAGGGGCATCCTTTACAGCCTCAACTAGGCAGAACTTTGGTTTGAACCCATCTCTCGAGATGCAATGTCCTAGATACTCCACCGACTCCACTCCCAGTTTGCACGTTTCTTGTTTCAGGGTAAGTCCCGCGTCCTTAAATTTGGAAAGGACTTGTCTTAGATTTTGGTCAAGCTCTTCCTCGTTGGCCCTGTAGATTAGGACAGCATCCTGGAAGCAAAGTGTCTTAGGTACCCCTTCCAGAATGCGCTGCATACATTTCTGAAATGCGGCAGCCGCCGATGCTAGCCCAAAAGGCATGCGAGAGAACGTGAAAGTCCCCAAAGGTGTGGTAAAGGCCGTTAGTCTTCTGGATTCTTGGTGTAGTTCCACCTGATGATACGCCATGGATAGGTCCAACACGCTGAAGTGAGTGGCCTTCCCCATGGTGCTTAACATCTCATGGATGCGTGGCAAAGGATGTCTTTCGACTAGGATGCTGTTATTAAGATCTCGCAGGTCGATGCACATCCTAATGTCCTGACTATTACCCTTCCTGGCGATAACGATGGGGGTGACCCATTCTGTGCATTCTACTGGCTCAATGATCTTCAATTCTTTCAGTCTGTTTATTTCATTCTTCAGTGGTTCCCACATCAAGTGGGGAATGGGCCTGGTTTTGTGCACTACCGGCTTAGCATTGTGTTTCAGCTTGATTTTATGTTGGTAGTCCTTGAGCAGCCCTAGCTTTTCTGAGAAGACTTCCTTGAATTCTTTAACGATATGTTCATAGTCGTTTCCCGGATTGGTGCACAGTACTTGCTCCGGATGATTGGGGTCCAATTTAATTCCCAATTCCTTCTGGTGACGCCACCCTAGTAAGTTAGATCCTTTTTACACAATGTAAACTTTGCCTACTGTGGTGCGGTCCTTTAACGCGATTATGGATTTGAGCATTCCTTTCATTGGAATGGGGTCTTTGTTATATCCACTTGGATTTATGTCTGCTTTTGTAAGTTTCTTTTGTTCTTGGCCCATTATGGCTATGAAATCATCATAGTTCGCTAGGGTGTGTGGGGAGCAAGAGTCTGCAAACATTTTAATCTTCTTTCCATCAATGTTGACTTCACATTCTGGATATTCTTGTTTCTCCTCTCCCACTTCCTTGACTTGTAGAATTATTTTCTTTACTTGAGCCTTGTCTTCTCCTTTATTGCTCCACGTTTTCTTTGGAAAGCATCCACACGACCTTGCCAGGTGCCCTTTCTTGTTACATTTCCTGCACCACGCCGACCTTGCTTGACAATTGGGGTCATTTGCTAAGTGGTTGTTGCTTCCACAGCGGTAGCATTTTAACTTGGAACCTTCTGAATCGCTTGTATGGCTTTGTCCAAAATCCTTCTTGTTTTGTGGTTTGTAAGTATCACCCTTAATTTTGCATACTTAATTTTCTTCCTCCGTGTTACTTATTTCCGCTACTTTGTTCTCTGCGTTGTTCATTTCTTTTATACATACGTCAGTATGTTCAATGGACTTTGCAATTTTGTTCAAATCTGTTTTTATTGTGAACACAGCGATAAGCCTACAACCCCGTGTCGGGGCCGGCCGCGCACAGAAGAGCTGGAAGGCGTGAGTAGCCAGGGGGAGGTTGGAGTATTAACACAGCGCCCTGCCTACAACCCCTAGAAGGGGCCGGCCGCGTGGCTTATGGGTAGTGATGGCAAGAGGCGGTCACGTGCGGGCGGCGCATCGCTGTGCGGGGGAGGCGCGTATGGAAGAAAAAGCTGTAGTTTCACGTTTTCCAAAGGCCCAACGGGGCCCAAACTGCCCCATAGGAGGGCGGAAGCCAGAGTGGCAAGTAGGAAGGAAGAGAAAGTCGGAGGGAGAGTAAGCAGTAGCAAGAGGGAGAGGGGCCGGGGGGGGAAGATATCAGTGGCCGGTTGGGGGGCAAAAACGCAAGCAGGTGAGCGGTGTGTTAGAGCATAACAGCGCCTGCGCTGGGAGGAGCAGTTAAGGACCTAGTCTGCTCGGGTCAGCAGGGATGAGGGCGTCCTCGAATAACTGCAGAGCACGGAGCCTGGGGGGCATGTGGCGGGCGTAGCTGATGGAGCACAGGTGGCGCACGAGGTGTTCCCACACTGCCTTGAAGCGCACGCCCCTCGTTTGTATCCGCGCCGTGAGCAGCTCCATAGTCAGTACCTGCCAGAGGCGCACAAACCAGGAGGCTATCGGCGGTGCCTCAGCCCGCTTCCAGTACAGAGCAATGAGTTGCTTGGCAGCGCCTAACATGTGAAGTGTGAGGATCCAGTCGCTGCGCGTGAGGGCCCTAAGTGTAGGGGGTCGAATGCCCAGCAGGAGCGTGCAAACCTCTTCAGGTAGGGGGAAACCCAACACCCTCTTAATGTGACTGAGGACCTCCTTCCAGAAAACAGCTAGAGTAGGGCATGACCACCAGATGTATACAAAGTCGCCAGTCACAGTGCCACACCTCCAGCATAGCGGCGAGGAAGTAGGGAACATTTTGCTGAGTCTCAGGGGGGTATAGTACCATTGCGTAAGCATCTTGTATGCGTTTTCCCTCTGCGGGATACTGCGAAAGGTTTTAGGGATGTCAGTCCACAGCCGGGCCCACTGAGAAGGCGTGATATCGGCACCGGCCACCGACTGCCATTGTCTCTGGTAGGGGTGCGCGGGCGGAGCGGTGGGGTGCTGCAGGATGTTATAGATCTGGGAGATAAGTCGTTTCAGCCCCCCAAGGGAGCGCGCCAGTTTCTCGAATGGCGTGTAGGCCCTGGTGGCAGCCCGATACACGTCATCCCCCATAGTCCAATGGCGCAGTTGGGCATACTGTAGGCCGGCGGTTGGGGGGAGGCCGAATTCTTCCCTGCAGTCGGGCCATGATTTAGGCGCCCCTCCAAGGAAGAGGTCTCCTATTACTCTACAGTCCCCTTGCGTCCAACTCTCAAAAGCGCGGGTCCGGGCTGCAGGGGGAAAGTGCGGGTTACCAGCGATGGGGGTGTGTGGAGAGGGAAACGTGGTTAGGCCCTTGGACACCGCCACCCTGTCCCAGACGTCGAGAACTGTTTTCGTCGGGACCGCCATATACGCACTCCTGGATCGTGCCACGCGTGGTAGCCAAGGCAGGTCCCATATGGTGCGCCCCGTGACCACCCGGTCCATGTGGAACCAGTGCTTGTCGCTCTCGCGTGCACCCCATTCAATGACGAACCGGAGGTGCGCCGCCCAGTAGTAGTGGAGAAGATTCGGGCAAGCGAGGCCGCCCCTGTCCCTCGGTTCCATGAGGACTCTCTGTGAAAACGGGGTCGCTTACCACCCCAGATGAAGGATGTGAGGTCGCGTTGGAGGCTCTTAATGCAGTGAAGCGGGATTGGGGTGGGCAAGCACTGGAAAACATATAGAATACGGGGGAGGACCGACATCTTGACTGCGTTGAGCCGCCCTAGCCAGGAGATCATCAAGGGCTTCCATTTCCGCAGGTCCGCCAAGACTTCTTTGCGGCACGATGCCCAGTTCCGCGCAGACCATGAGTCCAGGTGGGCCGTTAGGTCCAGACCCAGGTATTTGATGTGGGTCTCCGCCCAACGGTAGGGTGTAACCCCTTTCAGGAAGTTGACCTCCTCCTCAGGGATGGTGAGGTTGAGCGCCCAGGATTTGGTGTGGTTAATCTTGAGGCCAGATGCTCGTTCAAATAGGGAGAGGGCGTCATGCACGCCGGGAGGGAGTCCCAAGGACGCGTAAAAGTGAGGATCAGATCGTCCGCGAACAGCGCCACTTTGTTGGCACGCCCCCCGTGGGGGATTCCGTGAATGTCAGGAGTGCGCCTAATCAGCTCCGCCAGCGGCTCCACCGCTAGGGCGAACAGGAGTGGTGAAAGCGGGCATCCCTGCCTCGTGCCCCTGTGAATCGAGAGTGGCGGTGTCAGTTGGCCGTTGACCCGAATTCTGGCCTGTGGTCCGAGATAGGGGGCCATGCACCTAGAGATCATTTTAGGGCCAAGACCCAGTTTCCGGAGGACCGCGCGTAAGAAGGTCCAGTCGACTCGGTCGAAGGCCATTTCTGCGTCAAGCGAGAGGAGGCAGGCCGGAATATCCCAATGCTTTACCTTCCCCACTAGGTGCGCCAGCCTGCGCACGTTGTCCGCCCCCTGACGATCCCGAATAAATCCCACCTGGTCCGGGTCCACTAATCCCGGCATGTACGGATCCAGCCGTTTAGCCAGGATCTTGGTGTAGATCTTAAGATCGGTATTCAGGAGGGTGATGGGGCGATAGGAGGAGCACAGGTCAGGGTCCTTCCCAGGCTTGGGGATCAGGGCGATCTCCGCCAAGCCCATATCAGGGGATGGGCCAGTAGTGTCAGAGAAGGAACCATACAGCCACAGCAGGTGCGGGCGGAGCTGGGTTGGAAATAGGCGGTAGAAGGCCAACGGCAGACCGTCTGGTCCCGGGGTTTTCCCAATGGGGAGGTCCTTGACGGCCTCCGTTATTTCCTCGTCCTGCAGGGGACCTTCCAGAGTAGCTGCACATGTCGGAGACAGCGGAGACCCCTCAAAATCTGCAAGAACGGCCTCCCGCGCCTCCGCAGAGGTGGGCTCCTCGGCATACAGGGAGGAGTAGTAGGCAACGAAAGCTTCCTGCTTGGCTTTTTCCGAGGTGGCGCAGGTGCCATCCTGCCGCTTGACGTTGGCGATGTGGGCCCTGGCTGCACGCGCTCGCAGCCTGCCTGCCAGCAAGCGCCCAACTTTGTCCCCGCCCTCGTAGTAGCGTTGTTTGAGTGCCAGCAGGGAGCTCTCTGCCTTGTTGGTGCGCAGCGCGCGGAGTTGCCCCCTGAGGTTGGCGAGCGCTCTCTTAGACGCCTGTGAGGGGGAGTCCCTATCCCGAACCTCCGCTTGTTTGATTTCACTAGCCAGGTCGGTTTCTAGCTTAAACGCCTCCCTCCTCCGCGCCACCGCCAGGGAGGTGATGTGGCCCCTAATGGTGGCCTTGAAGGCATCCCAGATCGTATGGAAGGGTACGTCAGGGGTATCGTTAACAGGGAAGTACGAGTCTATGGCGTCACGGATGCTGGCAACATCCTCCGGGTCCCGAAGGATACTCGGCGGGAGCACCCACCTCCGCTCACGGGTGGCCCGGGCCAGGGGGTCTTGCAGCAAAAGTTCCACATGTGCGTGGTCCGATAGGGAAATGTCGGATATTGCGGCAGTCAAGGAGTCTCTGACCAATTCAAGGGAGGTGAAGAGGTAGTCAATGCGGGAGTACGTCCTGTGAGAGTGTGAATAAAAGGAGTAGTCCCGGGATCCCGGGTTGTGGTCGCGCCACATGTCCACGAGTCCCAGGTCTGTAAGCTGTGTTCTAAGGGTAGAGGACATTGCCCCCGTGCCATTAAAGGAGGCCCCCGCCCGATCTAGCTCAGAGTCCCACACCAGGTTGAAGTCGCCGCCTAAGATCACGCTAGGGTCACCTGGTGGGAACTGGTCTCGCAGGAGCGCCTGGAGGTATTTGTCCTGCGACTGGTTGGGCGCATATACACATCCCAGGGTGAACTTTGCACAACCCATCTGCACCGTGGCTCGGAGGAAACGCCCGTCAGCACTCTTGAAGGGTTTCGTGGGTCCCCGTCTGAAGCCAGCCCTGCAGAGGATTGCCACCCCCGCCGTCTTAGTGTCAGAGGAGGCCCAGAACTGTGTGGGGTATCTAGGGTGCGCCATGCGCTTGGTGTCCCCCTTTAAGAGGTGCGTCTCCTGGAGGAGGACAATGTCAGGGGAGTGATGCAGGAGATAGCGCCATATCTGATTCCGTTTGTTGGGGGAGTTGAGCCCTTTGACATTGAGTGATAGAACCTTCAAGGGCGCGGGGATGTTCGCTGTCATCGCATTAAGGGGGGACGGAGCTGCGCAAGTGTCAATGAAGCGTCCCCTCCCACAGACAGGGCAATGTCAGCCTCACCTCGCCCCCAGCGTGCCAACCCCCGTAGGACCCACCCTGTCACGCCTCTGCAGGCGCGGGAAGAGAGCAGGAAGAAAGAGCAGCGCGAGAGAAAAGTAGGAAGAAAAGAGAGAGAAGGAAGATAAAGGGCGTAGAGAAGAAACACAACCAAAACAGGCCAACAGGGCCATTGTACATTGTCCCAGGTACCGGACATCCTCTACCCGAGGGTTCGGATGAACACAGGAATGTCACTTCCTACGGGACAAAGGGAGGGAGCAGAGATCTGGGTGAGGAAAATAAAATCCGGTCATCTCGCAGCCCGTCCACCCCGCTGCCACAGGGAAGTCCGGGGGTGGGGCGAGCCAGGGGGCCCTCAAGTTCAGAGCAGGCGCCAGGAGGGCAGGGGAGCCCGGCGATGTGTTGCAGGGCCCGGAAGGGGCGAAGTCCATCGTCCACTCCCCCTGACCCCACGGGGGGGGGGGGCGCGGAGGCGGCCCTCTAGGGTGGAGGGGAGCCCCATCCCCAAGAACAGCAGGGCCAGGACACCGAGGCGCGGCAGAACAGGTCCAGGTGTCCGGGGGACGGGTGCAGGCTCGGGGTAGCATGAGTCTCGTTAATCATGTTCAATGGTCATCTGGAGTCGAAGGACGGTCCCCTCCCTCAGTGCCAGAGGCAAGAAGCTGGGAGGCCTGCTCCTCGCGGTCGCCCTCGAGGGAGCGAATGTGAGCGATGATGTCTTGCTTGGTCTGCGAGGCGGAGAGGCTATCCACTGGGGGGGACCGGCGACGTTTGCACACAGTGGACCAGTCTGGGCGCGGAGGGGCCCCCTCCGGGCGATGAGGGCGGGATGGGCTGTGGTCCGGGGACTCCGGCATATCAAGCAATTGCGCAGCTTATCGGTAGGACCCGAGGGCCCTTCGCTTGCCCTCCCACCTAAAGATGAGGGCAAAAGGGCGTCCCCACTGGTAGGAAACGTTGAGGGCCCGGAGTCTCTCCGTGATCGGGCGGAAGACCTTTCTCCTGTGGAGCGTGGTGGGAGCCAGGTCTTGGAAGATCTGGATCTTGTGGCCTCCATACCGCAGGTCCGGGTTGTCTCTGGCCGCTTTTAGAATGGCCTCCCTCTCCGTGAAGTAGTGGAGCCTGGTGACAATGTCGGGCAGGAGGCCCGCTTTGCCCCCCGCTCCAAAGACTCGGTGCGCGCGGTCAAGGCGCGGTGGGGGGGCGTCTTCCTCGCCCCACACCTCTTGCAGGAGTAGGGCCACGTAGGCCATGGTATCAGTCCCCTCTTCTCCGAGTGGCACACCCCGTATGCGGAGGTTGTTGCGGCGCCCCCTGTTTTCCAGGTCCTCCTGCTTGATCTGGAGCTGGATATGTTGCTCTTCCAGGGTTGCCACCCTCTGCCAGATTTGCTCCAGGTCTTCGGTGCGGGAGTCAACCGTCTTCTCCAAGCCGTCAACCCGGTCGCCGAGGTTGGTGACTTCCTTGCACACCTCTTTGATGCACGAGTGAACCTCCGTCCTGAGGGACCCAATTTCGGTCTTTAAGTCAGCCATGAAGGAGAACATGAAGGCTTGAGTCACTGGGGGGGAGTCGGCAGGCGGCAGAGGCTTCCCCCCTGACGTTGAGGGGCCCCCGGAAGATGGCGGCGAGCCCGCCTTGCCCCACATGGAAGCTACTGACGTACCTCTGGTCGTCGCCGGTGGGGGGTCCGGCTTGTTCCCTTTGCCACGGGTCATGGTCCACTCAAGACGTCCAGGGATAGCGGGGGGTAAGACAAGCTGTTGCGCGGAGCCCCCGGCCCGCGGTAGAGAAGAGTCCAAGGGAGGTCTCGCAGGCGCCCCGGTGATCCAGCAACCCAGGGCCCGCGATCAGGGGCACCAGACCGCAAGGCAGGAGATGGCGGGGTGCGATAGGGCCCACAAGCCTGAGGCAGGGCCTGTCCGCTGTCAGTCCGCAAGGTGTGCCAGGGCAGCAGGGGTCCAGTATGCAGGGGGCCGCGTGGGCGAGTGAAGTGGCTCCGCCGGGGAGGCAAGGCGGCGTGCAGGCAGGGGGAGTGATGGCAGACCTGTAGCAGCAGTCGTCCCGCGGCGGCTAGAGTCTAGGCCCCTCAGGCTGAGGACCTCCGATGACCGTGGTGAGGCTCGGCCTCTCGTTCCCGCCCAAGCCGGGGCCTCTCTTGACCGGAGCGCCCGGGCGGTCGTAGCGCCTTCAGCCGGGGGCAGCCCGGCGCCAGCAGCCTCGGTGGGATGCCCAGGCAGCAATCAGCACCACGGAGGGAGACTCGCCCAGGGTCCCCGCAGGCCGGAGACAGGGCGGCTCAGTTGGTAGTCCACAGGGCGCGTGAGGGCTGCAGGAGAGAGTGCGTGGGGGGGCTGTCGAGGCAGGTGTAGTGACTCCTCACCCCGTCCCAAACAGCCAGCCAAGGGGGCAAGGCGACGTGCAGATAGAAGGGGATCGGAGATGTCCCGCTGTGACCGGGAGCTGAGTCTCGCAGCGTTGGTGCCCCCGGCAGCTGTGGCAAGTCCCGGCCCTCCTGTCCCTCCAAGGCCTGGGCCGCACTCGAGCACAGTGTCCGACCAGCCTCCCGGCCCACCGCTGATGTGCCCCAGGGCAGCAGGGAGCTCGCAGGCAGGGGTCGCTTGCACAAGGGGGCCGATCCACCCCCTCCAAGTGCGTCGCTGCAGAGAGCCGATCAGGAGGAGAAGATGGCGGGCAAATCTGCGTCAGGGCCCCCCTTCGCCGGGCCCCTCCAGGGAAAGACAGAGGGAGGGGGGGCGGCGCGCTGCAGCTCACCAGGTGTGTCCCGCGGCGGGCGATGAGGCCGGAGTCGAGTCTCGTGGGGAGGGGGCCTCCGGCGGCCTCTCCAAGTCGGGCCTTCTGATCCCGCCAAAGCCGGGGCCTCTCCCAGCGGCGGCGCCCAGGCAGTCGCTGTGTCCTCCGCCGGGGGCAATCCGGCACCAGCAGCCTCGGCGTAGCCGCACAAGCAGCGGTCAGGGGCACCAGCGTCTCTCCCAGGCCGGCAATCAGGCCCGCACCGCGAGGGCCAGGCCGGGCGACTCGGCAGCAGACCTCGCGGCAAGATGGCGGCCGGAGGCCGATCGCGGAGGCCCCGGGGCACCGATCGACTGCAGCAGGGACTTCAACGTCCGGGGCTCGCCTCCAGAAGGAATCGCTGGCAGGGTCGGCAGCACACAGGGGGTCCCCAGGAGCAGAAACCCCGCGGACTTCGCTTAAACAGGCTTAATTAGGCAGCGGGGGCGACAGAGCTCACACGAGACGCGTCTGCTCACATCGCTGTCTCGGCCACGCCTCCCGGACTTTGCAATTTTAATTGCTTCCTGTATGTCCGGTTGCTTGTGCAAAAGCTTCTTCTGTATTTATTTGTTATTCGTACAACGTACCAGCTGGTCTCTGATTAATGAGTCGTTTAGATCTTTGAAGTCACACCGCTTGCTGAGACCCCTTAGTATAGCTACATATGTTGAAACACTCTCTTGCTTCCCTTGTACGCGGCTGAAGAATTTGTATCTCTCTAAGTATATGTTTATTTTATCGCCAAAATGAGCTCTTAGTTTCATCAGTGCTATGTTGTAGACTTCCTCATCATCATCTTCATCTCCCGGTTCTGGAAGTGATTCAAACACTTTCCTTCCTGTGGGGCCCAAGTTGTGCAATAAAATATGTTGCTTCCTAAACTCACTGAATTTCTCTCCACCTATTGCCGCCAGATAGGAATCAAAAACTTTTTCCCATTCTTCCCAAGGCATGTTGGGTTCCCCACATTCATTCAAAAATGACGCAGGTTGCGTCATACTTGCAGCTGCCATGTTAAAGCTTTTAATTATATTTGGCTAGAGGATATTCAAAATGAAAGTTACAATTACATTTATATGTAAACGAGACCTCACCAGATAAGCTGCTTAGGTAACTTCTTGAGATGGCTTAATCCTGGTGACTATCGTGGCTTAAATTTCTTTTAATTTCCCTGCTGCCAGAGTCCAATCAAAAGGGGAGGAGCAGGAACATCTGTCCCCTTCCACAGATTGTCGCCACTGTTAAAAGATGAATGCCTGAGGCGTCAGATAGAAAACTGCCTTTATTCACTGCTCCGCTCTCCAGCAATGACAATACCTCACATGAACATTCTAAGAGCAGCTTCACAGGAAGCTACCAAGTGCACCATCACATGGGGGTGGCTGGAACATACCAAGGCGGACACATTGTAAATAGGTGTATATACAAATGACATCACATTGTAAATAGGTGTAAATATAATAAGATAAGATTGTAACAGCTGCTCTATGCATTTATTTAAAAAAATAAAACAAAAATCAAGAAAAGGTATGTCGCTTCCCTTCTCAGGAATGCTTTACTCCATTACATCCTAATTTATAGGACAAGCACCATAAACGCCTCTGTATTTTCCTGTGCTCTCTCTCCCCTCCCGTTGTCCGCATTCCCTTTATTCCCACCCCCCTCCCTGATTGCGATGACCCTTGAGGTAACCACCCTCCTCCCCTCCCATTGTCCATGTTTACCAGGCTCCCGCCCCCTCCTGTTGTCTGTGTTAAACATGCTCCCGCCCCCTCCGGTTCTCTCACGTGGACCCAAAACTTGGATTCAGTCACTTGATTTATTTACCCTCCCGGGGGTCCTGAACCCAATGAATTCCTAATAATTGCAGTCTGGAAGGGTGGGGCGGAGCTGTCACCCCACAGCCCTGTCATGTCCCCAGGTCAGCCTCATATGACAATAAAGTGTGGATCGCTGCAGACCTGCTGGCCGATGGGTTATTGTAGTGCAATGGGAGAGAGTCCATTTTGCCTAATTGGGGCGCGGCTGGAAGCTGCTTCACAGTCTCCAAATAATGGCTGGGGGTGGGCGGCCTTTCACAAGGTGAGGGTCTCCCCTTCTCCCTAGCAGGATTTACATTTCTTAACCGTCCGTTTTGTGCAAACAGTGCATTGCAGTGATTAAAAGAGCCTTGTTTGGTATCGACTCGAGCCCCCGTGGCACGCTAGAAAGTTCACTGCGAAAAAACAATGACCGCACTCCCCCACTCACCTCGGCACCCGTCACTTCAGACCTTCTCCCCTTGGGCCCGATTCACAGAATGAACTTAAGACTGAATCCTAAACTTACTACTATTTTGGTATTCACAGGATGCCAAAAGTAGTAAGTGCATTCTGTGAATACCAAAAGTAGTAAGTGCATTCTGTGAATACCAAAACAGTAGTAAGTTTAGGATTGAGTCTTAAATTCATTCTGTGGATCGGACCCCAAGTGTTTCATTAGAAGGGATGCGCCTGGAATCCTCGCTTGTGTCTAGCGTGCGATCTATGTTACTTTTGTTGCAAATATAAGCAAAGCAACAAAAACAAGCATTTACAATTTTTTTCATTTATGTGTTGGTTTCCTGGTAACCTGCCAGCACAACCTGTAATTATGAAAATTCAAAGCTAGCTCCATGAGGTGACTGCAGCGCTATACTATGTACAGCTCATGTATTCATTCATCTCCCGATGCTAGAGACGGCCTTTCCAAGCTGCTTTAGTGAATCCTCTACTGAATGTATTTGTTTTTCGATCACCCCCTTGGCCCCCGATAGGCAAGTCATTAGTGATTGTTGTGGCCCCTCATCTGACTTTAACACATTCCCGGCCTTCCTCTTTCCCATCCCTCTCACTCAAATTCGAAAATACACAAGTCACAGTAATTCAGGAACAATACAGTCTTGAAACGATTATGGGTCCGCTAGGGTCTGAATGCTATATGAACCCAGAACTAAAAAAGTTGAGTGATAAGGCGACGGTCCCCTCAAGTCAGAGCTACTCAAGAATACATATGAAAGCTACGAGTTTTGTAGCTCAGTTTTACAAGTCGGTCCCTTGATATCCCGGTCTGGAATCTTTCTTATCTTTTCCGTGCAAATCTGGAACTGTTGGACCAATACAGTCCTCAAATCCTGGCAGCCACATTCCCATGGCCCAATTGAGCTTGTACCCAAATTAAACAGCAGAATCTCTGCAGTGAGTATGTCCCAGACTACCAGCAACCAAAAAGGCAAACTCACCAGGTCCTGGAGTCGCCCGGCCTCATCCGGTCTATCACGGGCTTAAACGGGACCGTCTTAGCCCGGTCTTGGCCCGGACACAGCCCAGGCGACTCACGCTGCGGGAGTCATTAGCGGGTTAAATAGCGCTCCTGCTCTCGATTACAAGTGCCGCTGTGAGCTCCTCCACTCACCAACAGGACCCAAGGGAGCAGCCAGTGCTCTGTGGAATACTCCAAGGACACAGATTGGGATTGGGGAAAAGGTGCTTAAGCAGGCGCATGCATCAATATTTTCCACACAATTACGTAATTTTTCACATTTCTGTAGGTGTGTGAAGAGTAAGTGATTGGCAAGAAGCACTCAATTGTGGTCAACTGTTGAAGGACGGACCGGAATCAAGGATTTCACATTCCAAAGTCAACAACTGACCGACTACACCGCGAACGGTTCCTCCCTTTTCTTCTCGAAGTGAGCATTTGCGCGAGCGCGAATGTATGTATGCAGTTATGAGTGCATGACAGAATAACTAATGCAGGGTTTTTTTTTGCATGTCCTCCAGCTCACCTTCAAAAAAGGTATCAATCATACAGGAAACTAACTACCCCTTAATATTGATATTGTACAATTCTTTCCCACCCTGTTTCCACTCTTGCCTCAGCAACCAAACAACTCCCCCATCCCCTCTCCCCTTCCTGCACCCGTCACCTCTCCCCCTTCTGCACTTGGCCAGCCATAGGCTGTATAAATTGAGGTGGTACAAAAGGGGGTGGTAATGGACGGTGCATCTGAACCAATCACCACCCCCTTTTATACCACTTTTGGCTGCCATAAGTGTGGCAGGGTATGCTCAGACGTGAGTCCCTTGCTCACTTTGCCACTGGATTCAAGCAAGCCGGGCTGAAGACGGCTGGAATGCCAGAAACCGGTCCTCAGAAGCTGTTTCCGGTCCAGGGAAGACATGGCTTGGCAGTTCGGGCTGAACTGTTCCCATGAGGCACAGGGTCAGAACGATTTGCATGTAGCCATGTCTGAACTGGGGTGGCAGAGTGGGCTAAAGAACGGTGATGGATTAAACCCAGATCTTTTGACTGGGTGTGAGTGTTTGATTGATTCAGATGCTCCGTCCATCACCACCCCCTTTTATACCACTTTTGGCCGCCATAAGTGTGGCAGGGTATGCTCAGACGTGAGTCCCTTGCTCACTTTGCCACTGGATTCAAGCAAGTCGGGCTGAAGACGGCTGGAATGCCAGAAACCGGTCCTCGGAAGCTTGTTTCTGGTCCAGGGAAGACATGGCTTGGCAGTTCGGGCTGGACTGTTCCTGTGAGGCACAGGGTCAGACTGATTTGCATATAGCCATGTCTGAACTGGGGTGGCAGAGTGGGCTAAAGAATGGTGATGGATTAAACCCAGATCTTTTGACTAGGTGTGAGTGTTTGATTGATTCAAATGCTCCGTCCATCACCACCCCCTTTTATACCACTTTTGGCCGCCATAAGTGTGGCAGGGTATGCTCAGACATGAGTCCCTTGCTCACTTTGCCACTGGATTCAAGCAAGCCGGGCTGAAGACAGCTGGAATGCCAGAAACCGGTCCTCAGAAGCTTGTTTCTGGTCCAGGGAAGACATGGCTTGGCAGTTCGGGCTGGACTGTTCCCATGAGGCACAGGGTCAGACTGATTTGCATAAAGCCATGTCTGAACTGGGGTGGCAGAGTGGGCTAAAGAACGGTGATGGATTAAACCCAGATCTTTTGACTGGGTGTGAGTGTTTGATTGATTCAGATGCTCCGTCCATCACCACCCCCTTTTATACCACTTTTGGCCGCCATAAGTGTGGCAGGGTATGCTCAGACGTGAGTCCCTTGCTCACTTTGCCACTGGATTCAAGCAAGCCGGGCTGAAGACGGCTGGAATGCCAGAAACCGGTCCTCGGAAGCTTGTTTCTGGTCCAGGGAAGACATGGATTGGCAGTTCGGGCTGGACTGTTCCCATGAGGCACAGGGTCAGACTGATTTGCATATAGCCATGTCTGAACTGGGGTGGCAGAGTGGGCTAAAGAACGGTGATGGATTAAACCCAGATCTTTTGACTGGGTGTGAGTGTTTGATTGATTCAGATGCTCCGTCCATCACCACCCCCTGTTATACCAGTATAAATTGAGGTGGTATGTGCAGCTGGATAAATAAAGGCTGCAAATTGGCAGCCGGGAAACCCACTGCGGGTAGCTGTTGCGCGTTAAAAGTTAAATAAAATAAAATAAATTAAATAATTGTGTTTCCTATTTTTTTTCGTACGAGCCTTCAAAAACGCAGTTGGCCTTGCAATTTCTTTTGGAAAGCAGAAACACAGTTTCTACACATAAATTAAAAAATTTTACCCTCAACCTTTTCAGCTAGCCGATGCAGTAATGAGAGCATGTGTTTCTTGGAGTGGCCAGGCATGCATTTCAGAACGAAATGGCTTCCTGTAATGCACGGTCATATTCAAAGCCTGTTTGGGGTTGGGTAAAATGTGTATGCAGCGTTTACCTTTAAGCGGAGCCAAATCAAATGTTTTTCGAGACCCAGCAGAAACAAAGAAAGAACACGCATTTCACAAGTGGGGCCGGAGACACGGACAGCGGGAGGGGGGGGCGGGAACGGGCACACTGACAGCGGGAGGGGGCGGGAACGGGCACACGGACAGCGGGAAGGGGCAGCGGGAACGGGCACACGGACAGCGGGAGGGGGGCGGGAACGGGCACAACGGACAGCGGTAGGGGAGGGGAGCACTCACCTGGACTTCTTCCGGCGGCGGTCGACCTGGAGGAATGACAAAAAAAACCTTTAAGAAAAAAAAAAAAAAAAACACCACCCACCGCCGCAATGACGTTCACAGAGGGGCGGAGAGCGAAAAAATCACTGGAACGCCCACAAATCTGCTCCGACAATTACGGACAGATCTCTCTTCCAATGGCTGGCCTCCATTTATGGAGCTAGCCAATTGAACAGAGATGCAGGACAAAGCCTTGTACTGCTAAAACATAAGATTTCGCCTGCGCGAACACTGCCGCGCAGTGCTACGCCAGGCGAAACCTAAAAAGGGGCCACCTCAGCTTCAGGAAGACAGGTATTGGACTAATAACTCTTTTCACTTTCCACCCCATGCTCTCAACTGCTAGGTTCAAGTGCACGGCACCATTCTTTGGCAAACACGCCCTCACACCCTTCAGGAATACAACTTATGCACACCACTACAAAGTGGGAAGCAGCTTAACAAAGAGACTACATTAACACAACTACAGGTCTTCATAGAACAAGAAGGGCAATGACTTGCAAGAGAGGTATCAAACTATGTGATTTTTTTCTCGGGTGACCGCATAATGGGTTACTAAATGACTCAATGTTATGGGAAAATATTTCCAATCCCGGGTAATCAAATAACACTTTGGCCCTTTCTAGATGAGGGGTGCCGTCTAGATAATCTTGTTTCATTAGTGCTCTGAAAAGGCACCGGTGACGGCAGAACTCCTAATAAATAAATACATTAGACTAAAGCTGGGACAAACATTCCTCCGGGGATAGCGTTGGCAAACCCAAGAATAAAACGTTGCATTCCAGGTTAATAGAGACATCTGCTACTTTAGAGACATCTGCTACTTTAAACGTGAGGGGACACATTTAAATCGACTTCTTCCGTAGTCATGCGAATGAGAGGTATTTTTTGTATTGGGAACACAATATTTCGAAAACTTTTTGGTCAAAGAAAAACGGAAAATAAAAGTTTCACTTTTGGAATGTGAGGTTTTCTGTTGTGCAGAATATCTGTATCTATTCTGGGTGGTGGGAAAACGTTTCGATCAGAATCTCGAGGCGGTTGGGCACTGAATACTGAACTTTCCATGTTTAATTTCTTCTTTCCTTGTAAAAAGGGCTTTGCGTGAGCTGGCAGTGGCACTGCAGCTGTATAAGCAGTGCCAGTGATCGTTCGCGCGGGTAGACAGAGGCCAGCCCCTTTGGAGGCGGGTGGGGCAGTCTGCCCCGCTCCTGGTCTGGCACGCCTCCTGGACCAAGGTTGTGTAACAAGCTCCTGCAGCGTCTCGCGCACACGGTTAGCTGTTCAACGACCCAAACAACATATAAATAGCTCGTTTGCAAAATTAACAACTGGCACAAGGGTGGGCTTGGCGAGGCGCAACACTTTAGGGAAGGGCAGGGGCTTGGTGAAAGACATAATCAAGTTTTTAATTTAAGCGTGTGCGGCGAATATTTCACACTTATTATACACGATATCAATGCACTTCCATGGGTTGTGGCACGTGCCGTGGATCTAATGTACCAACTGCAAACTACCTCGAGCACAGGGCATGCACTGTGCAACTTGTTGGCATCCTTGTAAATTTCCATTATCAGATGAACTCCAAGCCTGCCCAGACCCTAATACCCGGGACCTCTTCATTATCAATGAAAGTCACGAAGCGCCGTCCATGAAAGAAGCTGTTAACTGCGTCGAATCCACTCACTTTTAGGAGCACTGAGACATTGGATTACACAGTAGAACTTTCCTTCCCCGCAACACGGACCACGCACGTTTCTAAAACACCCCGAGGCTCGCTTAAATAAATCTCTATCGTTTAATACTAGCAACTTTATTGAAAAAGTATCGTTCCGCGCCAGCATCTACATTTACAAACTCAGTAAGTTTGTATTGCTTTAATTATTTTTAACAAAACTGCCTAGCGTCATGTGGACAGTACGGTTTATGTGCAGGTTAGCCTAAAACAATAGCGTGTGCATAACTTGAATGACAGATGGAAATACATATTTTTTGGCAACAACCCATCCCATTGTAATTCAGCGAGGTGTGGGGTAATAAAATGACACCGTCTGCAGGAATCTCTGTATGCCTTGCCAGTGCCTATTCGAAAAAGCATCACTAATCTATGCATACATGGTTTACCATGTATGGCACATAGCGCAGAACCACACATTCGCATTAGAAAATACAACTTTAAAAAGTTGTTTTCTCGTGCACCCTTACCTGAATCTCGTGAATGCGACTGAAGCCATTCCTGAAAAAAAATTCCACCAGGTTGGTGAGGGTGCTTGGTCCTGGCATATCCCGGAGGCTCTTCATCCGGTTTCTTAACAGAGCCTGTGCCGAGCCCTGCATGTCCGGTGCTGGCTGCTGCAGGGTCTGCCCGTGGTCTTCAGGTGGCAGCTGCCTTTGTTTCGGCCGCAGCAGTATCCCGGTCACCTGCTCATCTCCTTTGCTGTTTTCCAAAGGTAACGCTTTGGGAAGCTGGTGGAAGCCTGCAGCAAGCACGCGCCCCCAGCAAACACCGGGTTCGACAGCGGGCAGCCAGCAGGAGGAGTTCCTCGAGATGTGGGAGAAAACAGCCATTTCCAAACGCTGACAAACTTCAGGGTTTGGTTCCTCAAGCTGCCTTGCTTTAATGCCTCTCTCCCTCTTATATGTCCAGGCCAGACTAATGCAAGCACTTCCTCCAAACACCCCTGCCTTGCCAGGGCATCAGTTTACACACCATCATTTATCACTCCCTCCCCCAAAGGCTGGAAAAGGGGTGGTGGTCTGGAGACTGGTGCGAGAGGCGAATAAAAAGGGAGGACATTTTGACTCAGCTCTGATCAAGCACTACTTAAGAACGCAATGTGAAGTGTTACTGTAAATGCAAAGCTCTTTCCTCCATGCAGACAGACGCTGCACTTAGCAGGATTCGTGCCGCTGGAGGTCTATAGGGGAGCCTGGAACACTCCCATGGATTCTTATGTGATTTGGAAAATAAAACAAGTCAGGTCCCGGGCCGCGCTGTGATTGGCTGACGTCACGGGGGTGTCCCGGCCGGCAGCCAATCACAGCGCGGCCCGGGAATGACGTCACGGGGGTGTCCCGGGCCGGCAGCCAATCGCAGCGCGGCCCGGGACAAAGGGGCGGGGCTTAAAAAAAGAGTCAGAAACGCCCCCGATTCGCGTTCTGACCGGGAAAAAGAGACTGAGAACGATGTCTTCCAATGGCTAGCCTCCATTTATGGAGCTAGCCAATGAAAGAAGGGGCGGATTCAAGTCCCCCATATAGTAAACAATAGCTTTCGACTGGGAGGGGCACTGCTTCGCAGTGCCCCCGCCAAGGTCGAAACCTAAAAAGGCTAAAATTGTGGATGAAAAACTAACAAACAAATGCCGACATGTGGTGACAGTAGGGCGTGGTTACCAAGGTACGTGCCATTTTTACTTCGTTATATGCAGTCTATGGGGCATATTATGAAGAACGGCGATAAAATTATCGCCACCTTAGCGGCAGGAAACTGGCGCTAAAGCGGCGATAATGGGCTTGATAATATGCTCTTGTGAATTCCCATAGCAGCCCAGGTTCTAGTTTTAACCTGGGCTGCTATGGAAATTCACAAGGGCATATTATCAAGCCCATTATCGCCGCTTTATCTGCAGTTTCCTGCCGCTAAAGCGGCTTAATAATATGCCTCTGTATTTATAAAATATTCACGTTGTGTGTGCGTGGAAGCGTATTTAAATTACTGATAAGCAAGAACTTCAGAGTGCGTGTTTAAGTCACCCTTGTAAACGTCATCTGAAGGGGAGTGCAGAAGACAGCCAAAGCCTGGCCGTGAAGATGTAAGGGGTCATGTGGGTGCATGGGCAGGGTCAAAGATGACAACTTTCTTAGTCTAGCACCTGTCTAGGATCACACAGTGTCACTGAGTGGTGCCTTCAATTGCGAGATATTTTCTTTTATATTTAGCTGCAAGCATACTCGTTTCATGCTTGCCACCTTCTTGCCTCCCTGACCATTCAATTAAAATGATTTTAAATGAAGGCAACTGAAAATTATTTTAAATGAAGGCAACATTTGCATTGAGTTTACAAGCTATTGGCAATGTAAATGACAATGCCTTTTGTTTATGTTTTAAAAAACAAAAACAAAATAAAAGGCATTTTTATTTACAATGCCATTAGCTCAAACTTGCAAAAATGCGAGACCTAGTGCAATTGCTTGTTTGTATCGGCCTGACCAGTATATTAATGTCCCACCATAAAAAATAAAAAATCACTTAAAGCGTTAATTTTATCCTCATGTCAGTGCACATTTAAAACTACAAACATGAGATTTAAGCACTTTAAAATGTGTCCCAGTGCTCCTTTAATGGTCCGTAGCTAATAAAATTAAGTAACTAAAGAAAGAAAAGCAGTGTTAAATATGAATACTGACTTTTAAGTATAAAGTCCATTTCATCATGTGTGGGCCCTCACAGAATTTTAAAACAGTTTAGTGGAAAAGAAGATAATGCGACTGGACTATCTCACTCCACCTTGACCCATTCCCAGCACAACTCACGAGGGACAAGTGCGTCCCAGTAACTTACTGCCAAGTCATCCAAGTACTGCACTGTATACATGCTAGGTATGCAATACTAGTATAGATGGTTACTAGAGGTCCCTAATTATGTCTGCGAGGCACTGCACTGTATACAACCCCGAGGGTGCAGCACCAGAGGCTTTAACCAGGAGCCAGTGGAGTCCGGTACGACAGAGGTCTTCAAACTATTTTGCTCTAAGCCCCCCTAATCAAAATGTTTGAAAGTTGCCCCTCTCCAATCCTATATGGTAAGGATTTGGGGAGTGGAAGGTGGAGGGGTGGGGATCATGAGGTCATTTTATGGGTGCTTTTCTGTAGCTTGTGATCCACACTAAATGTGGGACTTATAAAAAAGCAAGTTATATGAGGATGGCGGCACGCCTTGGTAAACATTCAAATAGGTTAGTATCGATGCGAGGATAATCGTATCTTTGTGTGCCAAGGAATAAGTCCCTCCCGGCCAGTAGGGGCTCAAAGTTTCAACTCAAGAATAAGGGGAGTGCAGGAAACACCTGCACTACTTCCTAAGGCACACCTGTAGGAGACTAGGGCTCCTTTTAGTACATTCCAATATTTGTAGTTGAGGTACAGGAACACAACTATATCTTTTTCATTGGTAGTCCATTTAAAGAGGAATTTATTTCATAGGTCACATATTACATCATAGTGACAATGTAGCAGAACGGTGCACACAATTTATAGATCAACAACATCCAATTGTATCGGTAATATCCCTATGCATTTCGGGACGTGGCCCTTCATCAGGGGTGGATTAACAATCTGAAAATGAAAGACTTTGTATCAGGGAGAGGAGAAAGCTGCCACAATATGTACACATCACTAAACAATGAAAAAGGGCTAACTAAATAGATGTCCAAACTGGTACACAGTCAAAATATCGAGTATTAAATATCGACCTACCAAAATATCGTGTTTGAAATTTCGAAGGTGCTGAATATCGATGTCAAGAATATCGTTGGACAGAATATCGACCTTAAGGTAAGTAATATCGAAATTCTTTATATCGATGTAAGTAATATCGAAGTTAGTAATATCGATAGCATATATATCGATGTTACTAATTTCGATGACACTAATATCGATATTTGTATAATTTTTTTGTTTTTTATTATGTATGTGTTATATGATTTACTTAAGTATTTAAAATAATTAATATTATATGTGTATTAATTTTATATATTAATAAATTTATTTATAAGCAAATTATATGTTTTAGTACCGGAGCGGGTTGTGGGTTTATAGCGGAATAGGGTGGGAAGTAATTTAATTATGTTAAATTGATTATTAATTAGTAGGATTTATTAATAAATTGTAATTAATTGGTAATTATTTTTAATTAATTGGAAATTATTTTAATTAATTGATTAATTGATAAATATGTTCTGTAGCGGTTATGGGTTTATAGGGAAATAGGGTGTGAAGTAATATAATTAGGTTAAATTAATTAATAATTAGTAGTTAATATTAATTAATTTTAAATAATTGGTAATTACATTTAATTAATTGGTAAATTATTTTAATTAATTGATTAATTGATAAATATGTTCTATAGCGGGTTGTGGGTTTATAGGTGAATAGGGTGGGAAGTAATTTAAATATGTTAAATTAAAAATTAATTAGTAGTTATTATTAAATAATTTTAAATAATTGGTAAATAAATTTAATTAATTGGTATTTCATTTTAATTAATTGATTAATTTATATATATGTTCTGTAGCGGGTTGTGAGTTTATAGGGGAATGGGGTGGGAAGTTATTTAATTATGTTTAATTAATTATTAATTAGTAGGAATAATAATTAATTTTTAATTAATTGGTAAAATAATTTTAATTAATTGGTAATTAATTTTAATTGATTGGTAAATAATTTAAATTAATTCATAAATAGATAAATGTGTTCTGTTGCGGGTAGTGGGTTTATAGGGGAATATGGTGGCAAGTAATTTAAATGTAATTAAGTAATAATGTTTTTAAAATAATTGTCTTGTTAATAATATAATTGTAAAGTAATTAATAATTGGTAATTAAATATTATAAAATGGTATTTTTTAATATTTATTTTAGGTTAAATATTTATTTATTTATTTATTTAACGACTTGTAGAGCGCCTGGTGACCCGAGGGCATCCCTGCGCTATAATGATTTGTTCTCCAGATGAGAGGGAGGAAAAAGGGGGGGAGGGCGTTATTTAGGGAATAGAAGTGTTTTCAGTTTTTTTCTGAAAATCAAATAACTGGGTTCCAGTCTGAGGGTGCGTGGGAGGGAGTTCCATCCGGTGGAAGCTTTCACGGAGAAGCGTCGGCCTCCAGTGCGTGTCTTTTTGAATTTGGGGATGTTGGCTAGGTGCTCATTCTCGGACCGCAGGGACCTGGGTGCTTTATATGGAGTAACCAGGCCGCTGAGGATCGAAGGGCCAACTCCATTGATCAGTTTGTATGCCGTGCACATGGCTTTGAATTCCACCCTTTGGCGCACAGGGAGCCAGTGCAGGGCCTTGATGGCAGGTTTAGCTGACACTCTGGAGGGAAGGTTCATGAGTAGACGGGCTGCTGCCCGCATGTTTTGTATTATTATGTATAGGTATTGTATCTGGTTTATATTTATTTAATAGTTTATATTATTTTTATTAAAAAAGCTTTTATTTATAAGTATGTTATTTCAACCCCTACGCTATCCAAAACTTTCCCTACTCTTGCACTCTCTGGAGTTGGAATAGTAATTGTTACCCCTATGCTATCCAAAGCTTTCCCTACTGTTGCACACTTTGGAGTGGATATAGATATTTTTACCCCTACGCTATCCAACACTTTCCCTACTGTTGCACTCTCTGGAGTTGGAATAGTAACTGTTACCCCTACGCTATCCAAAGCTTTCCCTACTGTTGCACTCTCTGGAGTGGGAATAGTAATTTTTACCCCTACGCTATCCAACACTTTCCCTACTGTTGCACTCTCTGGAGTGGGAATAGTAATTGTTACCCCTACGCTATCCAACGCTTTCCCTACTGTTGCACTCTCTGGAGTGGGAATAGTAATTTTTACCCCTACGCTATCCAACGCTTTCCCTACTGTTGCACTCTCTGGAGTGAGAATAGTAATTTTTACTCCTACGCTATCCAACGCTTTCCCTACTGTTGCACTCTCTGGAGTGGGAATAGTAATTTTTACCCCTATGCTATCCAAAGCTTTCCCTACTGTTGCACTCTCTGGAGTGGGAATAGTAATTTGTATCCCTACGCTATCCAACGCTTTCCCTACTGTTGCACTCTCTGGAATGGGAGTAGTAATTTTTACCCCTACGCTATCCAAAGCTTTCCCTACTGTTGCACTCTCTGGAGTGGGAATAGTAATTTTTACCCCTACGCTATCCAACGCTTTCCCTACTTTTGCACTCTCTGGAGTGGGAATAGTAATTTTTACTCCTACGCTATCCAACGCTTTCCCTACTGATGCACTCTCTGGAGTGGGAATAGTAATTTTTACTCCTACGCTATCCAACGCTTTCCCTACTGTTTCACTCTCTGGCGTGGGAATAGTCATTTTTACCCCTACGCTATCCAACGCTTTCCCTACTGTTGCACTCTCTGGAGTGGGAATAGTTACTTTTACTCCCACGCTATCCAACGCTTTCCCTAATGTTGCACTCTCTGGAGTGGGAATAGTAATTTTTACCCCTACGCTATCCAAAGCTTTCCCTACTGTTGCACTCTCTGGAGTGGGAGTAGTAATTTTTACCCCTACGCTATCCAACGCTTTCCCTACTGTTGCACTCTATGGAGTGGAAATAGTAATTTTTACTTATACGCTATCCAACGGTTTCCCTACTGTTGCACTCTCTGGAGTAGGAATAGTAATTTTTACCCCTACGCTATCCAAAGATTTCCCTACTGATGCACTCTCTGGAGTGGGAATAGTAATTTTTACTCCTACGCTATCCAACGCTTTCCCTACTGTTGCACTCTCTGGAGTGGGAATAGTAATTTTTACCCCTACGCTATCCAAAGCTTTCCCTACTGTTGTACTCTCTGGAGTGGGAATAGTAATTTTTACCCCTACGCTATCCAACTCTTTCCCTACTGGTGCAATCTCTGGAGTGGGAATAGTAATTTTTACCCTCACGCTATCCAAAGTTTTATACCACCCACCTCGCCGGACACACACTCGACGCAGTCTTCTCTTCCAGCACAGACATCGACTTCAGCCACGCCACAGAGCTTCAATGGACGGACCACAGCTGCGTCCACTTCACCTTCAAGAGAACGACGACCCACCACCACCAGCAACAGGCCGCCCGCAGAAGCTGGAACAAGATCACAGCAGACCAGCTCGCCACCTCCCTGAGCCAGCACCCTCCTGCCAGCTCAGCGAACCCCAGCCAGGCCGCCGACAACCTCACGAAGTGGATCAGCATCTGCGCGGACGAGCTCGCCCCACTGAGGACCCCGCCCAGCAGACCCGGAAGCAAGAAAGCCCCGTGGTTCACCGACGAACTCAAGAGCTCCAAGAAGAACTGCCGAGCCCTCGAGAAAGTCTGGAGAAGGGAACCCACACCGGACAACAGGACCTCCTTCAAGCTTGCCACCCGGAAGCACCACCAGCTGATCCGCGCCGCCAAGAAAACAGCATTCAAGGAACGGTTGGACAACAACGCACACAACTGCAAGGAACTCTTCAACATCGTGAAAGAGCTTTCCAAGCCCAGCGCAGGAAACAACGACATCACCCCATCGCAAGACCTCTGCAACTCCCTCGCTTCATACTTCCACAACAAGATCGCGGACATACACAACAGCTTCAACAACCAACCAACGCACGCCATGACCTAACAATCACCCCCCACCACCACCCTCCACGCCTGGACCCCGATCAGCACCGAAGACACCATCCGCACGATGAACTCCATCCACTCCGGATCACCGACCGACCCCTGCCCTCACCACGTCTTCAACAAGGCCGACGCTGTCATCGCTCCCCACCTGCGAGACATCATCAACACATCATTCGACACCGCCACCTTCCCTGAGAGCTGGAAACACGCCGAACTCAGCGCCCTGCTCAAGAAACCAACAGCGGACCCCACCGAACTCAAGAACTACCGCCCCATCTCGCTCCTCCCGTTTCCAGCCAAAGTCATCGAGAAGACCGTCAACAAGCAGATGGCCGCCTTCCTCGAGACGAACGGATCCCTCGACCCCTCACAGTCCGGCTTCCGAGCCAATCACAGCACCGAGACCGCCCTCATCGCCGCCACCGATGACATCCGAGCCCTGATGGACAATGGAGAAACAGCGGCCCTCATCCTCCTAGACCTCTCCGCGGCATTCGACACGGTCTGCCACCGCACCCTAGTACAGCGCCTCAGCAACATCGGAATCCAGGACAAAGCGCTGGAATGGATCATCTCCTTCCTCGGCGGAAGAACACAGAGAGTCCGCCTACCACCGTACAAGTCAGAGGCCTCCGAAGTCATCTGCGGCGTCCCTCAAGGATCATCTCTGAGCCCCACCCTCTTCAACGTCTACATGAGCCCCCTCGCGGCCATCGTACGCAAACACAACCTCAGCATAATCTCCTACGCCGACGACACCCAGCTGATCCTCTCCCTGACCAACGACCCCGCCTCCGCCAGAGCCAACCTGCACGAAGGGATGAAAGAGGTAGCCGAGTGGATGACGACCAGCCGCCTGAAACTGAACTCTGACAAGACGGAGGTCCTCATCCTGGGCTCTTCCCCCTCCGCCTGGGATGACTCCTGGTGGCCCCCCGCCCTGGGCACCGCACCCAAACCGACAGACCATGCACGCAACCTGGGCTTCATCCTGGACTCCTCCCTCTCCATGACCAGGCAAGTCAACAACGTCTCCTCGGCGTGCTTCAACATCCTACGCATGCTACGGAAGATCTTCCGGTGGATCCCCACCGAGACCAGGAAGACCGTCACCCAGGCCCTCGTCACCAGCCGACTGGACTACGGCAACGCCCTCTACGCCGGTACCACCGCCAAGCTCCAGAAGAGACTCCAGCGGATCCAGAACGCCTCAGCCAGACTCATCCTCGACATCCCACGAACCAGCCACATCACCGGACATCTGAGAGACCTTCACTGGCTCCCCGTCAACAAAAGAATCACCTTCCGCCTCCTCACCCACGCACACAAAGCCCTACACGACCAAGGCCCGAGCTACCTCAACAGCCGGATCAACTTCTACGCTCCCAAACGCCACCTCCGATCAGCCAACCACGCCCTCGCCGCCGTCCCCCGCATCCGAAGAGCGACTACAGGAGGAAGGTCCTTCTCCTACCTGGCCGCCAAGACCTGGAACTCCCTCCCGACCGACCTGCGCCTGACCCAAGACCACCTCTCCTCCAGGAAGAAGCTGAAGACCTGGTTGTTCGAGCAGTAGCGCCACCCCCCCCCCCCCCACCCCCCAGCGCCTTGAGACCCTACGGGTATGTAGCGCGCTCTATAAGTGTCACTGATTGATTGATTGATTGATATAATTAATTGTAAAAATATTAAAAGTATATTTAATTGTTTATGTTTTTTACATTTTATTTATGTTATTGTTTTATGTTTGTAAATGTATTTGTAATTTAGAATATATTTTATTAATTTATAAATTAGTAAAATAATTATTACAACTTATTGTTCAGTACATATATATTTACTGTATATATTTAATTAATGTATTATTATTATATATGTATTATTTATTAATTTTAAACATTATTAGATACTTTTAACTATGTAGATTTTATTTATTAGTGTTATTTACTTTATTTTACATTCATATTTAAAAAAAAACACGATATATTTAACATTGATATTTTTAACATCTATAATATTTTTTCGATATTTTTATACTTACCATGTTGTAGATAGGATGTCGATATTCTTGCCCTCGATATTTTTGACTCGATATTCCTGTAGGTCGATATTTTGGAGGTCGATATTTTGTCAGTGATCCGTCCAAACCAGTGGATTAGTACTCAAATTGGTGTATAGGAGAAGCAAGCACAAAATTTGAGTCAACAAAGTGACTAATAGAAAACAGGACTCCGAATGTGAGGGTAAATCAGAATCTCAGTGAGTTAAAGTGAAAACCACGTGATGAAATGGATGCAATAGAAGGCTAACCAACCTTATGCCGGAGAAACCAAGATTATAATGGGCAGTGAAGCTGTAAAGCCCATAAAGTCTATTAGATATATGTAGCCCAATGTCGTGAGCACAACCTCGAAAACGTAAAGGATAGTGATAAACACACAAAGTAAACAAGCGAGTGGCAAGGGCAGGTCGCGTTACGAGTGGCGCGCCTGAAAAATAAAACAACAAAAGAAATTCATGCTCGAGGCTTACCAAATGTTGTGCGTGAAAGAACGCATAGTCAATCTGGCTCGTAGATCAGCATTCCGTGAATGAACACAGAAGAAAATAAAGTTAAGCGAAATAAAAGACGGACCAAAACACGGAGGGGTAACTATGCCGATGCTAGAAACGTACAGTGCTAACACCAAAAGTCTATCGAGACAAAGCCCCAGGAAAACAAGTAAGAGGTATGCCTAAAGTCAAGTGTGGAGAACACATAATTAAACTCAAACACGAACGGATTCGGAAAATAACAAACATACAGCCCGATTCATCATTGTGAAGTTTTGCGAGTCTGAAATAGTTTTAATAAGGAATCGCTATTCCAGACTCGCAAAACGGGATTCATGTAGGAATCGCAATATTTTTTGCGATTCCTACAGGTTCCTTATTTGCGATTAGGCCCATAGGAATGAATGGGGAGTCATTCCTTATTTGCGATTGGCAATTAGCTAATTGCAAATGAGATTGCGATTTCAAGGGTGCAGGGGTGTCCAAAGGACACCCTGTAACACCCCTGAAATGTAAATTCACACAGATGTTACACACACAGATGTCCAAAGGACATGTGTTTGTGTAACATGCAACTTAGAAAAATGCATTTGAATGCATTTTTCTAAGTTTTCGCTATTTACCACGAGGTTTGACTTCGTGGTAAATAGAGGTTCTAAATTGCGAATTCGCAATTTTTAAATGTTTCATGAATAGCATTTAAGGAATCTCTACAAGAGATTCCTTAAATGCTATTCCTCGCAAATTTGCGAGTCCTTAAATAGCAAATTATGCATTTGGGATGATGAATCCCAAATGCAATAATTGCACTCGCAAAGGGCCAGATTCTCAGAATCTGGCCCTTTGCGAGCGCAATTCCGCTTGATGAATCTGGCTGTTAGTGTACAAACACATAACGGCGGCCATATTGGAATGGTCATTCACCTTAAGAGATCAGTCTACATTAGTGTAAACAAGAACAGTCATGAAAAAGAGAATACATATGCCAACAAGGAGGTGAATAAAACGGTTACACAAAGGGCCTTAGTAATATAAAGTAGAGTACGCTATATATATTATGCTATATAAAGTAGAATAAGCCAAACGGAGAGAACATATTCAAGGAATAAAGAAGGTAAAGGCAAAGTGGAAAGTTAAAACAGGTGAAATAAATGAAAGTGGGAGGAGTTGGGTACCCCAAAGGGACATCTAAGAACATAAAATGAAGAAGGGGTCTGGAAGAAAGATAGTAAGACAACATGTTAATTAGAGAAAACAACTATATTCAATCCTGTCATTGAGACCTTTAGGCTGGCAAGCGTCCAAACCGTTTCTCTGAAGGAGTCTTTTTATTGTCAATGCCTTGTCTTACTTGCTGTTAGCTTTTTCCTGATTCTTCTAATTCCCTGTTCCACTAGCTCTTTCACCTACCACTATCTTTCTTCCAGACCCCTTCTTCATTTTATGTTCTTAGATGTCCCTTTGGGGTACCCAACTCCTCCCACTTTCATTTTCCGACCCTGAATACAATGCAATGTTGTTTTTGTTGTACTAGTTCCCCCCGGACCTTTTGCCTTCATCACCGTACACCTGTTTTGACTTTCCACTTTGCCTTTACCTTCTTTATTCCTTGAATATGTTCTCTCCGTTTGGCTTATTCTTCGTTTCTTTACTTTTTCTCATTTATCATAATTCTTCTGTCATTCGTTTTCCCATCACACTTTGTGATCTGCTCAAACATCGTTTTTTACCCCAATGTCATTACAGTTATAATCAATGTATAATTATTGTTCACCTCAGCGTACTCTACTTTATATTACTAAGGCCCTTTGTCTAACCGTTTTCTTCACCTCCTTGTTAGCATATGTTTTCTCTTTTTCATGACTGTTCTTGTTTACACTAATGTAGACTGATCTCTTAAGGTGAATGACCATTCCAATATGGCCGCCGTTATGTGTTTGTACACTATGGGCCTCATTTATGAGCAATGACGCACCGCTACGTGAAAGCAGCGATGCGTCACTTCTCAGTGCGCACTCCTTGCGACATTCCTGATGCGTCATATTTAATGTATGACGCATCATGTCGCAGGGAGTTACAGATACGTCAGTATTTCTGACGTATCTGTAAGCGCAAAAGTGACGCATTGCTGGAGTGTGTCAAAAAAGTGACGCAACTCCAGCAATGTGTCCTTTCCCATGGGGCAAGCCCCATGTGAAAGGGCCTGATTCAGTCTGCGCAAGATTTTGACGCAACGGCGTCCTAAAAGTGACGCAGTGAAATCTCATAGATTTCACTGCGTCACTTCTACGACCCTTCCTTGCGTCAATACGCCCCCCTTGCATACATTATACCTGGCGCAGGTATAATGTGGCACAGGGGTTTACAAAGTGACGCATCTACCTAGATGCGTCACTTTGTAAATATGACGCAACAAGGCGCATTTTTTACTCCACTGGTATGTCACAAAAAGTGACGCACAGGCGGCGTAAAAGTGACGCAAGGGCTCATAAATGAGGCCCTATGTTTGTTATTTTCCGAATCCGTCCGTGTTTGAGTTTAATTATGTGTTCTCCACACTTGACTTTAGGCATACCTCTTACTTGTTTTCCTGGGGCTTTGTCTCGATAAACTTTTGGTGTTAACACTGTATGTTTCTAGCATCGGCATAGTTACCCCTCCCTGTTTTGGTCCGTCTTTTATTTCGCTTAACTTTATTTTCTTCTGTGTTCATTCACTGAACGCTGACCTACGAGCCAGATTGACTATGCGTTCTTTCACGCACAACATTTGGTAAGCCTCGAGCATGGATTTCTTTTGTTGTTTTATTTTTCTGGCGCGCCACTCGTAACGCGACCTGCCCTTGCCACTCGCTTGTTTACTTTGTGTGTTTATCACTATCCTTTACGTTTTCGGGTGATGTGCTTACGACCTTGGGCTGCATATATCTAATAGACATTATGGGCTTTACAGCTTCACTGCCCATTACAATCTTGGTTTCTCCGGTATAAGGTTGCTTAGCCTTTTTTTACATCCATTTAATCACGTGGTTTTCACTTTAACTCACTGAGATTCTGATTTACCCTCACATTTGGATTCCTGTTTTCTATTAGTCACTTTGTTGACTCTAATTTTATGCTTGCTTCTCCTATACACCAATTTCAGTACTAATCCACTGGTTTGGACATCTATTTAGTTAGCCCTTTTTCATTGTTTAGTGATGTGTACATATTGTGGCAGCTGGCTCCTCTCCCTGATACAAAGTCTTTCATTTTCAAATTGTTAATCCACCCCTGATGAAGGGCCATGTCCCGAAATGCATAGGGATATTACCGATACAATTGGATGTTGTAGATCTATAAATTGTGTGCACCGTTCTGCTACATTGTCACTATGATGTAATATGTGACCTATGAAATAAATTAATCTTTAAATGGACTACCAATAAAAAAGATATAGTTGTGTTCCTGTACCTCAACTACAAATATTGGAATGTACTAAAAGGAGCCCTAGTCTCCTACAGTTGTGCCTTAGGGAGTAGTGTAGGTGTTTCCTGCACTCCCCTAATTCTTGACTTATAAAAAAACAACAGCATCAAATAAGAACAGATTTGACCAAAAACACTACTGCCCATAATTCGGGTGCTGTGGGCCCCCATATACTCCACCAGCTCCACTAATGATAGTCAGTCCGTCAGTCAAAAAATAACTTTATTTGGTTTATCTCAACCATAAAGCACATAATAAATAATTTATGACAATCAAAATTTAAAAGCACAGGGTTTCCGATCAAAAATTGTTTGAAATATTTACAATTTTTATAAAATTTCCAGTCCTGTTCCAACCCCAATCATGTATTCTTTGTCCGCTTTCAGTAGGAGGTTGTCCACCAGTGTCATGAATTTTACACTACAGCAAATTAAGATGTTTGATGAACCCCCCCATCCAGTTTGATACGGCCTGCCTGCAAGTGTGGATATTTAATTAATTTAGATTTGCTTTTAGCTACTTCCTTCTTTTGTCTTTTAAAGTGGCACAAACACACATCAAGTGGCATATGGATTCTGTGTGATAGCCACATAGACGACAATTTTTATCTTGGTGTTTGCTTTTCCAGGTGGGGACCGGGGGGCATATTATCATGCATGGCTTTATAATTATCGCCGCATTAGCGGAAGAAAACTGCTGCTAAAGCAGCAATAATGGGCTTGATAATATGCCGTGGAGAATTCCCATAGAAGCCCATGTTCACACTAGAACATGGGAATTCACAAGAGCATATTATCAAGCCGAATATCGCCGCTTTAGCAGCAGTTTTCTGCCACTAAAGCGGCGATAATTATAATGCCGTTCTTTGATAATATGCCCCCAAGTCCTTCGAGTTATGATCTCCTGATTGGTACTGCATAAATCTCTTTTTTAATGTTATTCGAAAGTGAACCGCTAAGTAGGCTTCTGGTTTTAGTTTTGTACATGAGTTTATTGCAGCCCAGGCGTGTCAACGTTTGGTTAATCTTCTTTTATCTTCCATAAAGAATCATTTCTTAGCTGGGGCATTGCACACTCTGTTAAATTCTTTCTTTCCATCTTCCTATTCCAAGCTTCGTCGATTTCTAAAACTTCCAGGGCTGTACACAAGTAATTGCCTCATGTGTTTGGTTTTTTCTGATGAAACTGAGACCCTATTTTGGTCCAGCATAAGATGAGATCCAGATTCTGATGTTCGGAATTTCCAGCACAATTTTGCAAAAGTTGCTTTTCTTTGATATTCCTGGTTCTGAAGACAAAATTCCAAACGTATCTGTGCTGGAGATGCTCCTCTGGGAAGGTTAAAAACTGCTTTACATACTTTTGTCTGCAGCTCATTTAAAATATCAATGTCATGACCATGCCATATTTCAAGGCCAATAATGATACCTGAAGCCCTGAGAAGCAGGCTTTCTCCTCTACTTTCACTCCTTCCCACAATGTCTGCCCATCACATCGATCTCAAAACAAGTCTCTTTCTGAAAGAAAATGAGCTACAGCATGCTAACCCCTTTTCTGCACCAGGAGCGCCATCTAGCCTGATACTAGCATGGAAACTGAGGGGCATATTACCAAGGGTGTCGATAGGCAATTATCGCCGCTTTAGCTGCCATTTTCGGCCAGCAAGCGGCGATAATTCCATCGCACTACTAGCAAGCTGTCGCTAATAGCAGTTAGCGACAACTTTTAGGCGATAGCGAGCGGTTTGGGGCCCGCTTTGCATGTTAGCGATATTTATCGCTAATGACATGCAAAGTGGGCGTACCCAAACTTTTAGCGACTGAAAACAGTCGCTAACATCGCTATCGCCTATTAGCAAGGCAGGTGTAGCGATGGAAATATTAGCGCTAAGTACGAATTTCTCCAAATACTAACACCTGCCCAGACCAGTTCTTAGCCATGTTATCCAATGGGAGGTGGATAACATGGCTAAGAGCATTTCATCGCTAATGCGTGAATATCGCTGTATTCTCAGCTCAGCGATATTCATGCATTTCACCGCTCTCGCCGGAATTTGTATCGCTATGGAGATAAACGTTGCTAATAGCACGTTATCTCACGATAAATTCCGGCGAAGCTCAGCGATAAAAAAATTGTCGCTAAGCCTATTAAGCGATAAATATCGCTACTTGTTGGTAATCTGCCCCTGAGCCCCCAGGTCTTCTTTTTATTGTAAAGCATTCCTAATTGCGCTGCAGTGGGCCCTGGGCAAAAGTGTCACTGCACCTGTTTCATCGATGACAGCTTCTGCCTCCCTGACACCAGACAACACGGGCTCCGATTTCACACCATCCCTCTCCCTATCCCTTCTGTCTCTCAGTGTAATGCCCGTCTCTCACGTCCCTCTCCCTATCCCTTCTGTCTCTCAGTGTAATGCCCATCTCTCACGTCCCTCTCCCTATCCCTCTGTCTCTCAGTGTAATACCCGTCTCTCACGTCCCTCTCCCTATCCCTTCTGTCTCTCAGTGTAATGCCCATCTCTCATGTCCCTCTCCCTATCCTTTCTGTCTCTCAGTGTAATGCCCGTCTCTCACCGTCCCTCTCCCTATCCCTTCTTTCTCTCAGTGTAATGCCCGTCTCTCACCGTCCCTCTCCCTATCCCTTCTGTCTCTCAGTGTAATGCCCGTCTCTCACGTCCCTCTTGAGAGAGCGCAAACTGTGTTAGAAATTGTAGGGGTGCATCATATTCACAAGTAACCCGCACCCGCATATATAGAGGTTTATAATCATGTTTGAAAATGACACGGAGCTATGAAACTATGTACCAGAATTCACATGGCTGTAACGTAAAGCGTTTCCTTTGAAATACTGATGTCATGTTGATTTAGAAATGTATTGCAGTCAAGAAAGTTTCCAGTGACCTCTGAGCTAGTTGGCAACAAACCCAATTAAGTTTAGCATAGTCAGTAGAGGCCTGGAAGATCCGCACTTCTACGTCGATACTACTGTTTATGTTATTCCAATGCGCAGGGCCTATTGGGAAAATACGAACTACACTACAATTACTGCAATTCACTACGAGATTAACGATTTGACGCAAGAAAATACATGGGAAAAGGTTGGCAAGGGGCTTGGAAGTGTTGGAGGTTGGTTTGCAAACCTGGGAAAGAGTTTTCTTGAATACATACTGGAACCCGTCATCATCATAGTGGCCTGTGTGATTGGAATATGGGGTTTGCTGAGATTGTACAAATGCTATAGGTCTAATAGGTTGGCTAGGTCAGTGAGAGTACAGGCACAGAGAATGGAGGAGTTGCAGGACAATCAATACAGAAGTTTAAGAGCATTGGAAATGCTCCGGCGAGGGAATGTCGCCACAAGTGCTGTTTAGACCGGTCCCTACTCTAAGGAATGTGGGTTGGTGGTGATGGCACAGGTCATCAAAGGGGGGACTGAGAGAGTGCAAACTGTGTTAGAAATTGTAGGGGTGCATCATATTCACAATTAACCCGCATATATAGAGGTTTATAATCATGTTTGAAAATGACACGGAGCTATGAAACTATGTACCAGAATTCACATGGCTGTAACGTAAAGCGTTTCCTTTGAAATACTGATGTCATGTTGATTTAGAAATGTATTGCAGTGTATTACTAATTCAGTTAAAGGATGCAATTAGGCATTGATGTATTTGAAGTGCTGGTTTAGACATTTACTATTGTATTCATGTAACGACATAGAAGTGTTTAGTTAGAAAATGTATTCTTTCCTTTGCTATAATGATGTAGGTCTAATGAACGAAAATGTTTTGCAAATGTTAGAGGGTGACATCCCGAAACGTGCAGAGGCCCAGGTGGGGAGGAAGGCCGTGTAGGCCAAACTAGGAATGTTTCCCCTCACATTAAATCATGAAATACTTTTCCTGGAAGGTTGTTTTAGAGAAATTAATTGCAAGTAGCATGGGGTTGCGAATCGATTTATGTGCTTTCTTTTGCAGGTGCAAGGTTAACTAGAGATAGGAGAGAAGGGCCCATTGTATATGAGCGTTAGGATGTTAGTTCTAGACATGGAGGAGTGGCTGCGGAATTTTAGGGAAGCAACTTCAAGAGAAAACGACTCTGGGACCCAAGGCCGTTTTTCAACGAACAAGGATGAAAATGGCGTAATGAAGATGCTTTGAAAATTGATGGTTAGAGGGGGGGCGTCCCTCGGGGCGTGTCACCCTCATTGTGGACTTTGTATTAGGGACAGCACCCTGGCAGGAGAGCAGAGCAGAAGCGCACGAGGGCGAAGAAAGATGCTGGGTAGGCAGAGAGCTTTGCTATGCGAAGATGAGTTCATAGACTAAGTCCGGACGAAGTGAGTGAACTTCTTTGGAAGTCACCACGGCTTACACCTTTGTTAGGAGGGAACCGGTGTGTAGGGATGTCACTTAGTATAGAGTAGGGACAGATTATTTGGATGTATTTCCTCTTTTCTTCCATGTCTACCAAGACTCAGATTATATCAATTCTTGCAAGCCTAGTGGTCTTGGAAATTATATTGGTGTTGAATCTTAGTAGACTTAGACTTTTCGGTAGGATTATGTTTGTATTAGTACCTGTATATTTACTGAATTTTCTACTGAGGTGTATACATACACAACTGCTTTTGGCTTTATAATAAATCTTTAAACTTGACTTTTTGTCAGTGGTTCTTTGGAGGAGGCGATGGAGGTAGTTCGAATTGACGTGTTGAAAAAGATTACCTTCTACACTCTATGACAGGTAAAAAGGTCTAGTCGACCTGTGACGGGATTCTAGAGTTCTGATTCAAATTCTAGATTAAAATTTCCCGCCTTTCCAGTTGGTAGCAGAGTAGGATGGTTTATCTTCTGGAGTGAAGGCAATCCAGATAGGCTAAGATTTCCCCAAGGCCCATAGAGATCTGGAGATGTGCGTCAATAGAGCAGCGGATGAAGGATGGCGATCCACGGAAGATGACGGAGAGTGACGGTGCGGCAGAAGGCAGCAGGTCGTAAGAGTGTGAGTATAAAAAGGGTCATGCGTGTTAGATTGCGGGGTGTACTATGTTGCTGAATTGTGTTGTCTAGCGGAGTTGAGTGCCTGTAGTGTGAAAGGATAACAGGTTGTGAGCGCGCGCAACCGGTGAAAATCTTAGACTGAAGGAGAGTTTAAGTGGTTCAGGTGTATCGAACACCTACAGTAATTGTCGACCATTGAAAGGGGATCATGAGGTACCATTGATCGCCTGCAGGACCGAGATAGGGGGAACGAATGTGTGAATGCGTGGGTAACGGACGCTGGTCGGAAGTTACCGTGTGTATGAAACCTATCAGAGAGGCGATTGTTTGCTCTTTAATTGGACAGACAGTTGCCAGTCGGTGACAATTACAGTCAGACTGTGGACGTACAGTCAGAGAAGTGGTTGCTTGGTCGGAAGTGATCATTTCAAATTGTATGATTGGGACGCATGCATGACCGAGAAACGAGCAGAGAAAGGAGGGGAACTGCTGCAAAGCGGAGGCGAGTGACGTCAGGAAGCGCCGCGCTGGGATAGGACGGCTAGCGTGGAGGCGAGTGACGTCAGAAAGAGCCGCGCTGGGATAGGACGGTTATAGTGAAGCCGCGCTGAGATTGGTGGATTGTCATTGTGAAGTAAACGAGCATAGTAAACAAGGAATTGTTGTGGATTTCATCATGAAATGTCTAAAAAGTTTGCGAAGTTGTTTTTCGGGAGAAAAGAGGCTAGAACCTCGGGGTGGGGAAGAGGCTCCACCCGAGGATACGCCAGCTCATTATATGTCTACGAATGTTGGGTTACATACTATATTGTGGCTTGAGAACTGGTGTAAGATGACTGAAGGGAACGAGGAATTGACTTTCCCTAGGTACGGGACATTCAGATTAGAGGTGTTGTACCAACTAAAAGCGATCATATCTTCTTTGCGACCTTTGCCTAGGCCAACACAGTTCGAAGCATTGAACGCATGGATCAGGGCAGCCCACGAAAAAAACAGGGATAGGAGACAGGAAAGAGTGAATAGATCAGTCAGGGCAGTGCAGGATGCGAGGTGGGATGCACTAGCCAAGAGATGGAGAGTACAGACATAGAGGGAGATAGGCTGTACCCATTGTTGGTCCACGAAAGGGAAACGCAGAAAAAGAGTACAGAGGATGATGACAGTGAAACAGAAGACAGTCTGATAGAAAGGCTGTTGTCAGACAGACCACCCCCATATAATACAGAAATAGAAGGGACCTCACCACCACCAACAGGAAGAGAGACATCGACAGGGGATATTGGAGTCCTAAGAGAGAGCGACTTAGGTCCGGTAGGGAACAGGGCTAGCTCAGTGGAAGGTGAGGGGGTACTTCAACGAACCCCAGAAGCGAGAGTAGTGGGAAGATTCACTGTATAGCAGGTACATTGTGAAGAGGGGGCAAGCGCTCAGAGACTACCAGACGCTCTTACAGTACCAGTTACCATAGGTCCTATAGTATCAGTATATAATCCGGAACCGACTCAAGGTGAGAGTCTGCCACAATTAGATAGAGAAAGGAACGTCAGCGAAAATAGAAGTAATGTGGCGGACGAGTGGAACCAATGGTCCTGACCTGTAGAAAAGAGCACTCCTCTGGCAGCATCAGCAGATTCCTCTAGGGAACACGGGGGTTTGAGAGGACCGATGGATCTGAGAGGACCACGGCCCCGGTCGATTAGGGAATTGAGGCCAGATTTGAGGACTTGGGAGACAGTCGCAGATACTCAGAGCGACAGGTCAAGAGACGATTGTAGGCATTGGGGTTCGGAGAATAGGGAAGGATCCCAGTGCAGGTCTAATGGAAATAGACAGGAGGGGGACCATGGGAGTGAGGAAAATAGGGGTACGTTTACCCCTGGAACAGCAGAGAGAAGACAAGAGTGGGACTGTGAAAGATGGGAGAGAGGAAGTGTTCCCCATAACACCCCTGAGGAAGACAGACGAGTGAGTCAGGAATGTAAAGGGAAGGACCCAAGCGAAACTTCTAGTCAAGGCACATTGAGAGCGGTGATAAAGGCAAGGAGAATAGATGTGCTAAGGCTCAAGTCTGAGGTAGAAGAGATAGTAGAACGTACAATACCCATGGAGAGAATAGAACTTTACGAACCAGATGAACTGCTGTTCGTAGCGAAGGATGTTACTCGTCGAGCTAGAGCCGCTCACGAGAAACTAACGGAATTAGCGAACAAATATTCAGTGGATTTGACCAGGACAAAGGCGTTACAGGGTGGCCATAGGCTGCAGTATACAGATCAGGATCTAGATGAGAAGAGGGTGATCGGATTGAAAACCCACATCAGAGAACTAGTAGTGGGTATCCGAACATGGATACAATTGGATAAGTGGGAAGAAAGGTGGTCCAAAAAGAAGAGTGTTAGGCGGAGCACTATAGAGACTTCTCCAGGAACAGGATTGATGCATGCGGAAGCTTACCCTTTGAGGGAAGTAGCTCATGGAGGATAAGTGCATGTACCTTGGAGTAGGGGAGATTTGGCTGCCTTTACGAACACCTTTCCAAAATTAAGAGAAAGCCCAGTAGAATGGTACAAGCAGGTAGAGAGGTTTGTCAAAATTTCAAAGGTACCGTGGGTCGATCTGAACACATTGTTTGACATTGTGGTTCCGGGAGATCTGTGGGTGGCATGCAAAGTCAGTGTCGAATGGCCCACAGAGGAGCCAGAAAGAGAGGCACTCACAAATGGACCTTCACCAAGAGTAATGATAAAGTACGAGCAAGTGATTACGTGGTTGAAGACCAAGGTGCCACCACAAGACATAGATTGGGTGAAAATAGATCGAACTAGACAAGAACTAAAAGAGACAGTTCATGAATACTATGAGAGATTGTTACAAATATTCAAGCAGTGCAGTGGCCTGGATGTGATGGATCCAAAGGACATGGGACAGTTTGTGTCCAAGTTTGTTTTGGGACTGAGGCCCGAGATCTGTCTAATGATACAGCAACATTTGATCTGTTGGCAGAACAAACCTCTAGACGAGATCCTGAGGTACGCCAGGTACTGCAGTGATGATATAGACTCTAAGACTAAGAAGCTCAAAGATAAGCTGATGCTAGTTCAAATGCAACCGGGACAGGGTCAGTCTGGAAATGGGACGTTGGGGAGAAGATCGAGTAGTCAGAAAAGGGACAGCGAGGATGGCCAGAGGCCAAGGGTAGATCTGGCTACTCTGAAAAAGACAACCAGGTGCCATCAGTGTCATGAGATCGGGCACTGGAGGCGTGAGTGTCTCCATAATCCAGAAAATCAGGTACAAGAGGAAGAAGAGGAGAGTCAGGCTCCCCAAGCTCCGAGGTCAACAGTGGTCAAGCTCAAAGTGGCAAAAAGGGGGACCTCCGCTCCTAGAGCTCCCATTCCCCAGCCACCGAAGATCGGAGCAGGGAACAAGATATATCAACAGATGCCTCTTCTGATAGACGGAGACGAGTATTATGCCTTTAACCCAGTGACAGGAAGGTGTCTGGATGGAGAGGAAGAGTGTACCTTAGGGGCAGCTTTAGAGGTAGATCAGAGAGGACCCTTTGTAGAGGCGGATGTAGCTGGACACCCCACTACCTTTCTGGTGGACATGGGTGCGACTTGTTCTACTGTACGGTCCGCAGTGGTCCCTAACTTGCCTCTTTCCGGACAGACCATCCAAGTAGTGGGAGTAGCAAATAGGAAAATGACGAATACACTGACCGAACCAGTTCCAGTAAAAATATGAAACTTCAGGGACAATCATCAATTTGTGGTATGTGATTCTAGTCCCGTGTGTCTGTTAGGAAGGGTTGTGTAAGCTTAATTGTGCCAACTATTGCACACCCAAGGGAGTGGAGTTAGTGACGAATGATGATGATGCTACCTTTAAGGTTGCAAACATCCGTCTGTGCATAGAATTGTATCCTGCACTAACCGTGGAGGAACTCCCCTGGGATTTGAGGGAGACAGTTAGACAGGAAGTTTGGGACTTTACAGGAGAAGAGATTGGACTGATTAAAGGTGTAGAGCCAGTTAGGATACAAGTGAGACCTAATGCAGAATTTCCAAGAACACTGCAGTACAAGTTGACTCCAGAAACAATTGCGGGAATAAAACCTGTGATTGAATCCATGATTAGACAGAGAATCCTAAAAGAGATAATAGGCAGTCCGTGTAACTCTCCGATCATGGGCTTGCAGAAGCCTAGCGGGAAGTTCAGGATTGAGCAGGATGTACGAAAAGTGAAAGACATCGTTGTTCCATGCTGTCCAGTGGCACCGAATCCATCAGTAATATTGTTTCAGATTCCAGCACAGGCTGAATGGTTCACCGTGATTGACCTATGTCAGGCGTTTTTCTCAATACCGTTACATGAGGAGAGCCAATTTCTTTTCGCTTTCAAACTGTAAAACCGTGTGTTAACATGGTGTCGTATCCCACAGGGGTATACAGAAAGTCCATCAATCTTTAATCAGATATTGAAGAGAAATCTTGAAAGTCTAGTACTGCCCCAGAACTCAGTTCTTGTACAGTACATAGACGACCTCCTTGTTGTGTCAGAGACAGAGGATGCCTGCAGAATAGACACCATCGCTTTGTTGAACCATCTGGCAGAGAATGGTCACAAGGTATCTCCCAGCAAGCTACAATACTGTCTTCCAGAAGTACAGTATTTGGGACACAGAATAGAGAAGGGAATAAGGAAAGTGTCCCCAGACAGAATAGAGGCAATAATGAAAATGATGGTGCCTACCACACAAAGAGAGGTTAGAATGTTCCTAGGAATGGTTGGCTACTGTCGCCAGTGGATTGCAAACTTCTCACTGAAAGCGAAGCCCTTACAGAAACTGACGCTCAAGGGCGTGAGTGATCCGGTACCATGGGACACAGACTGCATGATGGCTTTCCTATCGTTGAGAGAGGACTTATGTCGTGCTCCGGCCTTGGGAATGCCTGATTACACCAAATTGTTTTCATTGTTTTGCTGCGAGCGAGAGGGCTGTGCGTTAGCAGTTTTGACCCAAGATCATGGGGCGCATGTAGACCAGTTGCATATTTCTCGGCTACTTTAGACCCAGTAGCCGCAGCGTTGCCCGGATGTCTCAAATCCCTAGCTGCAACAGGTGTCAGCATTGAGCGATGTGAGAGTATTGTGATGGGGCATTCATTGGTGGTACACGTCCCACATTCAGTAGAATTGTTAATGACTAGGACCAAAACACAGCATCTGACTAACAACAGGCTCACACGCTACGAGCAGGTTATACTTGCTGCGGAGAATGTGACCCTAAATAGATGCTCAGTTTTGAACCCTGCTACATTGATACCATTGCCAAATGTTTTAGATGATGATTGTGAAGACCATGACTGCCTTGAAGTGACTGAACTGTGCACCAAACCAAGACCAGACATTGTCGATGAGCCTTTGGAAGACCCAGATGAAATTCTCTTTGTAGATGGCTCATGTATAAGGGACAATGCTGGACAGCTAAGAGCGGCTTTTGCCGTTTGCACGATTCATGGAATAATCGAAGCTGCCTGTTTAGAAGGAGTACACTCCGCTCAGGTGGCTGAGATAGTTGCGTTGACGCGTGCCTGTTTGGCAGCCAACAAGATTCGAGTCACCATATACACCGACAGCAGGTATGGGTTCGGTGTGGTTCATGACTTCGGTCAGTTGTGGTCTCAAAGGGGTTACATGACATCATCAGGTTCCCCTGTCAGAAATGGGGAGTTTGTCAGGTTACTACTGGAAGCTCTGCAGGGGCCAGCTGAAATCGCTGTAGTGAAATGCACGGCACACAGCAAAGGTGCTGATTTTGTGTCACTAGGGAACAGATATGCAGACGAGGTGGCACGTTATTGTGCCGAGGAAGCTTACTCGTTCACCGACCAGGTTATCGAGGGAATGCATAAAGGGACCGAGCTAAACATGATACCTGAAGTGGCAGACACTTGGGATGAATTGAGAAAAATGCAAGAGCAGGCGTCAGACTTCGAGAAAAGAGTGTGGGTGACTTCTGGCTGTACCAGAGGGGATCTGGATTTGTGGATTTCGGCAGATGGGAGAGCTGTGTTGCCGAATGAACTGGTGAGCCCGATGGCTCGACAGATATATGGGTCTGTGCATTTGGGAAGAGATGCAATGATACGAGTGTTCAGGCAGACTTGGTATAATCCCAAGTTCAGAACGGCTGCAGAAGCGGTATGTCAGAGGTGTGTTACGTGTCAGCAGATGAATGTTGGGTAGAGAACACCGGTCACATTAAGTCATGTGTGGAGGTCTGGAGGGCCTTTCAACAGAATGCAACTGGATTTCATAGAGATGCCGAAGTGTAATAGCCTCAGATATATCTTGGTAATTGTATGTGTGTTCTACAGATGGGTCGAGGCATATCCCACTCGTAGGTGCGATACACTCACAGTAGCTAAATTATTGTTGAGGGAATTAGTGCCTAGATGTGGGGTCCCGACCTCTTTAGAATCGGACAGAGGGACACATTTCAACAGTGAAGTTGTGAAGATGCTCTGCTCCGCACTGAACATTGATCAGAGACTGCATTGTAGCTATCGGTCAGAGGCTTCTGGAATAGTGGAACAGATAAATGGGACACTTAAAGCACGGATGGCAAAAGTGTGTTCATCCACGTCCCTGAAATGATGCTTTACCTTTGGTGTTACTGAGCATGCGTAGTACACCAGACAGGAGAACGGGACTTTCACCTCATGAGGTGCTGATGGGGAGAGCTATGAGGTTGCCATTCGTCCCCTCAGCGGCCTTGCTGAATATCACAGATGATCTGATTCTTGATTACTGCAAAGGACTATCTGACGTCATCCATTCTGTGTCTCTTCAGGTGCAGACGGCCGAAATCCCGACTTCTAAAGACCTTTGTCACGATTTGTGTCCCGGAGACTGGGTTCTAGTGCGGAAGCACGTGAGGAAAAGTTGCCTGAACGTCCGCTGGCGAGGGCCGTTTCAAGTCATCTTGGTGACGAACACTGCCGTGAAGTGTGGTGGACTGCCAAATTGGATTCACGCTTGCCACACTCGAAGAGTCCCAGCGCCCCTGGAAGAAACAGCTCCTCTCGTTGAAGAAAATCCAGCTGTGGAGGAAAATCTACTAGAGGGGACAAGTCAAGCTGTGGGGGTGTCTGAAGAAGCAGGTAACTCATCTGACCGAGCCCAGGGAGATCACGACGGCAGTGACACTGAATCTGCCTCTGAATGGGAAAGCTGCTGTGAAGGTGATCTCAACCCTGAAAAGGCTGAAGGTATTGATGAGCAGGTTGTGCTGACGAGGAACAGAGGAGTGAGAGGCACAGAGTCAAGTTGGCCTGAAAGACGGAAAAAGCTGAACGTGAGGCTGACCACTGAAAGAGATCTTACACCTGTATCTGAAGAATCAGACCCGGAAGGAGAAAGCCAAGAGTCAGAGGAAAAAGGTCAGAGGAGATCGAGGAGGGTGAGGGTACCTTGCAGAAGATACGCCACTCCGGAGTGGACCTACCCTTTGACAAATGCCAGGTGTACTGAGATCCGGGAGGGTGAGGACGGTGCTTGTGACCGATACGACTCCGAATGTTAAATTGGAAGTGATACTGTTGGTACTGGGACTGGAAATTGAAGGTTTACTAACAATCACTGTTCCTAATCCCCCTCTCCTAAGCAAGATAAATGATTTGATCCTAAATAGACTGGTTTTTCCTACATTCAGCCCTGAAATACCTGCCTATGAATCAATAGTCCTTCACATGGAACTCTTGGATTACGTACTCTGTGCACTTGGAGAAAATCTTATTATTGATGTGCAGTGAAGACTTTGTAAATAATTGCTAAAAGTTACTTAGAGCCAAGTGGAAGAAGAAGAAATTCAGGGACATCCCTTAGAGGACGGAGAAGGGTTAGGGTACCCTGAATACGGATTAGACAATGAAGAATTGAAAGGGGATCTCTGCTTCTAGGTGTGGTTTGAGAAAATTCATAAAGCCAAGCAAAAGACTTTGCATTGCTGAGACTTTGTGTTGCTGCTAGAATCGAATCATACTGTCTGAGACCATGGAGGCTGGGAACCCGACTCGTAGGGCAAAATGTATTATAGGTACACTATTAGGGTTAGTGATTTTCTTTATATTTGTAGTAGTTTTAGTTTCTTATTTAGCACCACAAGAGCAGGAAGCGGAGTTTAAGGGAACCCCTACACCTACCAATCCTAGCCACAAAGAGGTAAACATAGGAGCTGAGAAAGCTTTGCTAGCTGAAGAGAGCCGTAGATTACATGCTGACTTGTCCAAAGGAAACTTTGGGAAGAATGCGTATGCTAAGTTGTTGTATGAGTACATTGATGCGATGAATGTGAAAGATTGTTATGTGTGTATGCAATTGCCAGCTTCAGTAGACGAGGGTATTAGATACCATCACCTGCCATTAACATATGGAATTTCATGTAGTTTGCTGCTTAGCATATTTTATGGGAGATCTCATTTTGAATATTTCTTTTCAAATTATGATGCTGTGTTACCGGAAGTCCCAAATTATAAGCACCTGAACAAGTGGGATTATTATAAATTAGAGGATAGACTTAGATACTTTTTCATTCCAACGAAAACCATAGATACCTCATACGCATACCGACACAACTTGACCTGCTCCTTGACTGAGGTAGAGAAAAAGCTTGTGGAACAGGTAGAAGATAGATATCAGAAACAGAAGCAGTTACAGACGTCAGGTCAGGGCAAGGTAGATTGGACGGATGAGGAACTTGGACATAAGTCGAAGGGGAGCTATGGTCCCATAGCCTTGGATGTGGTACAGAAGGGAAAGTTGTGTTTGCATAGGCCAAAGACGTATTACGAAAATGTGTATGTGGGTGAGACAACTTGTGAACACACTTTCAAATTAGAATATTACACCAAAGATTTCCTGAAGAGCGTGGTGCAAGTGATCCCTACGGTGTATTTTGTTTGTGGAAGAAATGCGTACGTGAGGTTACCGGATAAGTGGTATGGGACATGCTACTTGGCGATTGTCTTTCCTAAGATATATCACACTGAGGATTTTGATCAAGTAGAGAGTGGCAAATTGACTAGGGTGAAGAGAGGAGAAAGTGCTGGTGCAATAGTGGGAGATGTGTTTGGAGCTGCGATACCGATGTTGGGAGTGATTTTAAATGACGTAAAGATACGAAGATTAGCAACAGTGGTGGATGAATTATCGATGAGTACGGCAAAATCACTGGTGTTGATACATGGTGAGATGTTGTCGATACGGGCGATGGTTTTACAAAACCGCCTTGCCTTAGACGTCCTATTAGCGAAAGAGGGCGGAGTCTGTAAACTTTTGAAAGTTCAGGAATGTTGCACGTATATTCTGGACAATTCTAAAGATTTGAAGAAATATATACGCAACATTATGTAGCGTTCTAATCTAGGACCCTGATCGATACTGTGACCTTATGCTCCTATTCGGCTATAAATCCATTTATTCCCTATATTGGCATAACCGATCAAATGCAATCTTCAGAAACTCGTCTCTGGCCTCCCACGAACAGAGCCCCATTTCAGAATCGCTTTCTCTGCCACTTCCTTTGCAGCCAATTAGTGCAATGACATAGCTGAAGTTACTATCTAAGATTCCTAGATTAACACTCCGAGTTCTTCAACAAGATAAAAACTCAGCAACCTGGAAATCCCTGCTTGCTGTGTTTTGATTAGTAATAGAACTCTAATGAGCACTGATAGACGATCACTTCCTAGTGACATCTTTATTGACGTCTTATGTCCAAAAACTTACGTCAAACAAGGCACCTTTCAGGTATAAATATTACCAACATTGCCTTAAGCAAATGCTGCCTCGCTGCTGAAGTTGCTGCTGTTATGCTGATGATAGCATCTCTGCTATCACTACTGCTATCGCTGCTAACGAGCGAACGATGGTGTGGTGAACTTAGGAGCTGAACAGGCGTCCCCCTGCAAAGAACCCAGCAGATGCAAGCTGCCCGCGGACGCTGCCCCTCCTCCTCCTCCTAAGCGCGCTGAGAGAGACGCTGTCTATTCTCCTGCAGAGAAATCGAGCTCCGGCGTTTCCGGCCTACCCTTGCGGGTGACTGGGATATCGACCCCCTGAAGGAGATACCAGACCTCCATCATTCTATTCCAGAGGTATGGTGTTGACTAAACCCTTAGAGAAAATTCTTGAAGCAAACCTTGGCAAAACCAACTTAACTTAAAGCTACTTACTTACTCCCCTCCCAAGTATTAGGCTTAGGTCAGGTACACTGGGGTAGGCATAGTTAGAAGCACCAGTTGAGTATTTTAGCCTAATGTATATATGAATGTATATATGTTTTATTCATTTTAAACCATTGTATGGCTAAGAAACCATATCAATGCTTTTACAGTATTATTTCGTAATACTCATCTTAGTGTACATACTTTTTATAATAACAAGTCTTGCAATTGTGGCAATTCATTTCTCTTGTACGAGAAGAAAGACTGTTCAATAAATGTTACCCTTTATTGAAAACGCCCGTCTCTCTATTCTCTACATATTGTGAAAGTAAACTGCACAACCACTGACTAATTAAAATAACTGTCTATTGTTTCACACGACCCTAGAAATTGACTCTTGATCTGAGGAGCAAAGTTGTCAAGTTGCACGGTTGTTGGAAAACTGAATCCCTTCTTGGCTGTGCCAGGGAAGCTGATCACTTCCTATTGAGTCAAGAAAGTTTCCAGTGACCTCTGAGCTAGTTGGTAACAAACCCAATTAAGTTTAGCATAGTAAGTAGAGGCCTGGAAGATCCGCACTTCTATGTCGATACTACTGTTTATGTTATTCCAATGCGCAGGGCCTATTGGGAAAATAGGAACTACACTACATGGCGCCCAACGTTTGGTAAGGCGATAAACTAACACAAGACGTTAGAGTAACTCAGTCGTGCATATTTCACACAGACCCCTTTCTCCCGTAAATACTCCAATAGACGTCTGGAGTGGGTGAAAGGTTAAAATCCGCCCGAACTCAGTAGGAAGAGATTCCTATGTAAAGCTCTGGTTTATTCAATGTTGAAGGATACAGTGTTCCAAAATATTGTGCACCTAATCTTTGTCTCCTTGGAGACCTACTCTGCAAAAAACATGTCTGACAATATAATGGCAGACTTAGAAAACGGAGCTGATGCCGCAGTAAATGCGACTCAGCAGGGTCCCTATTGAACCGGGTGCAATAATCATCCCGGTACATTTAAGAAAATGTATAACTTTAAAACTTATAGAAAATGGACTGGCACCACAAGGTGGTACAGTAGTCTTCGTGATAGAGGCACACGAATATCGGCAGACACAGGTATTCTATTCATGTATAAACTTTCCAGCGGCAAACGCTAGAACAAAAGAGTTTCACTATTACAAAATAGAGAAACCACCGGATGAGTACGCTCCTTTCGAGGAGACTGAAATCCCACTAAAAGTCCAAGAGCACCTGCTCTGGTTTAATGGCGCCCTACAACATAATGATCATATTACCAGGCTCGGTCCACTAGGTAGGCCAGGAGCAACGTGGCCGGTTCTAGCCAGCTACACACCACATCCGGACATTAAAAAAATGTCAAAAGAAGAGCTGTTAGTACAGCTAAAAACACTTATAAAAATACATAGGCAATAGTCCAACCAGCTGTTAATGTACCACAGCTGCCCCCTCATCAGGGGAACACTAATAAAATCACACCACAGAACATACAATCATGTCTTGGTAAAACACCCGTAAAACGGGAACAAATTCCGTTCTGGTTAGCGCAGAAAATCCCTCAAATAGAGGCAGTATTTCCGGATACTACCCCTATCGAGAAACACAGAATCTTGACCATCTGCTTTCCGATGGGAATCGCACCACACGTGGAGGACTGTGACACTTGGGGTACAGTCTTTGCTTCCATTTACACAAAAAACACATGGTGTTCCGTCTATGGCGGTAATACCAGATGTACTACGACAGATTCAAAATGAATACGGTCCAGAACCTGCTTTAACTCTTGGTATGAAATTACTGAAAGACTTCAAGCAGGTCTCAGCTATATTATTAGCCAACATAAAAGGAGAAGCAGCATCTGTGGCGATCCGCCAGAAGTTGAAGGAAACAGATATAACAGATCAACCAATCGAGCTTGCCAGAATCATAGAAAAATGCTATGAAGAATTAGGTAGAGACAGCTTAGGTGGAAAACCAATAAAGCCCCAACTGCTCGAAAATCCTGAAAAATTATTTATTAAAAATAATTCAAACACTCCTAAAAAGAGCTGGGATGGAAATAAACAATCCCCTCCCAAGGGAAAAAATTTCCAATCCAGAGGAAGGTCTCCTCGACGGAGGGACAGAACTCCGACTCGAGAACACCAGTCTCCCCAGAGGGAGCCCTCTGAGAAAAGATACAACCTTAGAAATAGGGATAATTTGAAAAAGCCTGATAGATATCAAAGTATTGATACACGTCCCTCTCGATCTTTTTCACAGAAATCGGAAAGAAGAGGACGGTCAGACCCAGGAGAGCACACCAAGTCTTAAGACAAGGAACCTGCTCAGAGTAAAAAATCTCAATTTCCAAAAAAGAAGGTAGCCAGTATTAGAGTAATCGAACATGCCGAGAATACTGAGGACACAGTTGAAAAACGGGGAGTGGGCACAGACAATGCTGGACAGTGCAGCAGAAATCACTATAGCCCGCAAGATCTTGATGAGTCATCTGGAGACAGTGGACACGAATGAATACATTCAGGTTGAAACTGCCGACACCAGACTTAGCGAGCCCCATAAGATATACGAAATAACATTGCATATAGAGGGTGATAAGACTAGGAAAATAAGGGGCCTATTTTGGGATAAACTCTCAAAAGGCTATGATATTCTGTTAGCTGAAAAAGATTGGCCCCCAGAGTTTGTCAGGGAGTGCCCTCGTGGCAAAGAAATGATTATGCCTGCCTTCTCGAATCACATTCCGATTCACAAAAAATATACTTATGCAAGGAAATGGGCAGTAGCCCAGGCACCGGCATTATATAAAAATCATGTAGGATGGGATGAGGACTCACCTCCTCACAAAATCCAGTTAAAAAGTGAACCAACTGCCCAACGGCAGTATCCCATTAAGCAAGAAGCTAAAAAACAAGTCAGGGAGATCTTAGATCAACTTGAATACCAGGGGGTGATTGAAACATGCACCTCTCAAATGAACAATCCTTTGTTTCCTGTCTCCAAACCAGACAATTCATATCGTCTAGTTTTGGACTACAGACACCTTAATGCATGTTGCAAAACTTTTGCAGTACAAAACTCGCATAGTGCTGCACTAATGAACAACATAGTTAGGAAAAAATATAAAACGACATTAGACATATCGAATGGTTTCTTTTGTCAAAAGATTGCACCATAAAGCAGGTATTTGACCGCTTTCTCCGTAATGGGGTCTCAGAAAATTTCTGTAGGCTCCCACAGGGGTTCAAGAACAGCCCAGGACTATTCTCAGCTAGGGTAACAGAGTTACTACAAATATATGATGATGAGGCATTATCTTACGTAGATGATATCTATCTCACAGACGACGACTTGGATACTCACCTGAAAAGAGTGAACACCATTATACTTGGGTTCGCAGCAGAGGGTTACAAATTCAACTTTAAAAAGTCTCGAATTGCCCATCTGACAGTATTATTTTTAGGATACGAATTATCAAATGAAGGAAAAAGCCTAGCGGACAACTTCTTAGAGAAGAGCGCTGTACTCCAAGCTCCAAAAACGCTGAAGAATTTACAATCCATACTAGGTTTTCTGAATTTCGGAAGAACTTACATTCTAAATTACGCAGAGGGTTAAACTTCTCTACGAACTAAAAAAACCTGATTTTAAACAAATCAATTGGACTCAAAAACACACAAACATTTTGAGATCACTGCAAACAGACATGTTAGAAAAAACAAAATTAGATAAACGTGACAACACACGCGATCTTGTAATCCGAGTTATCCCAGGAAGATGCGGATTCACGTACCTAACCTCTAATGAGGGAGAAAAGGTACCAATTTCAATTAAATCTCACTTGTACACACATGTAGAAAAAACATTCAGTCACACAGAAAGAACTGTGAAAGCAGTGCAAATTGCATTAGCAAATAAACGAGAATTAGTACGTGGTCAAAGGATTAATATCCTCACAGCGGAATCCGCCTTCGAGGCGCTATTCAGCCCAGTAAACCTGCCTACAGTGTCACTGGATCCCAAATGGATACAGTGTATAGATTCTCTAGGAGCGGAAGATGTGAAATACTATTTCGCCCCGCAATTCGAAGAACTGAATGATTTAGAATATGAAGAAGAATATCCTCTGCCAATTGAACTTCTGCCTCTCCCACAGTACGCCTGTATAATCTATACAGATAGATTTGTACAGTATTTCAACGTAGAGAACAAATCCTACAATGCAGCCTATGCGATGGTTAAAGGTCGCTGGCTGAGCGGTAAATTCAGACCGAAAGTAACAAAAACTGAATCAGTGAGGTACTGTTCGGCTCAGAGAGCTGAAATCAGATCTTTAAAGATGGCGCTCGAAAATGCAGAACGCGAATTCCCCACACTAATCGTGTGCGATTCTCATTTATGCGTCAACTCTTACAATAATAAGTTGCAGAGCTGGATTGAAAACGATTACAAAGATGACACAGGTGCCACAATAAAGCATGAATTGCCCTGGAACCAGGTAGCTCTTTTACAGAAAGAACTACAAAAGACTCATGTGATACACGCACAAAGTCTTCAACGTGATGGCGTTCACGTTGCAGGGAATTCATTGGCTAATACAGCCACAGCGGAAGCAACTAAACCGGCTTACGTAGTCACAAAAAAACGTACAGAAAAATACATAGACGGGGAAACCATGCTGGCAGTAAAAACGACCGTAAAAGGCGACTGTGCAGCGCTACCCGTGAACTATCCACTCAATTATGCATACGTAATTGATGCAAACTCCGTTCTTTTTGCTCGAATCCCTGGAGTGGGGGATAGGGTAATTCCAAACATGAACAGGAGAATATTTTTAATAGCAGACGCCCACATGGGATTGGGACCTAGGCACCAAACAATTAGGGACTCTCTGAGAGAATTGGAATCTGTATACTGGTGGCCGGGAATGAGTGTACAACACCAAATATATGCAAACAACTGTGAAAACTGTAACAGGGACCGTAGTAGTGAACTACGCTACCGGCTACCAATCAGAAACAGCGAAACGCTGTCTACATCCCATCCTGCGTCCTATTAATCATTAAGGCTAAAACACACTTAAAAAATGTGGCCTCCAGCGCTCGGCTGACACCAGAACGGTTATAAAAGATCTGCGAGTCTTTATCGCCACATACGCAATTGCCATGTTCCATTCTGACCAGGGTCCTGCTTTTAGCTCTCGAGCTTATAGGGAGGCCATGGCCAGCATGGGAGTTGGGTTGCGGTATTCTTGTCCGTCACACCCCGAAGGGAATAGTGTGGTAGAAAGAAAAAACCGAGACATAAAGCGATCTATAACAGCGAAGGTATTAGGTTCAGGTGATGGGTGGGTCAAACATCTAGTAAGTGCCCAAATCAGTCTTAATAACTTGCCAAGAAATTCTCTAAAAGGTTTCAGCCCATACGAACTATTGTTCGGAACTAGAATGAGAGTTCAGGACTCAGATAGTCAAGTATCAGTGGTACAAGATAAGAAAACAGACTTTGACATCAAAGATCGTTTGGCTGTTTTACAGGACTTGAATGAAACAAGAATATCCTTAAGCAACATAAAGTGAAAGCAATAGCCAGATACCACTGACGAGGCACCACAAGCAACAGCCCCAGCAAGGCCTGTCTGGATTCCAAAGATTGGGGATCTAGTCAGAGAAAAAAAAGCGGTGAAGAAGGAATTTGGGCCTTCTTACAGAAAAGCAGTACCTGTCTTGGCAGTTACCGGAACAAGATCAGTAGTACTACCGCCCCTTGCTGGTAAAAAGGAGAACAGAGTTATATCTATCAACCCGGTAAAACCACAAGCATGTGGCCTATAATCAACAGTAGGCCCAGTGGACTCCCAAGAAACAACAGAATACCCAAACTTGGAACAATCCAAGAGGTTCAAACTGAAAGACTAATCACATTCGATCAGCCTGCAGTGCACAGAGAAGGACTATGCAATAATGCCATGGAACTCGTGCCTCTTGAGACACAGATTGAAACAGTTTGTCAAGAAACACCAGTCTACAATGATGTGGCATCAGAAAGAGCTACCGAAAGACAGATTGAAAGAACAATCCCAACAATTGACAGAACTGCCTCTGGTTATTTCATCGACTTCGACAACTTTTCCGAGGATCAAAGCAACCCCGAAGTGATGCCAGAAATAAAAAAGACTTTTAAAGAAAAAGCAACGGAACTCTTTCATTAACTGAAGGAAATCTACCTTATTTCCCCTTGGTTAGAGTTTTGGTTTGGTCTAGGTGTATTTTTCCTCCTGCTTTGGCTCATCATGGTACTTTGTTTGGGAAAATTCATTGAGGGAAAATATAGTACAATTGACACAGCAAGTCAGAACATCAACCTAGTCCTCAAACCACACAGATCATCCCACGTGAAGAAAAGAGAACTGTCAACAGTAAATGTCACAGCCATTCCAATACCCGGTGGGGTAGTATGGGAGAAAACTGACTATGAGATCTATGGTCCGGTCGAGATCCTGAAGTATCCTCATCAACTGAAGGTTTCCTTAAGTGACTTTGTAAAACCTAGTACATTCTCTGATGATTGGGACTTTAACAGTATTAATGACATGATGTCTGATTTAGTAATGTCAGCTAGATTCACAGAACATGATTATTTACAAGGTTCGTCTAGTTATGAACAGTTGTTCTGTTATACACATTATGGCGATCATTATTTGCATAAATCTGCACAGCCTAGAAATGTTTTTAGGTATAATCAATGGGAACATTGTGCTACACCACCTAAAAGCAGTTCTAAAACATTCTTTGAGAAATTCAATTACTTCTCAGGGTTTAACACCAGTGATGCAGAAACGTTTTATTACAAACTGTTAGATAAAACAGGATTGAAAACAATGCTGACAAACACTAAATTAATATATTCAGAAGCATTTTATGAAAAAATGATGACATTTGGTTTTGATTATTGGAAAAATAACATTGAAACAAAAACCATTTGGGGTTCGAAAGATTGGCAGGTACAAGGCCTAGAAGCACTATTCAGAACCTGCATGATACCAGAACAAATGATGTTTTTAAATAACACAATTCACCAAACATCCTGTCTTGGCCTAGCTAAGATCAAAGCCCTAAACAAACCGTCTATTCCAAAGCCAATACCTGAAAATACAACAACAGATATTGAGATAGACGTAACTAAAATTTTACATTTTAACAGAACACATCCTGATTGGAAAAAGTGGTTAATCTGGCCTACTGACACAAACAACTGTCAAGATAGATTCCTGAATAAAACACAGGGGTTAAAAATGACCAGAAAAGACCCTAGATATTCCCAGAGACAACATCCAGGGATAGTAACAACATACAGTGTAGGGAAACTCTGCCTCGAATATCTAGGATCATCCACACTGGCTGAAATTAAGCAACACTTATCTTTACTTAAAGATGGTGCTGATTTGCGCGATTTTATTATGGGACCACGCAAACAGCGTCAAAAGCGTTTCATAGTGGCCAGCATCTATGCTGCGTACAACGAGGCTTGGAAAGTCACACAAATTGAAACAGCAGAAAAAATACGAGAAATTGATCGTATTAATTTGGAAAAATCACTTTCTGTAGTGGACAATGGGTTAATGACTCTGTCCTCCAGAATATATTCGTTGGACAATATTGTATCCTCTGCCTTTGATATAATAGACAGAGACTTGCTAATGTTACAGCATGGCCAGTCACAATTACGTTCTATTGTACAATTAGGCTGGACGCTGCAAAATCTTCGTTCAGGCTATGTGCCGTGGCGTTTAATCAACACAACGTCATTGTTTTCCATTTTTAACCTTACTGATAAACAAATCAGCTTGGCACAGAAAGGAGCAGACTATACAATCCTGAGCATCGAAAAAATTGAGAGATTACCATTGACAATGTCAGAAAGTCCAGTCATTGAATGGATAATACACGGAATTATCACTATTCCGATAACAACTTTCCGATTTAAAAAGTGCCTTGAATACATACCTACTGGCCAGTATGAACGATTGGGTAAAGGATATGTTAAGTCAGCATGGAAATTACCATACACACATTCATGCTATAGTGACAGCGACAAAAATGTATTTCTTAGTGGTGAAAACTGTAAACGTTCACTAAGCGGTATACTTTTGTGCCAGGGTATTAATTTACACGGACAGTTTTGGAAAGTGGTAAGTGTGTTCTCCACATAAAATTACAACGATTTTCCAAGATTAATATCCATTCTTTCCAGATCGTAGTATGGAGGACAGAGACTTTTTTATTTGCAGTGAATTATTCTTTATTTTTATTCATAGAACAAGGACAGCCGACACGTGTTTCGCCCCCTCTTGGCGATTTGCGCCGGGGCTTTCTCAAGGCTAGGTTGGTTAAATCACGTTGGCGGGGATTCAACCCAAGAACCACCATGTCGGAAAGACTTTAGGCTCAGGGGCATTAGCCTAATAAAAATATGTTTTACTTATGAAGAACTATATTCTCGTATATTGGACACTGTAAATATTTGGAAACGACAACTGTTTACTTGATTTAACCAACCTAGCCTTGAGAAAGCCCCGGCGCAAATCGCCAAGAGGGGGCGAAACACGTGTCGGCTGTCCTTGTTCTATGAATAAAAATAAAGAATAATTCACTGCAAATAAAAAAGTCTCTGTCCTCCATACTACGATCTGGAAAGAATGGATATTAATCTTGGAAAATCGTTGTAATTTTATGTGGAGAACACACTTACCACTTTCCAAAACTGTCCTTTTATTTGAAGCCCAAGAGGTCCAGAGCTTCGAGTGTGTCTCCACCCACCCATCAAGACTACTTATTCAAGTGTTGTTCAAAGCCTTAAATTCCCTGGACCTTTGCTACCCCACTCACATATTAATTTACACGGAGCCTGTGTAAGAAGGTAATTCTAACAACCTTTCATGCCACCAGCTTGTCACACCTGCAACGCAGATAGAGCCCTTCTTTATGCAACTCGCAAATGGGAGTTACATTCTAAGAACGGATCACAGATGTTGTGGCCTTTTACCAGGAAAAGCGTATCTCGTAAGCGTAACTTCCATGGTCAAATGCTGTATGCAAGCATTGTTCCCGAGCGGCCCTGGAGACATAGAGACTCCCATCTGGCCTCGTCTGCATTTCTCTTCTATACGAATTGATACTTTAAGCAAAATGAAGTCTGTGCTTTTGTAGACAACAGTGCCCATCACGTCATCAAAAGAGACGTATGATCTCCTAGTTGCAAGGACAGCTACGGAGGTTCATGACCTTTTATCAACAAATTGCCCCGTGCATTTCGTAGAAATGTTGAGTCAACTCCTTAACATGTCTAGTGCCACAGGCATCCCAGGCATATTTAAGACGATTTTTACGGGGCTGCAAACACCGTTTCAAGCAATTCTGGGAATCGTTCTAAATTTTGTCCACTCTGTTTTTGGCGGCATACCCCTATTTTTGGGACTTGTAGCAGGGATTTTATTTTTGACCCTCCTGCTTCGATATGGCAAGCCACAGCTCAGACATGACTCCTATGGGAATGGAAGAAACAATCCTAGCAGTGCGCTACCGGGACAGAATAACTAGAGTCCTTGGATTGGCCAGGCTGAGAGATCTAAACATGACCTGGTTCCTTTCATTCAGACGGATATGGCAAAACTTCATCTTACCTGTACTACGATGTATGCTATGCGGAGATGAGTGCGTGTTGGACACCTGTCTTTCACTTCCATCAGCAGTACCAATGGATATTGATACTTTGCTAAGTCCGATAACGGCTCACGCATTGTGTTGTCCCCAGCGGCTACCAATCCTGATGACGGCATTCGTTGAGACTCCTGTGCTACGACTAGGTGGTAACAGTGGAGCGAGTGACAAAAGCAACATCACCCAGGTACGACCTTCTGTGAGCAGTGCTGATCCAGCCTTTGATGACAGCAATCATTCTCACACCTGCCAAGTTACAGCACTATCGAATTTGGTCGAACTGTCACCTGATTTTGTAGACCAATTCTTTGAGAGCCTGTCTGATATGATGTTCTCACCCGAACAGAAACAATAACTTTAGAGAAGCATTACGACACACAGCGTTCCCATGAACTCTGAATTCGGCCTTCAGTTTTGAACAACAAAAACTGCTAAAAGCGTTGGAACTCTAATTTCCCCGTTCAAGCAATAATTCTTTTGAATTAAACACTTTTTAATATTCACCCTTTTTCTGGCACAAAAAATTCTTTGCTTACGGTAGAACTATTCATAGAGAACAGAAGCTTATACTTCTATTTCCTAAAAACATCTAGAGACATAATAACTTTACACCAGCCTCTAGCACATTTTTACTGCAATGCATTTATATGTGATGAAATTATCTCGCCCTTCTTCTGTATTCAGAGATATTTCATGTGTAATTCTTTTTTTGCAAAATCGTTCATTGATTTCATATGCTATAATTTTTGAATGATTTCTATGCTTCAAAAAACGTACAGTACCTAAATTTTCACGTATTACAAGTACGCCTATTTCAAATGCATATATGTATTTTGGGGGGGGGCAATGTTACACATGCATCTTATTGCTCTAGTTTTAGTAATTTGTTGGACATGAATTCGTGGAGTGGGTGTAGCGTTCTAATCTAGGACCCTGATCGATACTGTGACCTTATGCCCCTATTCGGCTATAAATCCATTTATTCCCTATATTGGCATAACCGATCAAATGCAATATTCAGAAACTCGTCTCTGGCCTCACACGAACAGAGCCCCATTTCAGAATCACTTTCTCTGCCACATCCTTTGCAGCCAATTAGTGCAATGACATAGCAGAAGTTACTATCTAAGATTCCTAGATTAACACTCCGAGTTCTTCAACAAGATAAAAACTCAGCAACCTGGAAATCCCCGCTTGCTGTGTTTTGATTAGTAATAGAACTCTAATGAGCACTGATAGACGATCACTTCCTAGTGACATCTTTATTGACGTCTTATGTCCAAAAACTTACGTCAAACAAGGCACCTTTCAGGTATAAATATTACCAACATTGCCTTAAGCAAATGCTGCCTCGCTGCTGAAGTTGCTGCTGTTATGCTGATGATAGCATCGCTGCTATCACTACTGCTATCGCTGCTAACGAGCAAACGATGGTGTGGTGAACTTAGGAGCTGAACAGGCGTCTCCCTGCAAAGAGCCCAGCAGATGCAAGCTGCCCGCGGACGCTGCCCCTCCTCCTCCTCCTCAACGCGCTGAGAGAGACGCTGTCGTTTCTCCTGCAGAGAAATCCAGCTCTGGCGTTTCCGGCCTACCCTTGCGGGTGACTGGGATATCGACCCCCTGAAGGAGATACCAGACCTCCATCATTCTATTCCAGAGGTATGGTGTTTACTAAACCCTTAGAGAGAATTCTTGAAGCAAACCTTGGCAAAACCAACTTATTTAAAGCTACTTACTTACTCCCCTCCCAAGTATTAGGCTTAGGTCAGGTACACTGGGGTAGGCATAGTTAGAAGCACCAGTTGAGTATTTTAGCCTAATGTATATATGAATGTATATATATTTTATTCATTTTAAACCATTGTATGGCTAAGAAACCATATCAATGCTTTTACAGTATTATTTCGTAATAAACATCTTACTGTACGTACTTTTTATAGTAACAAGTCTTGCAATTGTGGCAATTCATTTCTCTTGTACGAGAAGAAAGACTGTTCAATAAATGTTACCCTTTATTGAAAACGCCCGTCTCTCTATTCTCTACATATTGTGAAAGTAAACTGCACAACCACTGACTGAGTAAAATAAATGTCTATTGTTTTACACGACCCTAGAGATTGACTCTTGATCTGAGGAGCAAAGTTGTCATGTTGCACGGTTGTTGGAAAACTGAATCCCTTCTTGGCTGTGCCAGGGAAGCTGATCACTTCCTGTTCAGTCAAGAAAGTTTCCAGTGACCTCTGAGCTAGTTGGCAACAAACCCAATTAAGTTTAGCATAGTCAGTAGAGGCCTGGAAGATCCGCACTTCTACGTCGATACTACTGTTTATGTTATTCCAATGCGCAGGGCCTATTGGGAAAATACGAACTACACTACAATTACTGCAATTCACTACGAGATTAACGATTTGACGCAAGAAAATACATGGGAAAAGGTTGGCAAGGGGCTTGGAAGTGTTGGAGGTTGGTTTGCAAACCTGGGAAAGAGTTTTCTTGAATACATACTGGAGCCCGTCATCATCATAGTGGCCTGTGTGATTGGAATATGGGGTTTGCTGAGATTGTACAAATGCTATAGGTCTAATAGGTTGGCTAGGTCAGTGAGAGTACAGGCACAGAGAATGGAGGAGTTGCAGGACAATCAATACAGAAGTTTAAGAGCATTGGAAATGCTCCGGCGAGGGAATGTCGCCACAAGTGCTGTTTAGACCGGTCCCTACTCTAAGGAATGTGGGTTGGTGGTGATGGCACAGGTCATCAAAGGGGGGACTGAGAGAGTGCAAACTGTGTTAGAAATTGTAGGGGTGCATCATATTCACAATTAACCCGCACCCGCATATATAGAGGTTTATAATCATGTTTGAAAATGACACGGAGCTATGAAACTATGTACCAGAATTCACATGGCTGTAACGTAAAGCGTTTCCTTTGAAATACTGATGTCATGTTGATTTAGAAATGTATTGCAGTGTATTACTAATTCAGTTAAAGGATGCAATTAAGCATTGATGTATTTGAAATGCTGGTTTAGACATTTACTATTGTATTCATGTAACGACATAGAAGTGTTTAGTTAGAAAATGTATTCTTTCCTTTGCTATAATGATGTAGGTCTAATGAACGAAAATGTTTTGCAAATGTTAGAGGGTGACATCTCGAAACGTGCAGAGGCCCAGGTGGGGAGGAAGGCCGTGTAGGCCAAACTAGGAATGTTTCCCCTCACATTAAATCATGGAAATACTTTTCCTGGAAGGTTCTTTTAGAGAAATTAATTGCAAGTAGCATGGGGTTGTTAATCGATTGATGTGCTTTCTTTTGCAGGTGCAAGGTTAACTAGAGATAGGAGAGAAGGGCCCATAGTATATGAGCGTTAAGATGTTAGTTCTAGACATGGAGGAGTGGCTGCGGAATTTTAGGGAAGCAACTTCAAGAGAAAATGACTCTGGGACCCAAGGCCGTTTTTCAACGAACAAGGATGAAAATGGCGTAATGAAGATGCTTTGAAAATTGATGCTTGGAGGGGGGGCACTCCTCGGGGCGTGTCACCCTCATTGTGGACTTTGTATTAGGGACAGCACCCCGGCAGGAGAGCAGAGCAGGAGCGCACAAGGGCGAAGAAAGATGCTGGGTAGGCAGAGAGCTTTGCTATGCGAAGATTAGTTCATAGACTAAGTCCGGACGAAGTGAGTGAACTTCTTTGGAAATCACCACAGCTGACACCTTTGTTAGGAGGGAACCGGTGTGTAGGGATGTCACTTAGTATAGAGAAGGGACAGATTATTTTGGATGTATTTCCTCTTTTCTTCCATGTCTACCAAGACTCAGATTATAGCAATTCTAGCAAGCCTAGTGGTCTTGGAAATTATATTGGTGTTGATTCTTAGTAGACTTAGACTTTTCCATAGGATTATGTTTGTATTAGTACCTGTATATTTACTGAATCTTCTACTGAGGTGTATATATACACAACTGCTTTTGGCTTTCTAATAAATCTTTAAACTTGACTTTTTGTCAGTGGTTCTTTGGAGGAGGCGATGGAGGTAGTTCGAATTGACGTGTTGAAAAAGATTACCTTCTACACTCTATGACAGGTAAAAAGGTCTAGTCGACCTGTGACGGGATTCTAGAGTTCTGATTCAAATTCTGGATTAAAATTTCCCGCCTGTCCAGTCTCCCTATCCCTTCTGTCTCTCAGTGTAATGCCCGTCTCTCGCCGTCCCTCTCCCTATCCCTCTGTCTCTCAGTGTAATGCCCGTCTCTCTCACGTCCCTCTCCCTATCCCTTCTGTCTCTCAGTGTAATGCCCGTCTCTCACCGTTCCTCTCCCTATTCCTTCTGTCTCTCAGTGTAATGCCCGTCTCTCACCGTCCCTCTCCCTATCCCTCTGTCTCTCAGTGTAATGCCCGTCTCTCTCCGTATCCCTCTGTCTCTCAGTGTAATGCCCGTCTCTCACGTCCCTCTCCCTATCCCTTCTGTCTCTCAGTGTAATGCCCGTCTCTCACGTCCCTCTCCCTATCCCTCTGTCTCTCAGTGTAATGCCCGTCTCTCCCCGTCTTTCTCTCCCTATCCCTTCTGTCTCTCAGTGTAATGCCCGTCTCTCCCCGTCCCTCTCCCTATCCCTTCTGTCTCTCTGTGTAATGCCCGTCTCTCACGTCCCTCTCCCTATCCCTTCTGTCTCTCAGTGTAATGCCCGTCCCTCACGTCCCTCTCCCTATCCCTCTGTCTCTCTGTGTAATGCCCGTCTCTCACGTCCCTCTCCCTATCCCTTCTGTCTCTCAGTGTAATGCCCGTCTCTCACCGTCCCTCTCCCTATCCCTTCTGTCTCTCAGTGTAATGCCCGTCTCTCACGTCCCTCTCCCTATCCCTCTGTCTCTCAGTGTAATGCCCGTCTCTCTCACGTCTCTCTCCCTATCCCTCTGTCTCTCAGTGTAATGCCCGTCTCTCACCGTCCCTCTCCCTATCCCTTCTGTCTCTCAGTGTAATGCCCGTCTCTCACGTCACTCTCCCTCTGTCTCTCAGTGTAATGCCCGTCTCTCTCACGTCTCTCACCCTATCCCTCTGTCTCTCAGTGTAATGCCCGTCTCTCACCGTCCCTCTCCCCATCCCTTCTGTCTCTCAGTGTAATGCCCGTCTCTCACCGTCCCTCTCCCTCTGTCTCTCAGTGTAATGCCCGTCTCTCACGTCCCTCTCCCTATCCCTCTGTCTCTCAGTGTAATGCCCGTCTCTCACCATCCCTCTCCCTATCCCTTCTGTCTCTCAGTGTAATGCCCGTCTCTCACGTCCCTCTCCCTATCCCTTCTGTCTTTCAGTGTAATGCCCGTCTCTCATATCCCTCTCCCTATCCCTTCTGTCTCTCAGTGTAATGCCCGTCTCTCACATCCCTCTCCCTATCCCTTCTGTCTCTCAGTGTAATGCCCGTCTCTCACGTCCGTCTCCCTATCCCTTCTGTCATTCAGTGTAATGCCCGTCTCTCACGTCCCTCTCCCTATCCTTCTGCCTCTCAGTGTAATGCCCGTCTCTCTCCCTATCCCTTCTGTCTCTCAGTGTAATGCCCGTCTCTCACGTCCCTCTCCCTATCCCTCTGTCTCTTAGTGTAATGCCCGTCTCTCACGTCCCTCTCCCTATCCCTTCTTTCTCTCAGTGTAATGCCCGTCTCTCACGTCCCTCTCCCTATCCCTTCTGTCTCTCAGTGTAATGCCCGTCTCTCATGTCCCTCTCCCTATCCCTTCTGTCTCTCAGTGTAATGCCCGTCTCTCACGTCCCTCTCCCTATCCCTCTGTCTCTTAGTGCAATGCCCGTCTCTCACATCCCTCTCCCTATCCCTTCTTTCTCTCAGTGTAATGCCCGTCTCTCACGTCCCTCTCCCTATCCCTCTGTCTCTCAGTGTAATGCCCGTCTCTCACCGTCCCTCTCCCTATCCCTTCTGTCTCTCAGTGTAATGCCCGTCTCTCACGTCCCTCTCCCTCTGTCTCTCAGTGTAATGCCAGTCTCTCTCACGTCTCTCTCCCTATCCCTCTGTCTCTCAGTGTAATGCCCGTCTCTCACCGTCCCTCTCCCCATCCCTTCTGTCTCTCAGTGTAATGCCCGTCTCTCACCGTCCCTCTCCCTCTGTCTCTCAGTGTAATGCCCGTCTCTCACATCCCTCTCCCTATCCCTCTGTCTCTCAGTGTAATGCCCGTCTCTCACCATCCCTCTCCCTATCCCTTCTGTCTCTCAGTGTAATGCCCGTCTCTCACGTCCATCTCCCTATCCCTTCTGTCTCTCAGTGTAATGCCCGTCTCTCACGTCCCTCTCCCTATCCCTTCTGTCTTTCAGTGTAATGCCCGTCTCTCACGTCCCTCTCCCTATCCCTTCTGTCTCTCAGTGTAATGCCCGTCTCTCACGTCCCTCTCCCTATCCCTTCTGTCTTTCAGTGTAATGCCCGTCTCTCACGTCCCTCTCCCTATCCTTCTGCCTCTCAGTGTAATGCCCGTCTCTCTCCCTATCCCTTCTGTCTCTCAGTGTAATGCCCGTCTCTCACGTCCCTCTCCCTATCCCTCTGTCTCTTAGTGTAATGCCCGTCTCTCACGTCACTCTCCCTATCCCTTCTTTCTCTCAGTGTAATTCCCGTCTCTCACGTCCCTCTCCCTATCCCTTCTGTCTCTCAGTATAATGCCCGTCTCTCACGTCCCTCTCCCTATCCCTTCTGTCTCTCAGTGTAATGCCGGTCTCTCACGTCCCTCTCCCCATCCCTTCTGTCTCTCAGTGTAATGCCCATCTCTTACGTCCCTCTCCCTATCCCTTCTGTCTCTCAGTGTAATGCCCGTCTCTCACCGTCCCTCTCCCTATCCCTTCTGTCTCTCAGTGTAATGCCCGCCTCTCACATCCCTCTCCCTATCCCTTCTTTCTCTAAGTGTAATGCCCGTCTCTCACATCCCTCTCCTTATCCCTTCTTTCTCTAAGTGTAATGCCCATCTCTCACGTCCCTCTCCCTATCCCTTCTGTCTTTTAGTGTAATACCCGTCTCTCACCGTCCCTCTCCCTATCCCTCTGTCTCTCAGTCTAATGCCCGTCTCTCTCCCTATCCCTTCTGTCTCTCAGTGTAATGCCCGTTTCTCACGTCCCTCTCCCTATCCCTTCTGTCTCTCAGTGTAATGTCCGTCTCTCACCGTCTCTCTCCCCATCCCTTCTGTCTTTCAGTGTAATACCCGTCTCTCACTGTCCCTCTCCATATCCCTCTGTCTCTCAGTGTAAAGCCCGTCTCTCTCCCTATCCCTTCTGTCTCTCAGTGTAATGCCCGTCTCTCACGTCCCTCTGCCTATCCCTTCTGTCTCTCAGTGTAATGCCTGTCTCTCACGTCCCTCTCCCTATCCCTTCTGTCTTTTAGTGTAATACCCGTCTCTCACCGTCCCCCTCCCTATCCCTCTGTCTCTCAATGTAATGCCCATCTCTCTCCCTATCCCTTCTGTCTCTCAGTGTAATGCCCGTCTTTCACCGTCCCTCTCACTATCCCTTCTGTCTCTCAGTGTAATGCCCGTCTCTCACGTCTCCCTCCCTATCCCTTCTGTCTCTCAGTGTAATGCCTGTCTCTCACGTCCCTCTCCCCATCCCTTCTGTCTCTCAGTGTAATGTCCGTCTCTCACCGTCCGTCTCTCTATCCATCTGTCTCTCAGTGTAATCCCCATCTCTCACGTCCCTCTCCCCATCCCTTCTGTCTCTCAGTGTATTGTCCGTCTCTCACCGTCCCTCTCTCTATCTCTCTGTCTCTCAGTGTAATACCCGTCTCTCACCATCCCTCTCCCTACCCCTTCTGTCTCCCAGTGTAATGCCCGTGTCTCACTGTCCCTCTCCCTTTCTTCTCTCAGTGTAATGCCCGTCTCTCACGTCTCTCTCCCTTTCCCTCTGTCTCTCAGTGTAATGTCCGTCTCTCACCGTCCATCTCCATATCTCTATGTCTCTCAGTGTAATACCCGTCTCTCACCGTCCCTCTCCCTATCCCTTCTGTCTCTCAGTGTAATGCCCGTCTCTCACCGTCCCTCTCCCTATTCCTCTGTCTCTCAGTGTAATGCCCGTCTCTCACGTCCCTCTCCCTATCCCTCTGTCTCTCAGTGTAATGCCCGTCTCTCTCACGTCCCTCTCCCTTTCTTCTCTCAGTGTAATGCCCGTCTCTCACCGTCCCTCTCCCTATCTCTCTGTCTCTCAGTGTAATGCCCGTCTCTCACGTCCCTCTCCCTATCCCTCTGTCTCTCAGTGTAATGCCCGTCTCTCTCACGTCCCTCTCCCTTTCTTCTCTCAGTGTAATGCCCGTCTCTCACCGTCCCTGTCCCTATCCCTCTGTCTCTCAGTGTAATGCCCGTCTCTCACGTCCTTCTCCCTATCCCTTCTGCCTCTCAGTGTAATGCCCGTCTCTCACGTCCCTCTCCCTATCCCTTCTGTCTCTCAGTGTAATGCTCGTCTCTCACTTCCCTCTCCCTATCCCTCTGTCTCTCAGTGTAATGCCCGTCTCTCACCGTCCCTCTCCCTATCCCTCTGTCTCTCAGTGTAATGCCCGTCTCTCACATCCCTCTCCCTATCCCTTCTGTCTCTCAGTGTAATGCCCGTCTCTCACGTCCCCTCCCTATCCCTTCTGTCTCTCAGTGTAATGCCAGTCTCTCACGTCCCTCTCCCTATCCCTCTGTCTCTCAGTGTAATGCCCGTCTCTCACGCCCCTCTCCCCATCCCTTCTGTCTCTCAGTGTAATGCCCGTCTCTCACGTCCCTCCCCCTATCCCTCTGTCTCTCGGTGTAATGCCCGTCTCTCTCACGTCCCTCTCCCTATCCCTCTGTCTCTCAGTGTAATGCCCGTCTCTGTCCGTATCCCTCTGTCTCTCATTGTAATGCCCGTCCCTCTCCCTATCCCTCTGTCTCTCAGTGTAATGCCCGTCGCTCACGGTCCTCTCCCTATCCATCTGTCTCTCGATGTAATGCCCGTCTCTCACGTCCCTCTCCCTATCCCTTCTGTCTCTCATTGTTTTGCCCGTCTCTCACGTCCCTCTCCCTATCACTGTCTCTCAGTGTAATGCCCGTCTCTCTCACGTCCCTCTCCCTATCCCTCTGTCTCTCAGTGTAATGCCCGTCTCTCATGTCCCTCTTCCTATCCCTCTGTCTCTCGGTGTAATGCCCGTCTCTCACGTCCCTCTCCCTATCCCTTCTGTCTCTCAGTGTAATGCCCGTCTCTCACGTCCCTCTCCCTATCACTGTCTCTCAGTGTAATGCCCGTCTCTCTCACGTCCCTCTCTCTATCCCTCTGTCTCTCGGTGTAATGCCCGTCTCTCACTGTCTTTCTCCCTATCCCTCTGTCTCTCGGTGTAATGCCTGTCTCTCACGTCCCTCTCCCTATCCCTCTGTCTCTCAGTGTAATGCCCGTCTCTCTCACGTCCCTCTCCCTTTCTTCTCTCAGTGTAATGCCCGTCTCTCACCGTCCCTCTCCCTATCCCTCTTTCTCTCAGTGTAATGCCCGTCTCTCACGTCCCTCTCCCTATCCCTCTGTCTCTCAGTGTAATGCCCGTCTCTCGCACGTCCCTCTCCCTTTCTTCTCTCAGTGTAATGCCCATCTCTCACCGTCCCTCTCCCTATCCCTCTGTCTCTCAGTGTAATGCCCGTCTCTCACGTCCCTCTCCCTATCCCTCTGTCTCTCAGTGTAATGCCCGTCTCTCACGTCCCTCTCCCTATCCCTCTGTCTCTCAGTGTAATGCCCGTCTCCCACCGTCCCTCTCCCCATCTCTTCTGCCTCTCAGTGTAATGCCCGTCTCTCACTTCCCTCTCCCTTTCCCTCTGTCTCTCAGTGTAATGCCCGTCTCTCACGTCCCTCTCCCTATCTCATTGTCTCTCGGTGTAATGCCCGTCTCTCTCACGTCCCTCTCTGTCTCTCAGTGTAATGCCCGTCCCTCTCCCTATCCCTCTGTCTCTCAGTGTAATGCCCGTCTCTCACGTCCCTCTCCCTCTGTCTCTCAGTGTAATGCCCGTCTCTCACGTCCCTCTCCCTATCCCTCTGTCTCTCGGTGTAATGCCCGTCTCTCACCGTCCCTCTCCCTATCCTTCTGTCTCTTGGTGTAATGCCCGTCTCTCATGTCCCTCTCCCTATCCCTTCTGTCTCTCAGTGTAATGCCCGTCTCTCACGTCCCTCTCCCTCTGTCTCTCAGTGTAATGCCCGTCTCACACGTCCCTCTCCCTATCCCTCTGTCTCTCGGTGTAATGCCCATCTCTCACGTCCCTCTCCCTATCCCTTCTGTCTCTCAGTGTAATGCCCGTCTCTCACCGTCCCTCTCCCTATCCCTCTGTCTCTCAGTGTAATGCCCGTCTCTCACCGTCCCTCACCCTATCCCTCTGTCTCTCAGTGTAATGCCCGTCTCTCACGTCCCTCTCCCTATCCCTTCTGTCTCTCAGTGTAATGCCCGTCTCTCACGTCCCTCTCCCTATCCCTCTGTCTCTCAGTGTAATGCCCGTCTCTCTCACCCCTCTCCCCATCCCTTCTGTCTCTCAGTGTAATGCCCGTCTCTCACGTCCCTCTCCCTATCCCTCTGTCTCTCGGTGTAATGCCCGTCTCTCTCACGTCCCTCTCCCTATCCCTCTGTCTCTCAGTGTAATGCCCGTCTCGCTCCGTATCCATCTGTCTCTCAGTGTAATGCCTGTCCCTCTCCCTATCCCTCTGTCTCTCAGTGTAATGCCTGTCTCTCACGTCCCTCTCCCTCTGTCTCTCAGTGTAATGCCCGTCCCTCTCCCTATCCCTCTGTCTCTCAGTGTAATGCCCGTCCCTCTCCCTATCCCTCTGTCTCTCAGTGTAATGCCCGTCTCTCACGTCCCTCTCCCTCTGTCTCTCAGTGTAATGCCCGTCTCTCACCGTCCCTCTCTCTATCCCTCTGTCTCTCAGTGTAATGCCCGTCTCTCACATCCCTCTCCCTATCCCTTCTGTCTCTCAGTGTAATGCCCGTCTCTCACCGTCCCTCTCCCTATCCCTGTGTCTCTCAGTGTAATGACCGTCTCTCACCGTCCCTTTCCCTATCCCTCTGTCTCTCAGTGTAATGCCCGTCTCTCACGTCCCTCTCCCTATCCCTTTTGTCTCTCAGTGTAATGCCCGTCTCTCACATCCCTCTCCCTATCCCTTCTGTCTCTCAGTGTAATGCCCGTCTCTCACGTCCCCCTCCCTCTGTCTCTCAGTGTAATGCCTGTCTCTCTCGCCCCTCTCCCTATCCCTCTGTCTCTCAGTGTAATGCCGTCTCTCTCTGTATCCCTCTGTCTCTCAGTGTAATGCCCGTCCCTCTCCCTATCCCTCTGTCTCTCAGTATAATGCCCGTCCCTCTCCCTATCCCTCTGTCTCTCAGTGTAATGCCCGTCTCTCACGTCCCTCTCCCTCTGTCTCTCAGTGTAATGCCCGTCTCTCCCGTCCCTCTCCCTATCCTTCTGTCTCTCAGTGTAATGCCCGTCTCTCACGTCCCTCTCCCTCTGTCTCTCAGTGCCGTCTCTCCCGTCCCTCTCCCTATCCCTTCTGTCTCTCAGTGTAATGCCCGTCTCTCACGTCCCTCTCCCTATCCCTTCTGTCTCTCAGTGTAATGCCCGTCTCTCACCGTCCCTCTCCCTATCCCTCTGTCTCTCAGTGTAATGCCCGTCTCTCACCGTCCCTCTCCCTATCCCTCTGTCTCTCAGTGTAATGCCCGTCTCTCACGTCCCTCTCCCTATCCCTTCTGTCTCTCAGTGTAATGCCCGTCTCTCACGTCCCTCTCCCTATCCCTCTGTCTCTCAGTGTAATGCCCGTCTCTCTCGCCCCTCTCCCCATCCCTTCTGTCTCTCAGTGTAATGCCCGTCTCTCACGTCCCTCTCCCTATCCCTCTGTCTCTCGGTGTAATGCCCGTCTCTCTCACGTCCCTCTCCCTATCCCTCTGTCTCTCAGTGTAATGCCCGTCTCTCTCCGTATCCCTCTGTCTCTCAGTGTAATGCCCGTCCCTCTCCCTATCCCTCTGTCTCTCAGTGTAATGCCCGTCCCTCTCTCTATCCCTCTGTCTCTCAGTGTAATGCCTGTCTCTCACGTCCCTCTCCCTCTGTCTCTCAGTGTAATGCCTGTCTCTCCCGTCCCTCTCCCTATCCTTCTGTCTCTCAGTGTAATGCCCGTCTCTCAGGTCCCTCTCCCTATCCCTCTGTCTCTCAGTGTAATGCCCGTCTCTCACGTCCCTCTCCCCTTCCTTCTGTCTCTTGGTGTAATGCCCATCTCTCACGGCCCTCTCCCTATCCCTTCTGTCTTTCAGTGTAATGCCCCTCTCTCACGTCCCTCTCCCTCTGTCTCTCAGTGTAATTCCCGTCTCTCACCGTCCCTCTCCCTATCCCTCTGTCTCTCAGTGTAATGCCCGTCTCTCACGTCCCTCTCCCTATCCCTTCTGTCTCTCAGTGTAATGCCCGTCTCTCACCGTCCCTCTCCCTATCCCTCTGTCTCTCAGTGTAATGCCCGTCTCTCACCGTCCCTCTCCCTATCCCTCTGTCTCTCAGTGTAATGCCCGTCTCTCACGTCCCTCTCCCTATCCCTTCTGTCTCTCAGTGTAATGCCCGTCTCTCACGTCCCTCTCCCTATCCCTCTGTCTCTCAGTGTAATGCCCGTCTCTCTCGTCCCTCTCCCCATCCCTTCTGTCTCTCAGTGTAATGCCCGTCTCTCACGTCCCTCTCCCTATCTCTCTGTCTCTCGGTGTAATGCCCGTCTCTCTCACGTCCCTCTCTGTCTCTCAGTGTAATGCCCGTCCCTCTCCCTATCCCTCTGTCTCTCAGTGTAATGCCCGTCTCTCACGTCCCTCTCCCTCTGTCTCTCAGTGTAATGCCCGTCTCTCACGTCCCTCTCCCTATCCCTCTGTCTCTCGGTGTAATGCCCGTCTCTCACCGTCCCTCTCCCTATCCTTCTGTCTCTTGGTGTAATGCCCGTCTCTCATGTCCCTCTCCCTATCCCTTCTGTCTCTCAGTGTAATGCCCGTCTCTCACGTCCCTCTCCCTCTGTCTCTCAGTGTAATGCCCGTCTCACACGTCCCTCTCCCTATCCCTCTGTCTCTCGGTGTAATGCCCATCTCTCACGTCCCTCTCCCTATCCCTTCTGTCTCTCAGTGTAATGCCCGTCTCTCACCGTCCCTCTCCCTATCCCTCTGTCTCTCAGTGTAATGCCCGTCTCTCACCGTCCCTCACCCTATCCCTCTGTCTCTCAGTGTAATGCCCGTCTCTCCCGTCCCTCTCCCTATCCTTCTGTCTCTCAGTGTAATGCCCGTCTCTCACGTCCCTCTCCCTATCCCTCTGTCTCTCAGTGTAATGCCCGTCTCTCTCACCCCTCTCCCCATCCCTTCTGTCTCTCAGTGTAATGCCCGTCTCTCACGTCCCTCTCCCTATCCCTCTGTCTCTCGGTGTAATGCCCGTCTCTCTCACGTCCCTCTCCCTATCCCTCTGTCTCTCAGTGTAATGCCCGTCTCGCTCCGTATCCCTCTGTCTCTCAGTGTAATGCCCGTCCTCTCCCTATCCCTCTGTCTCTCAGTGTAATGCCTGTCTCTCACGTCCCTCTCCCTCTGTCTCTCAGTGTAATGCCCGTCCCTCTCCCTATCCCTCTGTCTCTCAGTGTAATGCCCGTCCCTCTCCCTATCCCTCTGTCTCTCAGTGTAATGCCCGTCTCTCACGTCCCTCTCCCTCTGTCTCTCAGTGTAATGCCCGTCTCTCACCGTCCCTCTCCCTATCCCTCTGTCTCTCAGTGTAATGCCCGTCTCTCACGTCCCTCTCCCTATCCCTTCTGTCTCTCAGTGTAATGCCCGTCTCTCACCGTCCCTCTCCCTATCCCTGTGTCTCTCAGTGTAATGCCCGTCTCTCACCGTCCCTTTCCCTATCCCTCTGTCTCTCAGTGTAATGCCCGTCTCTCACGTCCCTCTCCCTATCCCTTCTGTCTCTCAGTGTAATGCCCGTCTCTCACATCCCTCTCCCTATCCCTTCTGTCTCTCAGTGTAATGCCTGTCTCTCACGTCCCCCTCCCTCTGTCTCTCAGTGTAATGCCTGTCTCTCTCGCCCCTCTCCCTATCCCTCTGTCTCTCAGTGTAATGCCGTCTCTCTCTGTATCCCTCTGTCTCTCAGTGTAATGCCCGTCCCTCTCCCTATCCCTCTGTCTCTCAGTATAATGCCCGTCCCTCTCCCTATCCCTCTGTCTCTCAGTGTAATGCCCGTCTCTCACGTCCCTCTCCCTCTGTCTCTCAGTGTAATGCCCGTCTCTCCTGTCCCTCTCCCTATCCTTCTGTCTCTCAGTGTAATGCCCGTCTCTCACGTCCCTCTCCCTCTGTCTCTCAGTGCCGTCTCTCCCGTCCCTCTCCCTTTCCTTCTGTCTCTCAGTGTAATGCCCGTCTCTCACGTCCCTCTCCCTATCCCTTCTGTCTCTCAGTGTAATGCCCGTCTCTCCCTCTCCCTATCCCTCTGTCTCTCAGTGTAATGTCCGTCTCTCATCGTCCCTCTCCCTATCCTTCTGTCTCTCGGAGTAATGCCCGTGTCTCACCGTCCCTCTCCCTTTCCTCTCTCAGTGTAATGCCCGTCTCTCACGTCCCTCTCCCTATCCCTCTGTCTCTCGGTGTAATGCCCGTCTCTCACCGTCCCTCTCCCTATCCTTCTGTCTCTTGGTGTAATGCCCGTCTCTCACGTCCCTCTCCCTATCCCTTCTGTATCTCAGTGTAATGCCGGTCTCTCACGTCCCTCTCTCTCTGTCTCTCAGTGTAATGCCCGTCTCTCACGTCCCTCTCCCTATCCCTTCTGTCTCTCAGTGTAATGCCCGTCTCTCACTGTCCCTCTCCCTATCCCTCTGTCTCTCAGTGTAATGCCCATCTCTCACCGTCCCTCTCCCTATCCCTCTGTCTCTCAGTGTAATGCCCGTCTCTCACGTCCCTCTCCCTATCCCTTCTGTCTCTCAGTGTAATGCCCGTCTCTCACGTCCCTCTCCCTATCCCTCTGTCTCTCAGTGTAATGCCCGTCTCTCTCGCCCCTCTCCCCATCCCTTCTGTCTCTCAGTGTAATGCCCGTCTCTCACGTCCCTCTCCCTATCCCTCTGTCTCTCGGTGTAATGCCCGTCTCTCTCCGTATCCCTCTGTCTCTCAGTGTAATGCCCGTCCCTCTCCCTATCCCTCTGTCTCTCAGTGTAATGCCCGTCCCTCTCTCTATCCCTCTGTCTCTCAGTGTAATGCCTGTCTCTCACGTCCCTCTCCCTCTGTCTCTCAGTGTAATGCCTGTCTCTCCCGTCCCTCTCCCTATCCTTCTGATTCTCAGTGTAATGCCCGTCTCTCACGTCCCTCTCCCTATCCCCCTGTCTCTCAGTGTAATGCCCGTCTCTCACGTCCCTCTCCCCTTCCTTCTGTCTCTTGGTGTAATGCCCATCCCTCACGGCCCTCTCCCTATCCCTTCTGTCTTTCAGTGTAATGCCCGTCTCTCACGTCCCTCTCCCTCTGTCTCTCAGTGTAATTCCCGTCTCTCACCGTCCCTCTCCCTATCCCTCTGTCTCTCAGTGTAATGCCCGTCTCTCACGTCCCTCTCCCTATCCCTTCTGTCTCTCAGTGTAATGCCCGTCTCTCACCGTCCCTCTCCCTATCCCTCTGTCTCTCAGTGTAATGCCCGTCTCTCACCGTCCCTCTCCCTATCCCTCTGTCTCTCAGTGTAATGCCCGTCTCTCACGTCCCTCTCCCTATCCCTTCTGTCTCTCAGTGTAATGCCCGTCTCTCACGTCCCTCTCCCTATCCCTCTGTCTCTCAGTGTAATGCCCGTCTCTCTCGCCCCTCTCCCCATCCCTTCTGTCTCTCAGTGTAATGCCCGTCTCTCACGTCCCTCTCCCTATCTCTCTGTCTCTCGGTGTAATGCCCGTCTCTCTCACGTCCCTCTCTGTCTCTCAGTGTAATGCCCGTCCCTCTCCCTATCCCTCTGTCTCTCAGTGTAATGCCCGTCTCTCACGTCCCTCTCCCTCTGTCTCTCAGTGTAATGCCCGTCTCTCACGTCCCTCTCCCTATCCCTCTGTCTCTCGGTGTAATGCCCGTCTCTCACCGTCCCTCTCCCTATCCTTCTGTCTCTTGGTGTAATGCCCGTCTCTCATGTCCCTCTCCCTATCCCTTCTGTCTCTCAGTGTAATGCCCGTCTCTCACCGTCCCTCACCCTATCCCTCTGTCTCTCAGTGTAATGCCCGTCTCTCACGTCCCTCTCCCTATCCCTTCTGTCTCTCAGTGTAATGCCCGTCTCTCACGTCCCACTCCCTATCCCTCTGTCTCTCAGTGTAATGCCCGTCTCTCTCACCCCTCTCCCCATCCCTTCTGTCTCTCAGTGTAATGCCCGTCTCTCACGTCCCTCTCCCTATCCCTCTGTCTCTCGGTGTAATGCCCGTCTCTCTCACGTCCCTCTCCCTATCCCTCTGTCTGTCAGTGTAATGCCCGTCTCGCTCCGTATCCCTCTGTCTCTCAGTGTAATGCCCGTCCCTCTCCCTATCCCTCTGTCTCTCAGTGTAATGCCTGTCTCTCACGTCCCTCTCCCTCTGTCTCTCAGTGTAATGCCCGTCCCTCTCCCTATCCCTCTGTCTCTCAGTGTAATGCCCGTCCCTCTCCCTATCCCTCTTTCTCTCAGTGTAATGCCCGTCTCTCACGTCCCTCTCCCTCTGTCTCTCAGTGTAATGCCCGTCTCTCACCGTCCCTCTCCCTATCCCTCTGTCTCTCAGTGTAATGCCCGTCTCTCACGTCCCTCTCCCTATCCCTTCTGTCTCTCAGTGTAATGCCCGTCTCTCACCGTCCCTCTCCCTATCCCTGTGTCTCTCAGTGTAATGCCCGTCTCTCACCGTCCCTTTCCCTATCCCTCTGTCTCTCAGTGTAATGCCCGTCTCTCAAGTCCCTCTCCCTATCCCTTCTGTCTCTCAGTGTAATGCCCGTCTCTCACATCCCTCTCCCTATCCCTTCTGTCTCTCAGTGTAATGCCCGTCTCTCATGTCCCCCTCCCTCTGTCTCTCAGTGTAATGCCTGTCTCTCTCGCCCCTCTCCCCATCCCTTCTGTCTCTCAGTGTAATGCCCGTCTCTCACGTCCCTCTCCCTATCCCTCTGTCTCTCGGTGTAATGCCCGTCTCTCTCAGGTCCCTCTCCCTATCCCTCTGTCTCTCAGTGTAATGCCGTCTCTCTCTGTATCCCTCTGTCTCTCAGTGTAATGCCCGTCCCTCTCCCTATCCCTCTGTCTCTCAGTATAATGCCCGTCCCTCTCCCTATCCCTCTGTCTCTCAGTGTAATGCCCGTCTCTCACGTCCCTCTCCCTCTGTCTCTCAGTGTAATGCCCGTCTCTCGTCCCTCTCCCTATCCTTCTGTCTCTCAGTGTAATGCCCGTCTCTCACGTCCCTCTCCCTCTGTCTCTCAGTGTAATGCCCGTCTCTCGTCCCTCTCCCTATCCTTCTGTCTCTCAGTGTAATGCCCGTCTCTCACGTCCCTCTCCCTCTGTCTCTCAGTGCCGTCTCTCCCGTCCCTCTCCCTTTCCTTCTGTCTCTCAGTGTAATGCCCGTCTCTCATGTCCCTCTCCCTATCCCTTCTGTCTCTCAGTGTAATGCCCGTCTCTCCCTCTCCCTCTGTCTCTCAGTGTAATGCCCGTCCCTCTCTCTATCCCTCTGTCTCTCAGTGTAATGCCTGTCTCTCACGTCCCTCTCCCTCTGTCTCTCAGTGTAATGCCTGTCTCTCCCGTCCCTCTCCCTATCCTTCTGATTCTCAGTGTAATGCCCGTCTCTCACGTCCCTCTCCCTATCCCCCTGTCTCTCAGTGTAATGCCCGTCTCTCACGTCCCTCTCCCCTTCCTTCTGTCTCTTGGTGTAATGCCCATCCCTCACGGCCCTCTCCCTATCCCTTCTGTCTTTCAGTGTAATGCCCGTCTCTCACGTCCCTCTCCCTCTGTCTCTCAGTGTAATTCCCGTCTCTCACCGTCCCTCTCCCTATCCCTCTGTCTCTCAGTGTAATGCCCGTCTCTCACGTCCCTCTCCCTATCCCTTCTGTCTCTCAGTGTAATGCCCGTCTCTCACCGTCCCTCTCCCTATCCCTCTGTCTCTCAGTGTAATGCCCGTCTCTCACCGTCCCTCTCCCTATCCCTCTGTCTCTCAGTGTAATGCCCGTCTCTCACGTCCCTCTCCCTATCCCTTCTGTCTCTCAGTGTAATGCCCGTCTCTCACGTCCCTCTCCCTATCCCTCTGTCTCTCAGTGTAATGCCCGTCTCTCTCGCCCCTCTCCCCATCCCTTCTGTCTCTCAGTGTAATGCCCGTCTCTCACGTCCCTCTCCCTATCTCTCTGTCTCTCGGTGTAATGCCCGTCTCTCTCACGTCCCTCTCTGTCTCTCAGTGTAATGCCCGTCCCTCTCCCTATCCCTCTGTCTCTCAGTGTAATGCCCGTCTCTCACGTCCCTCTCCCTCTGTCTCTCAGTGTAATGCCCGTCTCTCACGTCCCTCTCCCTATCCCTCTGTCTCTCGGTGTAATGCCCGTCTCTCACCGTCCCTCTCCCTATCCTTCTGTCTCTTGGTGTAATGCCCGTCTCTCATGTCCCTCTCCCTATCCCTTCTGTCTCTCAGTGTAATGCCCGTCTCTCACCGTCCCTCACCCTATCCCTCTGTCTCTCAGTGTAATGCCCGTCTCTCACGTCCCTCTCCCTATCCCTTCTGTCTCTCAGTGTAATGCCCGTCTCTCACGTCCCACTCCCTATCCCTCTGTCTCTCAGTGTAATGCCCGTCTCTCTCACCCCTCTCCCCATCCCTTCTGTCTCTCAGTGTAATGCCCGTCTCTCACGTCCCTCTCCCTATCCCTCTGTCTCTCGGTGTAATGCCCGTCTCTCTCACGTCCCTCTCCCTATCCCTCTGTCTGTCAGTGTAATGCCCGTCTCGCTCCGTATCCCTCTGTCTCTCAGTGTAATGCCCGTCCCTCTCCCTATCCCTCTGTCTCTCAGTGTAATGCCTGTCTCTCACGTCCCTCTCCCTCTGTCTCTCAGTGTAATGCCCGTCCCTCTCCCTATCCCTCTGTCTCTCAGTGTAATGCCCGTCCCTCTCCCTATCCCTCTTTCTCTCAGTGTAATGCCCGTCTCTCACGTCCCTCTCCCTCTGTCTCTCAGTGTAATGCCCGTCTCTCACCGTCCCTCTCCCTATCCCTCTGTCTCTCAGTGTAATGCCCGTCTCTCACGTCCCTCTCCCTATCCCTTCTGTCTCTCAGTGTAATGCCCGTCTCTCACCGTCCCTCTCCCTATCCCTGTGTCTCTCAGTGTAATGCCCGTCTCTCACCGTCCCTTTCCCTATCCCTCTGTCTCTCAGTGTAATGCCCGTCTCTCACGTCCCTCTCCCTATCCCTTCTGTCTCTCAGTGTAATGCCCGTCTCTCACATCCCTCTCCCTATCCCTTCTGTCTCTCAGTGTAATGCCCGTCTCTCATGTCCCCCTCCCTCTGTCTCTCAGTGTAATGCCTGTCTCTCTCGCCCCTCTCCCCATCCCTTCTGTCTCTCAGTGTAATGCCCGTCTCTCACGTCCCTCTCCCTATCCCTCTGTCTCTCGGTGTAATGCCCGTCTCTCTCAGGTCCCTCTCCCTATCCCTCTGTCTCTCAGTGTAATGCCGTCTCTCTCTGTATCCCTCTGTCTCTCAGTGTAATGCCCGTCCCTCTCCCTATCCCTCTGTCTCTCAGTATAATGCCCGTCCCTCTCCCTATCCCTCTGTCTCTCAGTGTAATGCCCGTCTCTCACGTCCCTCTCCCTCTGTCTCTCAGTGTAATGCCCGTCTCTCGTCCCTCTCCCTATCCTTCTGTCTCTCAGTGTAATGCCCGTCTCTCACGTCCCTCTCCCTCTGTCTCTCAGTGCCGTCTCTCCCGTCCCTCTCCCTTTCCTTCTGTCTCTCAGTGTAATGCCCGTCTCTCATGTCCCTCTCCCTATCCCTTCTGTCTCTCAGTGTAATGCCCGTCTCTCCCTCTCCCTCTGTCTCTCAGTGTAATGCCCGTGTCTCACCGTCCCTCTCCCTTTCCTCTCTCAGTGTAATGCCCGTCTCTCACCGTCCCTCTCCCTATCCCTTCTGTCTCTCAGTGTAATGCCTGTCTCTCACGTCCCCCTCCCTCTGTCTCTCAGTGTAATGCCTGTCTCTCTCGCCCCTCTCCCTATCCCTCTGTCTCTCAGTGTAATGCCGTCTCTCTCTGTATCCCTCTGTCTCTCAGTGTAATGCCCGTCCCTCTCCCTATCCCTCTGTCTCTCAGTATAATGCCCGTCCCTCTCCCTATCCCTCTGTCTCTCAGTGTAATGCCCGTCTCTCACGTCCCTCTCCCTCTGTCTCTCAGTGTAATGCCCGTCTCTCCTGTCCCTCTCCCTATCCTTCTGTCTCTCAGTGTAATGCCCGTCCCTCACGTCCCTCTCCCTCTGTCTCTCAGTGCCGTCTCTCCCGTCCCTCTCCCTTTCCTTCTGTCTCTCAGTGTAATGCCCGTCTCTCACGTCCCTCTCCCTATCCCTTCTGTCTCTCAGTGTAATGCCCGTCTCTCCCTCTCCCTATCCCTCTGTCTCTCAGTGTAATGTCCGTCTCTCATCGTCCCTCTCCCTATCCTTCTGTCTCTCGGAGTAATGCCCGTGTCTCACCGTCCCTCTCCCTTTCCTCTCTCAGTGTAATGCCCGTCTCTCACGTCCCTCTCCCTATCCCTCTGTCTCTCGGTGTAATGCCCGTCTCTCACCGTCCCTCTCCCTATCCTTCTGTCTCTTGGTGTAATGCCCGTCTCTCACGTCCCTCTCCCTATCCCTTCTGTATCTCAGTGTAATGCCGGTCTCTCACGTCCCTCTCTCTCTGTCTCTCAGTGTAATGCCCGTCTCTCACGTCCCTCTCCCTATCCCTTCTGTCTCTCAGTGTAATGCCCGTCTCTCACTGTCCCTCTCCCTATCCCTCTGTCTCTCAGTGTAATGCCCATCTCTCACCGTCCCTCTCCCTATCCCTCTGTCTCTCAGTGTAATGCCCGTCTCTCACGTCCCTCTCCCTATCCCTTCTGTCTCTCAGTGTAATGCCCGTCTCTCACGTCCCTCTCCCTATCCCTCTGTCTCTCAGTGTAATGCCCGTCTCTCTCGCCCCTCTCCCCATCCCTTCTGTCTCTCAGTGTAATGCCCGTCTCTCACGTCCCTCTCCCTATCCCTCTGTCTCTCGGTGTAATGCCCGTCTCTCTCCGTATCCCTCTGTCTCTCAGTGTAATGCCCGTCCCTCTCCCTATCCCTCTGTCTCTCAGTGTAATGCCCGTCCCTCTCTCTATCCCTCTGTCTCTCAGTGTAATGCCTGTCTCTCACGTCCCTCTCCCTCTGTCTCTCAGTGTAATGCCTGTCTCTCCCGTCCCTCTCCCTATCCTTCTGATTCTCAGTGTAATGCCCGTCTCTCACGTCCCTCTCCCTATCCCCCTGTCTCTCAGTGTAATGCCCGTCTCTCACGTCCCTCTCCCCTTCCTTCTGTCTCTTGGTGTAATGCCCATCCCTCACGGCCCTCTCCCTATCCCTTCTGTCTTTCAGTGTAATGCCCGTCTCTCACGTCCCTCTCCCTCTGTCTCTCAGTGTAATTCCCGTCTCTCACCGTCCCTCTCCCTATCCCTCTGTCTCTCAGTGTAATGCCCGTCTCTCACGTCCCTCTCCCTATCCCTTCTTTCTCTCAGTGTAATGCCCGTCTCTCACCGTCCCTCTCCCTATCCCTCTGTCTCTCAGTGTAATGCCCGTCTCTCACCGTCCCTCTCCCTATCCCTCTGTCTCTCAGTGTAATGCCCGTCTCTCACGTCCCTCTCCCTATCCCTTCTGTCTCTCAGTGTAATGCCCGTCTCTCACGTCCCTCTCCCTATCCCTCTGTCTCTCAGTGTAATGCCCGTCTCTCTCGCCCCTCTCCCCATCCCTTCTGTCTCTCAGTGTAATGCCCGTCTCTCACGTCCCTCTCCCTATCTCTCTGTCTCTCGGTGTAATGCCCGTCTCTCTCACGTCCCTCTCTGTCTCTCAGTGTAATGCCCGTCCCTCTCCCTATCCCTCTGTCTCTCAGTGTAATGCCCGTCTCTCACGTCCCTCTCCCTCTGTCTCTCAGTGTAATGCCCGTCTCTCACGTCCCTCTCCCTATCCCTCTGTCTCTCGGTGTAATGCCCGTCTCTCACCGTCCCTCTCCCTATCCTTCTGTCTCTTGGTGTAATGCCCGTCTCTCATGTCCCTCTCCCTATCCCTTCTGTCTCTCAGTGTAATGCCCGTCTCTCACCGTCCCTCACCCTATCCCTCTGTCTCTCAGTGTAATGCCCGTCTCTCACGTCCCTCTCCCTATCCCTTCTGTCTCTCAGTGTAATGCCCGTCTCTCACGTCCCACTCCCTATCCCTCTGTCTCTCAGTGTAATGCCCGTCTCTCTCACCCCTCTCCCCATCCCTTCTGTCTCTCAGTGTAATGCCCGTCTCTCACGTCCCTCTCCCTATCCCTCTGTCTCTCGGTGTAATGCCCGTCTCTCTCACGTCCCTCTCCCTATCCCTCTGTCTGTCAGTGTAATGCCCGTCTCGCTCCGTATCCCTCTGTCTCTCAGTGTAATGCCCGTCCCTCTCCCTATCCCTCTGTCTCTCAGTGTAATGCCTGTCTCTCACGTCCCTCTCCCTCTGTCTCTCAGTGTAATGCCCGTCCCTCTCCCTATCCCTCTGTCTCTCAGTGTAATGCCCGTCCCTCTCCCTATCCCTCTTTCTCTCAGTGTAATGCCCGTCTCTCACGTCCCTCTCCCTCTGTCTCTCAGTGTAATGCCCGTCTCTCACCGTCCCTCTCCCTATCCCTCTGTCTCTCAGTGTAATGCCCGTCTCTCACGTCCCTCTCCCTATCCCTTCTGTCTCTCAGTGTAATGCCCGTCTCTCACCGTCCCTCTCCCTATCCCTGTGTCTCTCAGTGTAATGCCCGTCTCTCACCGTCCCTTTCCCTATCCCTCTGTCTCTCAGTGTAATGCCCGTCTCTCACGTCCCTCTCCCTATCCCTTCTGTCTCTCAGTGTAATGCCCGTCTCTCACATCCCTCTCCCTATCCCTTCTGTCTCTCAGTGTAATGCCCGTCTCTCATGTCCCCCTCCCTCTGTCTCTCAGTGTAATGCCTGTCTCTCTCGCCCCTCTCCCCATCCCTTCTGTCTCTCAGTGTAATGCCCGTCTCTCACGTCCCTCTCACTATCCCTCTGTCTCTCGGTGTAATGCCCGTCTCTCTCAGGTCCCTCTCCCTATCCCTCTGTCTCTCAGTGTAATGCCGTCTCTCTCTGTATCCCTCTGTCTCTCAGTGTAATGCCCGTCCCTCTCCCTATCCCTCTGTCTCTCAGTATAATGCCCGTCCCTCTCCCTATCCCTCTGTCTCTCAGTGTAATGCCCGTCTCTCACGTCCCTCTCCCTCTGTCTCTCAGTGTAATGCCCGTCTCTCGTCCCTCTCCCTCTCCCTTTCCTTCTGTCTCTCAGTGTAATGCCCGTCTCTCATGTCCCTCTCCCTATCCCTTCTGTCTCTCAGTGTAATGCCCGTCTCTCCCTCTCCCTCTGTCTCTCAGTGTAATGCCCGTGTCTCACCGTCCCTCTCCCTTTCCTCTCTCAGTGTAATGCCCGTCTCTCACGTCCCTCCCCTCCCCATAAACGCGAACACTTCGCGGTGGCGAAGAGAAGGGGGCGGATCAACGATCGGAGCATATATGTGGCCCTATTTTAGAAATACCACCTTCTTATAACTCATTACGGATCTCAGAATTTAATCTAAGATCTCCAAAAATTGCATGGATGTCGTTCTTAATCGTCACACGAAGTACAATGAATCCCGACAACAATATACGAAAAAGGATGGTGTCGTCCGTCGGGTCCCTTCGCCCTGTATTATGAAGAACACTGACGAATGTTACGGTGACTATAAGAAAATGTACATCTGTTTCACCAAAGCACGTGCACACGTGAAATATTTCTTAGTGTTGGTATTACGAATGATTCTTTTACACATGACAATGAGACAAAAGTGTTTGGTGGCTTTGCAGTGGCTTCTGGGTATGCAAAATTCACCAAAAGACAGCTGGTTGTTGTTACGCAGCCTGCCCTCTGGTAACAGCAGATGGTACTGCACCCGCTGTTTGGTAGATAGTTCAATTTATCCCTCCACCCCTCTCTCACAAGCGCACACACTCTCTCTCTTTCTCTCATTCTTTCTCTCACACACACAGCTCTCTCTCTCTTTCTCTCTTTCTCTCTCACTCTCACACACACCCACTCTCTCATAATGAAAATTATGGGGCATATTTACAAGCCCCTTGCGCTGCCTGTACGCCTCTTTTTCCCATATTAAAAGAGACGCACCGGCGGCGCAAGGGGTTTGTAAATAAGCCCCTAAATTTATAAAGCGCTTGAATGCCTGGAGAAATCTACTTAAGTCAATGTGGAAAATGTGGAAAGACTGGCTCAGTGAGTGAGGAGGACTGTCAGGCAACCATTGGCTAAAATATCAGGGGCCTTATTTACAACAAAATGATGCAGCGCGGGCGCAAGCCGGATTGCTGCCTCGCGCTGAGTCCTTTTCAGAGCACAGGGATGCATCATATTAACAACAATATTACGCATTCCTGTGCTTTCCTCTGCACTGGCGCACAATTGGCTCCATGCACCAGTGAAGGCACTCATGCGTGATGTTGCAAGGGTGCCTGCGCTGCGGGTGTGATTTCCCCTTCCTGCCCTTAAACAATCATTGATGGCGTTTTCCTCTTTCTACGTGTGCTGCAGAAGGCAACACTCATAGAAAAAAGAAAAACGAGGAGAAATAAAAGTGGGGCATATTTACAAGCCCCTATCGCCACCACAGTAGGACAAGAACACGGGAACCCTACTCACGCAGAACCAGGGTAATAAACGTATTATCAAAAGACAGAAGATCCTGTGGACACTAAATGAAGTAATCTCAATGTGTATGAGAACATTGGCAATATATTGGGTTACAGCACTATTGGAAAGAGAAGGAAGCAAATACACCTATGATTTGTTTTTTAATCAAAAATATTGATATAATCCTTGAAATGAAATACTGTTACATAGTAATACATTTGAACATAGAGGGGCAGATTTACAAGGCCATTGCGCCTGTTTTACGCTGTTGTTGTGTCAATTTTATGACACAGCAGCGTCGTAAAAGATGCGCCATGGTGCGGGGTATTTACAACGTGACGCATCTGGGAGATGCTTCAAGTTGTAAAGCCCTGCGCCAGAAGGAGACCTTCCTGTGCAGGGGAGGGGGGGGGGGGGGTGGGGTCCCGGCAGAGGAACGCCTCCTAAAAGTGGCTGAGTGAAATCTACAAGATTACACTCAGTCACTTTGGGGCCCATGCTGCGTCAAAACCCTGTGCCTGCTTGAAGCAGGCGTAAGGATTGACGCAGCATTGAAAGAATAGGGCCCCCTAGAGCATTGCTGGAGCTGCATCACACTTGCAATGCAACTCCAGCAATGCGCCACTTTTATGACTCAGATGCGTGACGCATATGTGCCGTTTTTGCCCCATGGTGCACCGCATTGTAAATGCGGCGCATCAATGGGGGAGGAGGCATGGGACACAATAAGTGGCGCATCCCTGCTGATATGCAGGGATGCGCCACTTATTGTAAATCCGCCCCATAGTTCTGAGTGAAAGGTGTCCCAGTGGAAAACAGAACCTAGAAAATTAGTGACATATATGTGAAATATATACAAGGTTTCCAATGCTTTATATAAATGACCATTTACATATATATGTACAGTATACAGCACTAGATACAGTGATCAGTGCTGGTGAACAATGGTTCGTTCATGCAACTCGTCGACGGCGTTTCGACCCTGAGTGCAGTGTAGGGCCTCTTCAGGACCTATGATCCTAGGGACACCTATGAGGGATGAGGGATAATGTCAGTATGTGGTTCAATTTAAGCAACTGGTATTATGTGGTGGAACTAAGGTTTTGTTTGTGTAGTACCTGTAGGGTAATGGACCGGCTCGTGTGGAGGGTGTGGCACCGTGCAAAGGATAAGAAAGAGATACTCACATGGGTCCCAGCCGGGAGCTACACAGGTGAGAAAAACGACTAATTAGCATTCAAAAAGTGGGGGTTGGAGGCATGACAAAGTATTGCAACTTGGAACAGACCTGGAACTTACCCCAAGTGTGAGGTGGGTGGTGAGCAGGCTATTATGTGAATGAAGGCACAATGTAAGGATCCACGTGTGTGGAAGATGGCACGATCAAAGCGCTGTCACGATGGGTCTGTAGAGAGGGGGAGGGAGCATGTATGAATGAATGAATAGAGACTTGTATCGCGCAACTTAGCCCAGGGGCATCAAGGCGCCTAAAAGATGGTACAGCTTGTGATATGAACCGATGCAAGACTACAGATAGGCCTCTACAAAGAGCCATGTTTTCACTGTTTTACAGAAAAGCATGGTGGATGGTTGCCCTTTCAATTCCGGGGGGAGGGTGTTCCACAGCTTCAGGGCAAGATAGGAAAAGGCCCTCCTCCCCACCTGACCTTAAAAACCCGGGTAACAGACAAAAGGTTTTTGTTGGAGGAGCGAAGAGCTCTGCTAGGCGAATAGGGGGATAGGAGAGACCTTATGCCTTCTGAGCTTGCTCCATACAGAGCCCCATGGATAAGGCACAGGATCTTAAAAGAGATCCTAGCATGGATGGTAGCCAGTGCAAGTTCTTCCTGGCTAGCGAGGCAGAGGACCGGCTGGGGGCATCAAGAACAAGTCTGGCCGCAGCGTTTTGTACTATCTGTAAGCGCTGGATGAGCTTTTTGTTGATGCCTAAATAGAGCGCATTACAATAATCTAGTCTCGAAGAGACAAGGGCCACAACAACCTGCTTTCGAGCATCTGGGGAAAGGTAGTGTGCAATCTTTCTCAGAATCCTGATGACACCACAGCAGGTTGAAACAGTCCTACTGACCTGATGGTCAAAGGAAAGCGTGGTGTCTATCAGCACACCCAAATTCCGGGTGGATTGAGAGGGGAGGGGGCACACTCCAAGGGACGGAGGCCACCAGTCGCTCGACCAGTTGTCTTGTTTGCCCCCGAAGATCAGAACCTCCGTTTTCTCTCCGTTTAACTTCAGGGAGTTCACGATCATCCACTGAGAAACTGCCTCCAACCAGTACCTGAAGTTAAGGGTGGAGATACTCACAGATTGGGAGATGGAGACCATGTTTTGGGTGTCGTCAGCATATGACAACACCTCCAACCCAAAAGATCTTACTAACCTGGCAAGTGGGGCCACATAGATGTTAAAGAGTGTAGGGCTCAAGGCCGATCGCTGAGGGACCCCACACTGCACAGATTTGGCGGGGGAAAGGAACTGACCCAGCTTGACCCTCTGTTCTCTCTGATTAAGAAAAGAGGTCAGGAGACTCAGTGCTGGGCCCTCATCTCCCATCTCCCTGAGGCGAGTAACCAAGACTGAGGGAGACAGGGTATGGAAGGCAGCTGTCAGGTCGAGCAGGACCAGAAGAGTGGTCTGGTCCCTGTCAACCTTCGAGCGGATGTTATTGATAACTACAGTAAGGGCAGATTCGGTACTATGGGCCCTTCGGAAGCCATGTTGAGATGGATCCAACAGGCTAGAGGCATCCAAGAAGGCGCTCAGATGTTGATTGAGGTGCGCCTCGAGCATTTTTGCTGGGGCGGGCTGCAGGCATATAGGACGGAAGTTCTTCAGAACACCGGGATCCAGTGTGGGCATTTTCAAAAGGGGCTTGACCCCCGCCATTTTCCTGGAGGATGGAAAAATACCTTCAGTAATTGCAAGGTTCATCACCTTTAAGAGGGGCGGGAGCACTACCTCCCTGCAATCCATGAGGATCTTTACAGGACAGGGATCCAGAGGGGATCCAGATTTTTTTTTGTCAAGGAGCAGATTTAGCAGTTCGGAGGTCAGAAGAGGGAAGTTGAGGAGGCTGCTATGGGGTTCATTCACCTTTCGTTCAGAGGGGAGAACAGGAGGGGATGAAACACCCAGATCGCGGTTAAGAGATTCAAGAGCGGTATGAATATCCACTATTTTCGTGTGAAAAAAGGTTGATATCTTGTCACACAGCTCCTGAGAGCCCACTATGGGGTCCGGCATTTGGAGGGTGGACAAAGAATCAACAATCTTAAACAGTTCCCTCGGGGAATTGAGGGAGGCCGTCAGGTTAGAAAAGTGGGCCTTCTTTTCCTCAATTACCGCCGATTTATACTCTTTAAGGAGGCGTTTATGTTTTTCCTTTTCCTTAGGATCTAGCAGAGTCTGCCAAAGGTTCTCCCGTTTCCTACAGCCCTGCCTTAGCAGCCTAAGCGAATCGGAAAACCAGGGAGCTGAGGGTCTCTTTCTGGCAGAGTAATGTTGTTTAGCAGGAGCCAGAATGTCCACTGCTCTTGCAATAGTATTGGAAAGCTCGAGGGCAGCTGCGTTAGAATCCCTCAAGATGGGTGACATGGAACTTGTCATGAGTGGAGCAAGTGTCTCATTTTTAATCGTCCTATAGTTCCTTTTTAGTTCCCACTTCCTAAGATCGAAGAGGGAAGTGGAGGGATGGGGAGATTTTAGTTCAAATGGAACAGCCATATGATCTGACCAAGCAAGGGGAATGGGGGATCCTATCCTTAATCTCGGGTCATTCGAAAAAACTCCATCCAGCGTATGACCAGCTAGATGGGTAGGGCTATCCACAAGTTGCGATTCAGAAAAGGGGGTGGTGATGAACAGAGTGTCTGAATTAAGCAGACCACTCTTACCCAGTCCAAAGATCAGGGCTTGATCCATCACCATTATTTATCTCACTGCACCATCCCAGCTCAGAACCTGGCTATATGCATATCAGTCTGTCCCTAGCCCAGTGCATCATGGGAACAGGGCAGACTAAACTACCAAGCCAATTCTTCACCAGAAAGGAGACAAGCTACTGGGGACCGGTTTCTGGCATTTCAGCCGTCTTCGGCCCGGCTTGAATCCTGATGGTGCAGTGAGAAAGGGACTCATGTCTGAGTATACCCTGCCACACCTACAGTGGCCAAAACGATTCAGAAAAGGGGGTGGTGATGAACAGAGTGTCTGAATTAAGCAGACCACTCTTACCCAGTCCAAAGATCAGGGCTTGATCCATCACCGTTATTTATCTCACTGCACCATACCAACTCAGAACCTGGCTATATGCAAATCAGTCTGTCCCTGGCACAGTGCATCATGGGAACAGGGCAGACTAAACTACCAAGCCAATTCTTCACCAGAAAGGAGACAAGCTACCGGGGAATGGTTTCTGGCATTTCAGCCGTCTTTGGCCCCGCTTGCTTGAATCCTGATGGTGCAGTGAGAAAGGGACTCATGTCTGAGTATACCCTGCCACACCTATAGTGGCCAAAAACGATTCAGAAAAGGGGGTGGTGATGAACAGAGTGTCTGAATTAAGCAGACCACTCTTACCCAGTTTCCTTCCCAGTATAAGAATTGGCTTGGTAGTTTGGTTTGCCCTGTTTCCATGATGCACTGGGACAGGGACAGACTAATTTGCATGTAGCCAGGTTCTGAGCTGGGATGGTGCAGTGAGCTAAAAAACGGTGATGGATCAAGCCCTGATCTGTTGACTGGGTAGGAGTATTCTGCTTAATTCAGAAACTCTGTCCATCGCCACCCCCTTTTCTGAATTATCCACAAGTTGCAGCAGGCCACACGAGGCCATTGAATCCACCAAAGAAGAAGTGTCAGTGGAACTAGTATTTTCCAGATGGAAATTAAAGTCTCCCAGTACGGTCAGGTTGGGGCTGTCATTAAGCGGTTCTAGAACTTTCAGCAGATCATGGCTAAAAACAGATCTGGGTCCCGGTGGCCTATAAAATAAAAGGCTAGAAAAGGAGACCGTGGGAGAAGAGTTGAGAGAAAACTACAGAGCCTGGAAGGGATCTGAGTGGGAGGAAAGGGGTTTAATGCGACAGATGGAGGAACTCTTATACAGTATACCCAGTCCTCCTCCCCTACGTCCAACTCTATCCATCCGAACTATAGCGTAACCCTCCGGGATGGCATTAATGAGCTCAGGACCAGCGGATTCCGTTGCCCAGGTTTCCGTGATGAAGACCCAGGAGGGCTTCCTAGAGGAGACAAAATCCCTAAAGGCGATAATTTTTTTGACTAGAGATCTAGCATTAACGAGAAAACCCTCTTCAGTGATTAGTGAAGGCGTCTTTTGCCCCTCAGGGATAGGCAGCTTTTTTGAGTTGTCAGGGATTTTACAGCGGCTGCCTTTGATGATGCAACTCCAGCTAAGGTTCCCATGGAGCGCCACTGGAGGGTGCGAGTAATGACAGGGCATTCTACGGGGCTTAAGAGCCATTAGCTCATTGAAGGAATAAAGAGGACTTACTTTAGGGCAATTCAAAGTAGAGCCAGCGTCCCAAGCCACTGGCACGTCCTCAGCGCGGATGGGCGCAGACGGGCTGGACTTAGGCGCGACTTCGGCGTGTGCCCGCTGCGCGCGTCCGCTGGGTGCGGAGAAAGCCATCCAGCATAAAAAGGGGTTGACCTACGTGTCAAGCCACGCGTGACCCTATGCAGCCATTCAGGGCAGGGTGAGCAAATGTTTGCCAGCGCCCTCCACAACAAACGGGATATCCCGTGGTGGACTGGGGAGCTGGCAGAAGCAACGTAGTTCAGGTAAGAAAACATGTGGAAAAATGGTAGTAACACAGTGAGGAGCACAAATTAAAATGTAAAAGAGCAACACAAATCCCAGCAACATAGTATTCATGCAGCTAAAAACGATGATTCTGTGGCAGTGTTAAAACCCGAGGCATCGCAATCATGCACTCAGTATGATAAGACAAACAGGCTACAATTCCAGCCAGCCAGTCTAAATAGGGGTGGACCTACGTGTCAAGCCCTGGGTGACCCTATGCAGCCAATCAGGGCAGGGGGAGCAAATGTTTGCCAGCGCCCTCCACAACAAATGGGAAATCCCGTGGTGGACCGGGGCGCTGGCAAGAACAGTACAGGTAAGAAAACGCGGGGAGAAATGGCAGCAACACAGTGAGGAGCACAAATGTGCATTGGTAATAGTATGGTATAGTTGCTTAAAATGAGCCGCATACTGACATTATCCCTCATCCTCTCATAGGTGTCCCTACGATCATAGGTCCTGAAGAGACCTTACACTGCACCCAGTGGCGAAACACTGTTGTCAAGTCGCATGAACGAACCACCATGTAATTGGTCGTTTAAATCAAGCATTGGAAACCTTGCATATATTTCACGTATATGTCACAAATTTTCTAGGTTACGTTTTCCACTGGGACACCTTTCACTTAGAACTATATGTTCAAATGTATTACTTTGTAACAGTATTTCATTTCAAGGATTAAATAAATATTTGTGATTGAAAAACAAATCATAGGTGTATTTGCGTCCTTCTCTCTCCAATATCGCTGTAACCCAATATTTGCCATTGTGCTCATATACTTTGAGATTACTTCATTAAGTGTCCACAGGAGCCTCTGCCTATCGCCACCACACCGTCACTTTTCTCTTCGCTATGGTGGCAAAATGGGCTTCGCCTTATTCAGAAGGCGGCGCTAAGCTACTTAATGTAGCTTTACACCGCCTTGTGAATAAGGCACCCTTTCATGCTATACTTAGCATAAAAGGCGCGGCAAGGGGTGTTGTGGTGGGCGATCCAACACAACACCCATTAATTTTGGTGCTGCCCCATATTTACAAGGGAGGCGTACATAGGAGGCAGCACCAAAATTAAGACCAGGTAAAACCTTGTCTTACCCTGGCGCAACAAGGAGAAATGTTTAATTTCTCCTTGTTTTTGCTGCTTCCAAGTGTGCAGCCTTGTGCAGCACACATAGAAACACCAAAACGCCAATGATTGTTAATGTGCAGGAGGAAGGTGTCCCTTCCTGCACATAAACAATCATTATATAAAAAAGGAGTTTTGCACATTGAAATTTTAAAACGCATTTCAGATTGTTTATGTGGACGAAGGGACACCTTCCTGCACATAAGCAATCATTCTCCTAAATGCAAGCACCCGTGCACTATGGTGCAAGGGTGCCTGCATTGCCGCTAGGCAGCTAAATTAGCGCCAACACCGGGGGAAACGCAAATCTGCATCGTATTCTTGTAAATACGGTGCAGCCCTTCATTTCAGAAGTGGCAGTACATGGCATTAAGCCAAGGAGGCTAACTCCGCGCTCCGCCACATCCTTGTAAACATTCCCCAAAAGTATTTCTTCTCGCTGTGCCTCCGTACGCTTCCCCAAGGGAGACGCAGGATTCTGACGCATTCCCAGGTTTATGAAACGTTGTAAATCTGGAAATGCGTCAGGTCCACAGCAACCCATGGCACGCACTTTTTATTCAAAGTGATGCTTGAAAAGGGGACGTAAACCAAAGAACATGAAATGCCACGCAGGGCGGCTTTTCTTGGCCTTGTAAATATGGGCCAGCACACTGTGCTGTGTAAAAAAAGTGAAACACCAGCGGCGCAAAGTGCTTGTAAAGAAGCCCCCTGGCTTTTTAGATTTTCCTGAATTGAAAAAGATTTCTCATTTCCTTTAGTTTCAGGGGTGGGGTATTCCATAATTTGGCTGCACAGGTGACAAAGCTTCTGCCTCCCCAAGAGGACTTTGGAACTTGGGAAAAATTACGTTCTAGGCTGCAGATGAGCGCAATGGCCTACAGAGGATGTACCAAGAAAAGCTGCATTTAAGGTACTCAGGGCCTGAATAATGAAGCGCTTTAAAGGCAATGCACAATTACGTCGGATTCCGTGCCATGTTCGCTTCTTAAGCCAAACCCTACACACATTTTAATTCCTTAGTACCCATTAAAAGTCCACACAACCCACACCTTTACACCCTTCTACCCCAACTTCCTCATATTTGTACCTTCACACACGGACAAAACCCCACTCTATCCTAAACCACTAACCAATCCACTTATCCAGCGCCTAATTTCTTAAATAAATAAGTGCCAGGGTCTTCGTCAGGAGGCCACGGCTGCTTGTGCCACCCATTGCCCCTGCTACGGCTGCCAATGACAGTATCAACAAAACTACTGACCATCACACTGCTACAAGTGTGACAATTCTGACAATTCCAGGCCCCCAAAGCTATAAGAACGGCGTGGGAGGCAGATATTAGTCATTTTAAACACATAGGGGCATATTATTAACAAATAGTGATATTTATCGCTAAATGGGTTTAGCGACAATTTTTTTATCGCCTCACATCGCCGGATTTTATCGCAGCGATAACGTGCTATTAGCAACGTTTATCTCTAAAGCGATAAAATATCCGGTGATAGCGGCGAAATGCGTGAATATCGCTGGGAATGCAGCGATATTCACGCATAATCGCCAATAGGGTCTTAGCCTGAATATTCACCTCCCATTGGATATACAGGCTAAGAACTGGTCTGAGCAGGCGTTAGGTTTTGGAGATATTCGCGATTAGCGTGAATATCTCCATTGCTACGCCTGCGTTGATAATAGGCGATAGCGATGTTAGCAACTGTTTTCAGTCGCTAACAGGTTGAGTACGCCCACTTTGCATGTCATTAGCGATAAATATCGCTGACATGCAAAGCGGGCCCCAATCCGATCGCTATCACCTGAAAGCTGTCGCTAACTGATGTTAGCGACAGCTTGCTAATAGGGCGATGAAATTATCGCCGCTTTTGCCTGCCTTGGTAATATGCCCCTCTTTGTAATAATAACCAGCAATTGTTGGGTTCTCTAAATTAAAGAAACATCACCACCATGTGGCAGCCTCTCAAGTGCGGTGCTGACAATTATGTACCGGTACCCAGCACCGGAAACCATTGGCTCAAATTATCCACTGCACTTATCACAAACACAACCCAAATCCACACCATATTTTACTATATCCCATTCAGATACACTCCCTGGTCTAATTTATATTAACAAACCCCTTTATGTCACCAACAAACCTATACTCAGCCTTCCATCTATTCACCCACCAACTCCCATTTCCTCTTTTTACCACAAAAACACAATCACACAACCCTTATACACCAGCGGACATATTATCTCTTTTACCAATTAAATCTAACACAAACACTCTTAACTCTTGTTCATCCACTCACACAGACCACATACACTGTTGTCTTAAACACATTTCCACTCCCTTAACCTTGCAACTTCCACTGGCCAACAATACTTTACATGCACATTCTTCACAGAAAACAAAAAACATCATCACCTCCTCTCACTACTCCTCAAAAACAAAACAGATTACACACACCGGCACAACAAAATCTCACACACAACACGCCATAATACTTTCTGTCACAAACTACAAACATATACCACTCCCACCTTCCTGACTAAACAGATAATACACACCCTAACCCAACTCAAATGCTAATCTTTCTCTCTTTGCCCACACCTATTATTATTATTATTATTATTTTGAAGCTTGTAAAGCGCACGGCTACCCCCGACGGAGGTGTCCCAGCGCTGTAGACAACAGGCTAGAAGTATAATGGAGACACTTAGGAGCTAGTGAACAGCCAGGTTTTCAATCTACTCCGGAACTGTGATTCTGAAGAGATGAACCTAAGATCTAGTGGAAGGCTGTTCCAAAGTTTAGCGGTCACTACTCCAAACGCTTTGCCCCCCATTCTGGAATGACGACAGCTTGGGGTAACCAGGAGGCGCAGATTGTTCCGACCTCAGTGATCTGATAGAGTGGACCAGTTTGAGCCTATTTCTCAGATATCCAGGGTCCAACCCATTGAGGGCCCTAAAGGCAAAAATCAGGGCCTTAAATTGGATGCGCCGGGTAATTGGAAGCCAATGTAGCTTCCTTAGATAGGATGCCACTGAGTGGCGGTAGGGAATGTTGCCAATCAGTCTAGCCGCCGCATTTTGTACAATCTGCAGGCGCTCAATTTTGTACAAGGGGGTGCCAACATATAGATTGTTTGCGTAATCTAGATGTGAGGTGATCAGAGCATGTATAATAGTTATGCGAGAGTCCAGCGGGAGGTAAGGAAAAATCTTCCTTATCATGCGCAGCTTGCCGAAACAAGCCGCCGTAACCTTATTAATTTGCGTTTTACAAGATAACGCATTGTAAAATTGAAAACCCGTGTTTCGAACTGCTTGGACTGGGACTGGGGGTGGGTTAAGCTCTGTCGGCCACCACTGAATAGCAGGCAGTGAGGTTTTCTGATTAAAAAATAAGACCTCCGTCTTATCAGTGTTCAGAGGTCATCCAAGAGGAGATGTTGCTAAGACAATGGCGGAGATTAGTAAAATTAATGTCAGAGTGATCTCTAAATGAGAATACAAGCTGAGTATCGTCAGCATAGGAGATCACTCTGACCCCCCAGGATTCCACCACTTTTGCCAGTGGTGAAAGGTAGACGTTAAAAAACAGAGGGCTCAAAGCAGAGCCCTGTGGCACACCGCAAAGCAAAGGTTTACCTTCTGATTCAAAAGGTCGAAGAAAGACCTTCTGAGTCCGTCCTGTAAGAAAGGATCTGATCCAGGTCAATACAGAGCTTCCAAATCCAATCTGGCCCAGTCGATCCAACAATATCTCATGAGATACTGTGTCGAAAGCTGCGGATAGGTCGAGGAGGACCAGCATGGCCTCCTCGCCCCTATCCACACACTCACAAATGTATTTATTTATTTATTTATTCCATTTGTATGGCGTAACAGCTACCCAGAGGGTTTCCCGGTGCCTTGGATCGAGTCAATACCAGGGGGAGTCGTCTCCGATACCTCTAAAAGAGCGGTCTTGGTGCAAAAACCTGGTATAAATCCAGACTGCGAGTCATGCAGTAGTTGGTTAGCTTCAAGATATTCTGCCAATTGTTTCTGAACAGCTTTTTCTAGGATTTTAGCCAGTTTAGGAAGAAGAGAAATCGGCCGGTAATTACTGAATTGCGATGGGTCAGCGTCCGCTTTCTTCATAATTGGGACTAGCATGGCCTGTTTCCATGCAGTCGGGAATCGGCCAATGCTTAACGAGGTGTTCCAAATAGTGAGGAGTGGGCCAATCACCAAAGGAGCAAGATTGCCCATCACCTTTGCAGGAACGGGATATAAAGGAGACCCTGATTTGCACTGGTCAAGCGCAATCGAAGCAGCCTCAATGGTAAGATCTTTGAAGGAAGTCAAGGACACTTTCTGCGCGTCATGGGCATTAGGAACGGGGAGAGCCCTAACTGGAGTAAATAAAGATGTTATTTTGGTGATTTTTTCCTGAAAATAGTCAGAGAGGCCAGTACATAAGGCCTGGCTAGGTGTACTCTGTGACACCATGGCTGGGGGATTAACAAAATCCTTTATAATATTAAAGAGGGTTTTAGCTGAGTTGTCAGCTTTCTTAATTTGTTGGGCAAAGAAATCCCTCATAGTGGACCGTTTTAATTTTTGAAAATTCTTCAGAGCTGTCTTATAAATAGTTTTTGACTCAATATCATATGTCAACCGCCATTTGCGTGCAAGTTTTGAACTATCACCTATCACCTATCACAGATACAGCAGCACAGTAACTCTCTTTTAACCGCCTCTTATCCATTGGACAATTTAAAACCTTACAACACGACCCACATGCTGCACCACCACCCCTAAGCCATACACCTTCCACCCTAAATACACACAAACAAAAAAAGCAACATGCCACTCTCCACAACTTCGCTTCTCCATGTCTACTGCACAACAAGCCTACTCTTCCAAAACAACACAGCTCACCAACTCACTCTCACCCACCATCTCCACCACCTACACACGCAGACCCATCAATGTGCCTTCTTGGCCTGCTGGACGAGGAACATAGTACAGAACAGCGACACTATTGCTATCCACATTCAGATAATACCAGCACTAACGGCAAACTTGCTAAAAGCCCACAAAATACTGCCTGCTCTTCTACAAAACAGTCACACCGTCAATAAAGCACATTCTTTAATTCTCTAAACTGCCTACTACTAAAGGCTCAATCACTCTAAGAAAACAAGCATCACATCTACGACCTTCTCAACGACACACAGTGGGCGCACCCAAATACGTAATAATTTAAGGACCCTTCCCAAAGGACTAGGAAGAAACCCCATGGAAGTTAGGAGGTTGAAGGGAATCTGGGTGCACAGGCCTGAAGTGGCGTCAGAAACCAACATCGATTTCAATGGGAGTCTTCAAACAATAGTCACTGCAGGGAAGAAGAAATGTGTCCGGTGGAACCCAAGGATGGATTCTTGATGGAAGGAACCTGAAAGCAGAGGGGACAGAGTGTGGGTCACTGGGAGTGAGCAGGGGCTCGGAAGGCGTGTGCCCACTGATGTCGGGTACTTCAGGTGAAGAGATGAAGACTTGACTCTTGATCCACGAGACCAGGAAGTGTTGACGACAACCAGGAGCCGGGTACGAGCTGTCCGAAGAAGGATGCCAAGTGCTGAGTGGTCGGTCTCTGGCTGTAGCACAGAAAAGCCTTGGCAGCAGTAACCCACAATGGATGAGTAGGGTCAGAGATCAGCCCAGCAAGGACTGAGGGACTCACCAATTGCAGGGGAGTCAGAGCAAGCATGAAGAAACCAGGGTAGCCCAGAAAAGCAAAGTTGACCCTCACAGGTACCTACAGGCCGGAGGCACAGGAGTCGCAAGGGGATCTCAGGCAGTATCGAAAGAAAAGCAGATTACAGGGATCGAAGAGCAAGGAGGTCAAAGTCATTTGGTGGAAATGTGCACAGAGGTGAGGGCCATTGCCAGCCCAGTGCATGAGGTTGGGGAATGCCAACAAGCATATACACTTGCAAATGGATGTGGTGTACAGGGTTCGGGTTATGCAGCCCCCACGAGGAATGCTGGCCTCAGACCTGGTGAGAGGGCATCTCAGCCTCAAGGAACATTGGAACCAACCTCCTGTGTTGCTGGAGTCTTCAGAGTGCTCGGGAGCTCAGGAGCAGCAAGCCAGTCAGTTGCGGTTACGGTGCCAGCAGTTGCATGGGAGTGACTCCTTCACCCCAAGGAAGATCCTTTGGTTGTCTTTAGTGCACCACAGGTCCTATATAGAGCCTGTATGGAGCAAGGGCACAAGCAAAGCTTTGAACGGAGAGGGAGACAAAGTCGACCCAGTCAAGGCCCAGTAGAGTCCAGAGTGTCCAGAAGGTCAAAGTTAGTGGTTTGTTCTTGGTAGAATCTTGACCATGGAAAATCTAAACACCTACAGCCAGGTAAACCCTTTTATACCCACGGGGAGAGGGTTGGACAGATTCAGGGTACCATCCCAGTGGATGTTCTGGACAATGGGGAGGATACTCCCTGTCCTTTGTCCATTTGTCCATTTTCGCGCCAGAGCAGGAGCCAATGGCTCCCAGAACTAGTTTTAGCTGGACTATGCACAAGGACACCAAATGTGTCCCTGGTGCAGACTTTCAGGCACTTGGAAGTGCCCCCACCCAGCCCCAATACACTAAATCCTGTCTGGGAGGTGGTCAGACCTCCCTGTGACAGGATTCCTATTGCGCTGCCTTCCCCTTCTCGAGCTTGGCTCAGCAGTAGGAGGACAGAAATGTGTCTAAGGTTGGCAGCATCTATATTGTACTGTCCGGGTTGAGAAGGCTGGCACCAGGTAGACCGGTGACCCCACAAAGCTCGCTTCAGAAGGGTGGAATCATACCTCCCACACCAGTTACTGGTGTAGAGGTATGAATTCCAAAATGTCTCAGCAGTTTTCGAGAGAGCATTTACCGCAAGGTTATAATGCACCTCTACGTATATGTCTGGCTGAGTCACAGACAACCTAGGATAATGGTCTCCGAAGGCTGCAGAGGGGCCCTGCTCCTGCATTGTCACCCTCTCACGTAAAACCCAGCTCCCTGACTTCAGCCTGCTACAGGAGTTACTTATACAATTTAAGTGTAGGGACATATAGATATAGTAAACCTATATCTAAAGTAAGTGGTGCAAGCACCATCTTACACAGGTTGCAGTAGCAAACCTGGAGTTACATTTAGCATGGCCTCTCATAGGTGCCGTAATACAGGCTTCAGCCCATGGGAGGCCTCTGAGGTGCCTATGCCCTGGGTACATGTGTACCATTTACTAGGGCCTGATAAGGTTACGTCAGTATCCAAACCGGAGTGTACCTAGTACACAACATAGCCAATTTATTGAGAAAGCATATAGACTGGGGTCCTGATCAGCTGGATCCCAGTCAGACTAGTCAGAAAACAGTGCAACATCAGTAAACAGTGGGGGTAACCATAAGAAGTAGATCCTACTTTCCTACAGTGACCTAAACATTTAGTTTAACAAACTCAATATGCCCCATCCACAAACAATCAACACTGGCCTAGACGCACTGAACCTATTCAGATCGCCCGCAAACCCACACACATCGCTGGACACATCCTAGATGTGATTTTTGCAAATACAGAACTAGTTACCTTTCAAACAATGACTGTAGTCACTTGGTCAGACCACCATTTGTTTGCGTCCCAACATAAAACCACACAAAGCAACACACCTAAAACCACCTTACATGCATCCATCTAGTGACCTCGGAACAAACTCAGGGGCATATGTACGAGGAAGTGGCAGAGTGAGGCGTTAGCTGTCATGGCTTAACGCCTCACTCCGCCACTTCAGAAACACAAGACTGCAACATATTTGCAAGGATATGGTGTAGCCTTGCGTTCCCCCCTGTGCTGGCGCTACACTTAGCAGTGTAGTGCTAAAGTAGTCACCCTTGCACCATAGTGCGAGGGTGTCTGCATGCAGGAGAGGATTGTTTATGTGTAGGAAGGTGTCTCTTCCTGCACATAAACAGTCCTAAAATGCCATTTTGTCACTTTTATATGCGCTGCTTCATTCAGCACACATGACAGTCACACAATGACATTTTGTTAACAGGGGGACCTTCCTGTACATAAACAATCCATGGCAGTTTGCTTTTTCCACGTGTGCTGCATAAGGCAGCACACATGAAAAAACAAACACGAGGAAAAATAATGCATTTCTACGTGTTTCGCCAAGTTAAGACCAGGTTTTCCCTGGTCTTAACTGTGGCACTGCCTCCTATGTACGCTGCCCTTGTACATAGTGAGAGGGTCATCAAAAACAATGGGTGTTGCACTCCTTTAATGCTAACCGTAGCGTGAAAGGGGGTCTTATTTACAAGGCAGTGTTAAGCCTCTGTAATTGGCTTAGTGCTGCCTTGTAAATAAGGCTACGCCCCTATCTCCATAACAATGTTGGAAAAAGAGACGCTGTTGTGGCGCTAGGGGCTTGTACATATGCCCCTCAATTTGGAACGCTTAGAAACACAACTAACATCCAGTACAAATCTAGACACAATAAAGTCTGTTAAAAAACTATGAGTGGCAAGAGGAAGGACCACAATAGAACAAAAGAAAACAGACACCTTGGAGAAATGCAGAGCTAAAGGAGCTAAAACAGCTAGTTAGAAACCTTTAATGTACCTGAATAACGACAACCACCAATCAAGACAAACTTCGCCTACAGAAACCTAGCAGATTTTACAAGTCAGCAATCCAAAAAGCTAAGAAAATATACTATTCAGACAAAATTCAAAAATGCTAAATGTGCAAATAAAGATATCTATAAAATTCTCACAGAATTTGGTAAACCAAATTGCCTAGAAAGAGCTAATCCCATCACCCAGGAATTCACAGACAAATTGGTAAATCATTACACAACCAAAGCAGGTACGTTGAACTCGTATTTAAAATAAAGAAAAACAACCAGCACCTACTCTTTTCCAAAGAAAACACTACAAGGGTACACTAATCGAGCTTCTCTATTACTTCTAATAAATATCACACAATGAATTTATGGATCTGGTCAAAGGAAGCAGGCCTGCCGGCAGCCCTTCTTCCCGTGTCCACAACAAATCTTTGAAAACATTTTTCTAACTACATCTGCTGTCTCACTAAAAGAATCATCAACAATTCCTTTACTGCAGGAACATTTCCAGAAGATCTAAAAAGTCATACATTCGCTTATTACTAAAGAAAACCTGGATCCGCTTAACCACAACAACTACAGACGGATAAAAAAATTGAACTTTCCTGGGCACACTACTAGAAAGCGATGCATTCGCCCAGATGTCACAATTCATTGAAAATAATCCCATACTTTCAGACTTCCACACTGGACTCCACCCAGAAAGATTCACACAATATGCCCTCAGTGCCATCTGGGATGACCTTAAGAACATTGTTGATCGGAATGGGGTTGCTGCACTACTTCTCTTGGACCTCTCAGCTGCCTTTGACATGGTTGACCATGACTCTCTAATACAATGACTCTATAAAGAGGGGACTGCTCTCTACTGGATCAGATCCGACTTTTAAAACAAAACAAATGTCCTCCATACCCTCCCTTTCTTTGCCAAACTGCACATCACAAAAGCAGGTGCCCCTCAAGGCTCTATCATCTCACCCATGCTTTTCAACATTTACATGAAGTCATTACCAGCACTACCAGGTAGGTCGCTCCCCCTCCGCACAGCACCGCCTGTTCCTCCCTGCCCAGGTGCCGTTGCCGAGGAAGTTCAAAGCCCTCCACCACCCGCAGGCTACCACCTGCACCTCATCCCTGGTGGCCAGTGGTAGGCCGTAGGTAGGTTTGTCCATCCTCCGCTTTATTGCTTTTATTGTATTGCCTGTATTTTCATTGTTATGTCTGTGACTGCTTTTATATGTCTTGCCCCGCTGCCTGTTCCACTCATTTTTTGTGCCTTTCTGCCCTCTGTTCCACTTGTTTTTCCCTCGTTTTTGTGCCTTTCTGCCCTCTGTTCCACTCGTTTTCCACTCGTTTTTTTTATACCTTTCTGCCCTCTGTTCCACTCGTTTTTCCCTAGTTTTTTATGCCCTCCTGCCCTCTGTGCCACTTGTTTTCCCCTTGTTTTTTGTGCCCTTCTGCCCTCTGTTTGTTTACATTTTTTTATTTGGTTTTTTTACATTTCCAAGATAGGTCAAAATCAATTAACATAGATGTTATCATCACATGACACTTATAATCGTGGTTCAATGGCAACCGGTTGGCCCTTGTCTCTTGGGCGCGACAATTGTGCAAGGCGTCCCCTGAACTCATCAGTGGGCTATCGTGTTGCAGAGTGTCATGTCTTAGTGTACCTGATCCCTTGGACGATATGATTGTGGGGTCTAGTGAAGCTGTTACCCCTTCGTTCTACCCTACTTGACTTGTGCTAACAGCAATGTTGTATGTAAACATATCAGACTTAAACCTCGATGAGGAGAAAGGGAAGGAGGGGACGGAAGATAGTGTGAGGAAGGGATAACGGTGAGCAGAGGGGGCGCGGCGTTTCCGGGCGGTGCCCTGGCAGACACCACCCGGTGGGAACTGGTAGCGTGTGTCGTGGGGGGGGGCAAACAAGACAAAGGGAGGAGGGGGAAGATCCGCGGCCGCATCAAACGATCCTATCTACAGGGGTGGCCATCGCGGTGCGTCGACTTCCCATCAGGGGCACTATGTGTGCAATAGTGGTAGGGCCCATGGGCTGGGGTCCCGAGGGGGGCCATCAGGTCGGGACTGCGTTGGCTCTGGGGTTTCTTGAACTGCCATTATGTGTTTAAACTGTATCAGTAGGTGTGCCCACTCCATAGAGATAGGGTGCCTGCGTGTACCTCTTACCTCTTCCTCTCTGAGGATCTCTTCCTCCGCCGCTCCCCACTTATTTACGGCTCCCAGTCAGGCCACTTCTGGCGGTCCCGTAGGGGCCCTCCAGTGCATGGCTATGTTTCGTTTGGCCAGGAGGATGGCTAAGGATGCGAATCGCCACTGCAGTTTCTCGGACTGCTTCTTCTTATAAATACCTAGGGCGCAAGCCTCCCAAGTGGTTATGTGTTGTAAGTGTGCCAGCGCGTGCAGCGTTCGGTGTACCTTATTCCAGTATGCTTGCAAGGACGGGCAGTCCCAGAACATGTGTTGGAAGGTTGCGTTCAGCAGCTGGCATCGGGGACAGCGGAATTCAGTGTCGGGATAATATTTATGCAGCTTGTCGGGCGTTAGATAAGCTCGGTGTAACATGTTGAACTGTATATTTTTGAAGCGGGCATTTCGGGATTTATTTTTTGGGTACTCTAGCGCCCGTGTCCACTCTGAGTCGTGGAGGACTCGCCCTATGTCATCCTCCCAGGATTGATGTAGCCTATGTAGAGGGTTTTCAATGAGTTCCCGGATGGCCTTGTAGTGCCATGTCACCAGGTGCCTGCCCGTCCCCATACGCAGTATTGTGTGCAACACCGGGTGCGTTGGGGGCTCTCCTGCCCGCGAGTCCCAGTATGCTCGACTGGTGTCTATCAGTTGTCTATGCATTAGAAATCGCCCAGGGGGGAGGTCGTACCACTTGATCAGTTGTTCGAATGTCTTAAATTGTCCCTCCTGGTACAGAGCTTCCATTTCGGACACCCCACTATCCGTTCAAGTCTGCAGGTCCCTATCAGTGTAATATCCCTCTTCCGGGGGAAGCCTACTAGGGGGAGCAGCGGGAGTATAGCGGCCGCTCCTTGGATAGTCTGTGGATGCGCATCATGCATTTGCGGGCTATGGCGACTTGCACCGGATACGTACGGTCTGGCTTGGAGCCTGGCATCAAGATTCGCCGAAGGAGGGGTAGAGGCAGCCCCCCGTTTTTCGGTGACCGTCTCTCCCATCTAAGGAGCGTGTCTAGCTCTCGGAAGAAGGATCGAGGCGGAATCACCGGGAGGTTAGTGAAATGATACAGTAGTCTTGGCAATGGCTATCTTCCCTATAGGTGCCAGGGGAAGTGTCTTCCAGAAGCCTATTGTGGACCGAAGGCCCACTAGTGCCCTGAAGTGGTTACCCTCGTAGAGGTCTTCCGGAGAATGGTATAAGCGCACGCCCAGATATCTGGGGCCCACTGCACTCCATTTTAGGGTCTGCGCGCCTCCCTGTAGATCGTGGGGTGCCAGGTCTGGGCTAAGTGGGTATATTTGCTGACTTGTCCCAGTTTGCTTTGAGACCTGACATTTCTCCGAACTCCGGAAGGGTACGCCAGATGGGGGTGAGATCGCCCGTTACGTCCCGAACGTAGATCAGCAGATCGTCAGCGTATAGTTAGACGCAGTGAAACGCACCCGTGATCGGTATGCCCCATCCCTCACCCTCCTGCCGCAACTGGATGGCCAAGGGCTCCACCGACGAGCGCAAATAGAAGTGGAGAGAGGGGACATCCCTGCCTGGTTCCCCTCTCCACCGGAAACGGGGCTGAGATTAGTTTCCCTACTCGTATCCTGGAGGTCAGGCCTCTTCTCAGAAGCTGGGTGTATGCCATCAGAGTGGGACCTATCTGGATGTCCCGTAGGACAGCGAAAAGGTGGGGCCAGGTCAGGGTGTCAAACGCCTTTTCCAGATCGAAGATCAGGCAGGCTGCTCGCGGGAAATGGTCTGCACTCTCATGTTGTATGCGAAATAGCCGGCGTAAGTTGTGGAAGGTGTTGCGGCGGGGAACAAAGCCGCACTGGTCGGGATGTACCAGCGCTGGCGGGATTTGACTGTAGCGGTCGGCTAACAGCTTCCCTAGGAGTTTACAGTCTGCGTTTAGTAGTATAATAGGTCTATAAGAGGCCGGGAGTGTGGGGTCCCTGTGCGGTTTTGGGAACGTTACGACTAGCGACTCGCGAAACGAGGCTGGTAGGATTCCCTTAGTCAGGGCCTCCCCGTATATGGACGCCAAGTGGGGCGTTAGGTCAGCCGCGTAGGTTTTAAGGTATTCCAGAGGGAAGCCGTCCATGCCAGGCGCTTTCTTCTTTGCTAGCGAGTTTACGGTGCACTTTATGTCGTGGGGCGTAATGGTACCGTCTAGTTCTTTCCTATCTGCTGGAGATATGACAGGCATGCACGACGGGCTTAAGAATTGGGGTAATTCGCGCAGTGTCCTCAGCACCGAGGCGCGGTACACCGTGGCATAGTGGTCGTGGAATATGTGCAAGATGTCTAGTTGGGAGTGTTTAAGGTTGCCGTGTGTGTCCATAAGTTCTGTGACGGGGTGAGCCAGCGTGTCCTGTTTGGTCAGCCAAGCTATAAGCGCCCATTCTATTGCCTTCCCTATGTGCTTGGGCTGCATAGGCGCGGAAGTTAAACTTGCGCAAGTCTCTCATAGCCTCCGCGTGTGAGAGTTTCGCTGCTGAGAGTTGCACAGGTGTGGCTTTCCCTTGATCTGTGTCCCGGGAGAGATCCGCCAGCGATTTCTCCGCTCCACTCAGTGCCTGCTCTAGCGTGCGCCGCACTCCCACCCCCTGCTCAATGCAATGACCCCTGGCGCTAACTTTGTATGTGTCCCACTCTATTGCCCTAGAAGAGGCTGTGCCAGCGTTGTGCAGAAAGTGGTCCCTGATGAACTCGTCGTGCGTGTGGTGAAAGGCTTGATCGGTGAGGCACTCCTAGGGGAGTTTCCACATTGGGACCGGGGGGTGAGGTGGCTGCCAGCGAAGGATCACTATGTGTGCGTCATGGTCTGATAGTATTCGCCCCATGTAATCTGCATGCCGTACCTTGGGTATCAGGCTTGTGATGCATAGGAACCTATCTAGTCTTACGCGCAGGTCGTGTGGAATGGAATGGAAAGAATAGAGCCTCTTGCTCGGGTGTAGTGCTCTCCATGCGTCCACTAGGGACCAGTGATCTAGCCACTGGCGTAAGCGCTCCGTTTGCTTGTGTGCTGGTGAGTGGAGTGGTGGGGGGTGTGATCTGTCAAGGTGTAAGTCCAGAGCACAATTGTAATCCTCTCCCAGGAGCCAAGGTATGTCTGCATGGCGGGCCAGTACCCCAGTAAGGGTGTTCCAGTATTGTTCCTGATCCGGGTTGGGGGCATGCAAGCACCCTATAAGGATTGACTGACCCTCTAGCAGGCTAACAGTATTGCATAACGGCCCTCCCTGTCGATAATCCTGGCTTGTTCTTTAAAGGTAACCCCCAGCAGAATCCATATGAGTGTGCCTCTAGCAAAAGCGGAGTACCCAGTGGCGCATATCACGCCACGCCATTTCTTATGCAATCGGCCGACCTATTGTGCCGTCAAGTGTGTCTCCTGTAGGAGGGCCACCTCGGCTTGTTGACGTTTAACATATGCGTATATCGAATATCGTTTGCTGGCCATGTGCATGCCCCTGACGTTGAGCATGAGGACCTTGAAGTACGTGTTTGACATTTTGTGTGTCATGTGGCGTCTGTACGACCCGAGCGTCTGTCTCGGGTGTGTCTCTTACCCGCACCGCCCCTGCTCACCTCCCACCGCCCCCGTCTCCTAGAAGTCTATGCAGTTTGCTCTGTGCGCCCCTTGCTCGCCCGGGACTAACTGAGAAAGGTAGAACGTGAAAGGGAATAAAAAACTGCAACTTCGGGGAACAGTCCCAACATCGGGGACCCGTTGCACGAGGCAACGCTTCCAAACTGGTTTGCATGAAACTTTAGTTCGTTATTGTGGGGTCGTGGAATAACATCTCTCCGGCCACCGCCGGCTCGGCTCCGCGGTCGTTGAAAGCTGCAGTGGAGTGTCCTTTGGAAGTGTTGCGATCCTTTTCCGGGGTCAATTGGGTTGGGAAGCCCCTGGTCTTGATGGCCTCCACAATGTAGGTCAACAGTTATTGGCCGTCTGAGCTCAACCAGCAGGACGGGTCTGCCTCCGGCCATGATCCGGCTTCAGAAGTCGTCGATCTTGCTGAGTATCCTGTGCCTGCCGCTACCTTGTTAGATCAAAGTGTCCGCAGTTTGGGGAGTCACCATGGGAGGTGTCACAGAGCCTTCCTGGGACTTGGGTGCGTCACTGCCCTCATCCTCCGAGCTGAACAGGTGGGGGCACTCCTCTATGTCCGAGCCTCTCCTCCCAGCATCCAGGGCGGCCACCACCCTCAACGCCTTCTGACGTTCATCGATAATTTGCGTCAGGTCCGGGGAGCCTGTTCCCGAGGGCCTGGACCATACCTCCAGTTGTGCTAGGGTGAGTTTTCGAGGTCGTAGGCCCCCTCTACGCGCTCCAGAGTTGCCTCGTGTGGGTGAGGTGTTAGCTCGGCATGGAAGATGTTGCTCTATTCAGGTGTCCGCTTCCTTCGGGTCAGAGAAGAAGTGTGTGCTTCAGTCGTGGACTATCCTGAGGCGAGCCGGGAATAGAAGAGCATATTGAATATTCTGTTGACGCAGGGTACGTTTGATTGTTTGGAAGGTGGCTCTTTGACGCTGTACCGCTTGGGAGTAATCGGGAAATAACATCACTTGCTTGTCTTCTACCTGCAGTCGACCCCGAACTCTGGCTGCGCGGAGAATGGTGTCCCTATCCCGGAAGTGTAGTTGCTTTATCAGGAAGGGTCTGGGGGGGGAGGCCCAGCCTGGGCTTCTGCGCTGGTACTCGGTGCGCCCGTTCAATGGAGAAGCGGGGGGAGGTCCTCGGCGGGCGTGAATGTTGTGATCCGCTGTGTGATGTACTTGACAGGGTCGGCCCCCTCTGCCTCCTCCGGCAGATTCATGACGCGGATGTTGCTCCTGCGGGAGCATCCCTCCAGGTCGTCCGTCTTTCGCTCAAGGTTCTGGATCCGGGTTTGGAGATCTTTCAGGGTTTGGTGATGTTGTTGCACCTGCGGCTCCATTGTTTGTATTGCCGCTGCGCCCTGGTTCACCCTGTCGGCGAGCTTCTTGTGGTCGTCCCGCAAGATGTTAAGGTCTGTGGCCAGGGTGTCGAACTTGTGTTCCATCGCCACTCTGGAGTGTTCTATGGCCGCTAAGACTTGGTCCAGTTTTCTAGACATAGTGTCTTCCCTAGTAGGTTCGTATCGCGACCTAGTGATGGCTGGCGTCTGAGCGGGCGTCTTCTGTGGGCGTCCCATGATGAGGGGGGTCGACTTCCCGATGTTTCTTTCTAGATCCGGCGGTCGTTGGCGGTCCACCCTGGTCTCGCCGTATGAAGGATCAGTGGCGGCTTGTTGGTTCCGCTTCTCGGGCGTGGGGCTGTATTCGTGGCGAGGTGTTGGTGTGCTCTCCTGCGGCGGTCCAGGCCGATGGTGTCACGGGGTGTCACCCCTTCATGATGCCATGGATGGGGTTGGGGCGACAGTCCACTTTTATCTCGCAGGGGGTGCAAGGGCGGTCACCCTGCGTCATGTGCTAGTCGCTGTGTTTTGCGTTGATGCAATCTGACACCTCACCGGCTGAAAGTGGGGGGCTGTTGTCACCGGTCAGCAGGGTTCCCCATTTAGGTACTCCCTGCAGCTCTGTGAATGCCCGCGTCACTGGTGCTGATGACGCGTCTTCTTTCTGGGCACCAGTGCGTTCGGGGTTGCCCAGCCCCTCTCAGTGCACCTGGGCGGCAGGCACTCAGCCCCGGTCTGATCAGCACTTGCTGTTGGTTAGGAGGGGCGAGCTCAAGTGCGCTTGTAATCCACTATAGCGCTGCGGGCGCGACACTTCGTGCTGGGTGTTGGCCGCTGTGTTTGGTGCTGATGTGGCCTGGCCCCTCGCCGACAATTCCTTTCCTGGCCTCAATGCATACGAGGCCGCCCAGCCGCGTCCAGTGTGCTCAGGCAGCGGCTCCACATCCCCGGTCTGGCCTGCGCTGTTATGGCCTAGCTGTCAGTGAGGGAGGGCGCGCCAAAGCTCTTCCGCGAGCTTCTATTGTGCTGCGGCCGTAACGTCTAGGCAGTACGGGCCTCCCAGGATGCCTCCTCCCAGAGGGTTACCCTTGCCTGCTCTCGCCGGTGTCTTGTAGGGGCTTTGGTGGCAGTTGCTGAGCGCGGCGCGGCCTTCCGCCCCGAGAATCGTGCACAGTCTCTAGGCTGCTGGGCTCGGGCCGCCGCCTCACCTTGTTATTGTAGGGCACTCGTCCCATGTGGTGCCGGTCTCCGACTCCCTTCGCGCCTCTTTTTGAAGCACCGCTACCTCGGTCTGCCTCAGGGTGCTGGCTTGGGATCCTTCCCGCCGGCTGGGCCACATGGGGGAGGGGCCTGCCCCCACACTGTTACTATGGTGCAGCTCGGTAAACCGGGGGGTCCGTTTCCACAAGGATCGGTCAGCCGGGACCAGCAGCTACCCTCCGCTCCGTCTTGCTCGATCTGCCCGGGCGACACTAGGGTCCGCTGGCCATCAGAGGCCCGCGATGCTCCAGCGGCGGTCCGCCATTTTGGGGAGGTCACTCGTCGCGGATTCAGGCAGAGTGTTTTCGTCCCCGTCGTTCCGCGTATCTGCGATCAGGGCACACTGGCATGATCCCTGCCGACTCCAGGATCTGATGATGGGCACTGCAACCTGTGAGGACACCTGGGATGGGCACTAGAGGCCGCGGTCGCCGGCCGGCAGCAAGAGTCGCACGGAGAGACGTCCACCATCTTGGCTGGTCTGGCCACGCCCCCCTTTCTGCCCCCTGTTCCACTCGTTTTTCCCTCATTTTTTGTGCCTTTGTGCCCTCTTCTGCTCTCTGTTCCACTCGTTTTTGTGCCTTTCTTCCCGCTGTTCCACTCATTTTTTCCTTGTTTTTTGTGCCTTTCTGCCCTCTATTCCACTCGTTTTTTGTGCCTTTTTGTCCTCTGTTCCACTCGTTTTCCCCTCGTTTCTGTGCCCCTTTTGCCTTATGTTCCACTCATTTTTGGTGCCCTTTTCCCTTATGTGCCACTTGTTTTTCCCTCAATTTTGTGACCCTTTCCTTCTGTTACCTTTGTTGTCCCTCGCCGGTATGTAGTGCGCTTTACAAATGATTGATTGATTGATAAATCAATTTCACCTCATGTGCTACAACTATGCAGATGACACACAAATACTCCATCAACTGGAAAGCGTCAAAGACATTGGCAACTCACAAATTTTCAGTTGCCTCAGAGCCGTGGATCAGTAGATGACATGAAGCCATCTCAAATTGAATGCTTACAAAACGGAAATACTCATGTGTGGTGATTGGAAAGATAATGACTCACTTGCCACCTGGCCTGACGATCTGGGACACCCAAAGTATCAAAGGAGGCAAGAAACCTTGGAATGACCATGGACTCCAAGCTCTCAATGAATGTCCAAGTGGACAAACTAGCTCGATCAAGCTTCATTACTATAAAAACTCTGGGACGCATTTTACCGGACCTGAGATATCCACGCAAGGTCCAGGCTATTATCTCTCTTGTTCTGTCTAAACTTGATTACACCAATAGCCTCTACCAAGGATCATCTTTAACAACAGCCATGAAAAGACTACAACAGATTATAAACTCTGCTGCCAGACTACTCTTACATATAAAGCCACAAACCTACATCTCCCCTGCCTTGAAGGCCCTCCATTGTTTACCGGTTGGCAGAAGATTCATATTCAAGCTGCCTTGCATCACCCACAAAGCGAAACAGAGAACACGACTGCTCTGCATCAAGAATAAAATCACCAAATACATTTAACAAAGTAATCTCCGCTCAAGATTGGCACCCTGCCTCAAAATCCCACCATTCCTGAAGAAAAACATAGGTGGCACATCCTACTCTGTACAAGTAGCCAAACTATGGAACTCTTTACCCCAAAAATAAGATCCACGGATTGTACCCTTATCTTCAGAAGACTACTCAAGAGTTGGCTCGTCCCCACATAACCACCATACTCAAACATAAATATATACAGCATATCCCCTATACATAGCATTTATTTGGACTATCCATGTGTACCCACATATGTGTATTGCTTTTTATATATGTTTGTAACGGATGTATGACGGTACTACGCATACCGTCACAACGCATCCCTTTACACCGCGTCCCTTACAACGCAAGTCGTTACCACGACTTGCGTTTGGGGCGCGGATTTCGAATAGTATAATTTACTATTCTAACACCAGTCCCCGTGGACCCTAGGGAAGGTGTTGGGATAGTAAATTTACTATTTTTAATCCTTTAACGCCCTCCAGCGCAAGTCGTGGTAATGACTTGCGTTGTAAGGGACTGGTTGTAAAGGCCACGTGGAGTAACATCCGCGTGGTAAAGGATGTTTCCCGTTTGTAACAAGTATGTTTTAAATATATAGATATTCGCTAGATCTGATTAACAAATGTACACATTACTTACAATTACATTATTCTAGATTTAACATGTATATAAGTGACTGCATATATAAGTATTTTATCATACCCATTTATCTACAATTGCTTTACTATTAAATTACAAAAACAAATAACTTAAAGTACAGGAACACTTGAAAGTCTGAGTTTATTAAATCCAACTTAAATATATATATATTACCTTCCTAATACATCTATACCTCTCCTGTACTTATGTATCTTTATATTTATTACTTTACTTTTAATTCAGCATCTCCAATGCACTACCCTATATTTCAACCTATACCTCTCTCAATATATCCGCTACCTCCACTCTCTGACTCATCTCAAGCCTCATTCTACTACTGTGATCCCCAAAATAACCCTCTCTAGACTCTTCCCTCCTCTACCCCTCCTTGCATCATCTCATACCTCTTTTACTATTCAGATCTCCCAAACAAGCCTTTCTAAACCCTATCCTCTGACTCGTCCCCCCTCTACCTCCCCTTCACTCATCCCAAGCCTCATCCTACTGCTATGAGCTAAAACAAAACTCTTCCTAGACCTTCCCTCTTCTGTCCATCCACTATCCTTTTCAATACAACTAACAGACTAACATGTCCACCACTAGAGTTAATTTCATATTTAACTATACTAATTCCCCACTGATCATATTTGGGTTCCGGAGTAGCATGCTACCTGCCAAAAAGCACTTCAACCCCTCATCAGGGGAAGCAAGCGCTACATAAATGCAAACCCTGCCCTCTTCTATCCCTCTGCTATCCTTTTCAATCCAAATTACAAACTCATATGTCCACTGCTCAATTTAATTTCATATCTCTCCATACTAATTCACCAAGAATCGTTTTTGGTTCCGGAGTAGTGTGCTGCTCACCAAGAAAGAACTTTGATGCCTCGTCAGGGGTAGTAAGCGCTATAAAAATGCAATTACAATCTTGGCTGGTAAAGGCTGACAATATATAGGACGATAGTTGCTATGCTCTGCAGAAGAGCGACTGGCCTTTTTCATTGAGCGTGGGATTGAGGCTTTTTTCCAACCCTTAGGAAAATAGTCTGAGTTGAGCATTCCATTAAAGATGTCAACTGGGTGGTCAAATATTGTTTCTGGGACCTGCTGAAGGGTTTTTTCGAGGACATGGGTCATGGGTCATTTTTAGATGTCATAGGGCCAGATGTAGCAAAATCAGAAATACCGACTCTTAATGACCGAATTTTACCGATTCGGTAATTAAGAGTAGGTATTTCTAATGTTGGTACCAATTCGGTAAATTTTACCGAATCGGTAAAAATCGGTATTTACAGATTCGGTAAATACCGAATCGGTATTTGCTATTGAATCCTATGGGCCTTGAAGCCCATAGGATTCAACATCAAATACCGATTCGGTATTTACAGAATCGGTAAATACTGAATTTTGCAAGGGTGCAGGGGGTGTCACTTTGACACCCTCTGGAACCCCTGTTTTAGGGCATGTATGTGTGCCACATGGCACAGGTGTACATGCACAGATGTGCATGTACACCTGAATCGGTATTTTACCATGCAATTGTATTGCATGGTAAAATACCGATTTTCAAAGCCCTGTGTCAATGTTAAAATTGGCACCTACATACCAAACATGCATTTTCGGTAATTTTACCGACCGGTATATTTACCGATTCGGTAAAATATACAGAATCGGCAATTTTACCGATTCTGTAATTTTACCGAATCGGTAAAATTACCGATTTGGTAAAATTACCGAAAATGCATGTTTTTTATCCCCCTACATCTCCATGGCCATTTACCGGTCGGTAACGGCCGAATTCGGCCGTTACCGGCCGGTAAATGGCCAAAATCTCCCACCTACATCTGGCCCATAGTGCCTTATAATTCTTTGGTGGTTTTTTGTTCACTGAATAACTCTGTTTATGACTCTACAAGGCAACCCATAATTCAGTGGGGGATTGGAGTTTTACAACTGTTTTCAGGATAGTCAAATTGAAACAAGCCTTAGCAAAGCCAATAGGTCTCAGCTTCGCAGGGTCTATTGGTCTTGTCAAATATTTTTTAGTGCTGTGATGTTTTGTGGTGTGGTATGCAATTGCCTGTCATTGCATAGGGTTGTATTGTATGGCCTTTGATTCTATAGTATAGTGTGTTATGACTTGTCATTTTGTAGTAGGGTATGGTATGGTATGGTATGGTCTCTTATTTCATTGTGTGGTATAATATGCCATGGCTTGTCATAGTATAGTATGGTATGGCCCATGAGTTTATGGCATGCTATGGGAAAAGCCAGTCATTATATAGTATGGTATGGTCTGTCATTGAGTAATATGGTATGGAATGATGTGGTATTTTCTCTCATTGTATAGTATAGTATGGTATGGCCTGTAAATGTATAGTAAGGTATGCCCGTTGTTCTATGGTATGCTATGTTATGGTATGGCGGTAGGGAGGACAGCGGCAGAGTCTCCTCAACCCGCTTCAAGCATTGTGAGTCATTCTAGAGCTCAATGGTGCTTTCCTGAATTCCTGATTTTAAATAATTTTGCTGAATCAACTTTTTTAATTAAGTGCCTACTGCATTTTCACTTTTGGTTGCTTTTAAAATCATTTTGCCACAAGGGGAATCAGGGGGGCCGGCACTTACCTGAAGGAAGCCTGTGCTCGATATTGTATCCTGCCCGCCCTGGTCCGACCCGGTAACCAGTACCAATGAGCGGAGGGCGGGACAGGGAGAGCCAGGTACTTCCGCCCACTGGAGCGGTTAGCGCTCTAGCTGTTGGACAGGAAGGGCTACTTAGGCCTCGCGTCGCTACGAGCGCGCAGCAGTCGCGCGCAGGGGAGCGCCTAAGGGCGCGCCTAAGACAAGCCAAAGAGAAGCCCGTCTGCGCCCGTCCACGACCGGACGTGGCCATGGGCCATGATCTCTACATCTTCTGACAGAGGCTGCTGTACTCCTAAACGGGCTAGTTACTCATCCCAAGCACTATTAGATCTACAGATTGCCCCTTTGTTGGGCTGTGCTAGGGAGGTTGGGTCACTCCCGGAAGGACCGTTCTCCTGTCAGCACTGTCAGTTTCAGGAGCCATACGATGATTTCTACCAATCAGGAACGCTTTCTGGGGCTGTCTCTAACACGCAATTGGGGTGGAAGAATCTGCTTTGTAATATTAGATCTCTGCCTAAACATTACACTGAGGTCTGGGACCTTATTTCAACTTTACAACCTGATTTATGCTTCCTAACGGGAACGTGGCTAAAACCCCATTCAGTTACTGCCATCACCCTTGGTATTCCAGAAGGGTACAAAATAGTAAGGTTGGATCGTCCCACAAAGATGGGTGGTGGTATTGACATAGTTCATAGAGGTGGCATAACCATCTCCATACTGGATCATTGTTGCACCACGGATATGGAATTGATGATCTTTAATATCAATATCTCGGCAAGGACCAGTTGGAAAGGGACTTTGGTTTATCTCCCCCCTGGCCCTTGTACAAACTTTTCCATCTCTTTAGTGGAAGCACTGGCCCCACATATTAACCCGGGCAATGATTTTCTACTCCTAGGGGATTTTAATGTCCATAGTGAACTACAGGATAATGTGGAGGCCCAGTCTCTACTGGCCGATCTCTCTTTATTAGGGCTAACGCAGCATAATACGGGCCCCACTCATCAGGCAGGACATACATTAGACTTAATCCTCTCCAATTTGCCTAAGATTGTATGTCACCCTCCTAAGCAGGTCAATTGGACAGATCATTCTATTATAGAATTTGTGATGCCTAATCTGGCCAAACCCCCTAGCCAGCCACTACCTCTACCTCTGTGGCGGAGACAATGGCACAAAGTGTTGCAGGAAGTTTTTCAAGAGACATTTGTGGAACCCCACATTACATCCACTGAGAATATCGAGACGGCCCTATCCAAATATAATCTTGCCATCTAACTGGCGGTAGAAACCATTGCCCCCTTGAAATCTTGTAAACTACGCCCTGCACAACGGCAGGAAGTATGGTTTTCTGATCAATTACGGTCTCTCAAACAGGCTTGTAGGAAGCTTGAAAAGGTCTGGAGATCATCTCATTTGGAGGCTGATAAAAATTACTACTACACTGCTCTGACTTCCTATCATAAGGACATTAGAGCGGCACGTAAGAACCACATTGCCTCCCAACTCACGGAGGCAGGCAATGCCCCTAAGGTTTTGTACCAGATTCTTCAAACTTTTATTAAACCGGTAGCCTGTGAGAGTCCCGACCTATCGTCGCAACAATTATGTGACGATATATCCCTCCATTTCACCAATAAGATTGACAGAATTTATGACAAAATCACTGACACTAGCCTATCCATAAGTCAGCCTGTAGAATTGCCTCAGGTAAAGAGGGTAGCTAGCTCCGCTGTGCTCACCAAGTTTCCTGCTGTCTCTTTGAATGAGGTAGAGGACCTTAAAGGTGAAATTAAGAGTGGCTGTCCATCCGATTCCATCCCGGCCAGAATTATGCCAGTGGTTGGCAAGGCGCTCGGTCCTGTGATCCAGTCCCTTGTCAACCTCTCGCTCGCCGGGGGCCGAGTCCCACGGGAGTGGAAAAAGGCACTGGTGAGACCCATTCGGAAGAACTCCTCCATTCCTTAGACAGACTTGTCCAACCTCAGACCAATATCTCTGCTTCCGTACCTGAGCAAACTAACAGAAAAACACGTTAATATACATCTCTCGAGCTTTATCGAACGAACAGGGAGTCTGGACTATTCACAGTCCGGCTTCAGGCCAAATTACAGCACTGAATCTGCACTTCTTTCAGTGACAGATGATCTCCGCGTGTACCAGGATAAGGGACACTCGGTAGTTCTGGTGCTATTGGATTTATCGGCAGCTTTCGATACTATATCCCATGACATCTTGCTCAGGCGTCTTGCAGAGATTGGGCTTGAGAGTTTGGCACTGGCCTGGTTGAGGAGCTTCCTATCTGGTCGCACTCAGTGTGTCAATATGGGCGCTTTTCGATCTGCTGCGGTAGAGATTACAAAGGGGGTGCCACAGGGCTCTTGTTTGAGCCCTACTCTCTTTAATATCTATGTGGCCCCCCTGGCCAGGATCATGAGAGCTTTTGGCTTCACCCCAGTGTCATATGCTGATGACACTCAGCTACTTTTTCCATTTAAATCCCTTACCCCGCGGTTAAAAAATCCTTTTCTGAAGGCATGAAGGCGGTCTCACAGTGGATGACCTCGAATTTCCTACAGTGTAATGTGGGAAAGACGGAGGTTATGCTCTTCGGGGTAGCCAAAATTCTATGGACCCATGACTGGTGGCCTTTCGATCTAGGTCCTGTTCCCAGTCCTAAACAGGTGGTGAAGAACCTGGGGGTACGATTGGACCAAGATCTATCTTTAAAGGAGCACGCAAACAACACAGTAGGGTCCTGCTTTCATGTAATCAGACTACTCCGTAAAGTGTTCCCCCTACTCCCAGATACGACTAGGAAAACTCTGGTGCAGGCCCTGGTGCTTAGTCGCCTGGATTATTGCAACGGGCTGTTGGCATCGGCTAATGACGGAGTACTTAGTAGACTTCAAGTGGTACAGAACACCGCTGCAAGGTTGGCCCTAAATGCTCCTCCCAGATCCCCTTCACAACCCCTTCTAGAAAAATTACACTGGCTTTCAATCTGTCAAAGGGTAAAGTTTAAGACCTGTTGCGTGGTCCACGGGTTTACATGGCCTGGGCCCCTCGTATCTGGCTGAAAAATTCATTCCCTACAAACCTGTTCGTACCCTTAGGTCCAGCAACCAGCTTCTTCTCCAAGTGCCTACTGTAAAAAGGGCAAGACAGGGTGGTAAAGCCTTGTCTGTTGTTGGACCAGCACTATGGAATAAACTTCTCATCTCGCTTAGGCAGTGTACGGACCATCTAACCTTTAGGAAAAGGCTGAAAACACTCCTGTTTCAGTCTTAGCATCTTAATCAGATTGTCACTCTCCTCCTCCATCTATCACTGGCGTTGGGCGCAGAGATACTCCTTCGGGAGTCGATTCAAGCGCGGTATAAACCCACAAATAAAAAAATAAAAAAATTAAAACTATGGCCTGTCATTGTGCAATATGATATGGCATGTCATTGTATAGTATGCATGGCCTGTCATTTTATATATCGTATATTGTGTATATATAGTATGGTATGGTAAGTTTGATCATTGTATAGTATGGTAAAGACTGTCATTGTTTAGTATGGTCTATCATTGCAGAGTTTATTATGGTATGGTATGGCCAGTCTTTGTATTGTATGGTATGACTTGTCATTGTATTATATGGTGTAGGCTGTCATTGTGTAGTGTAGTTTGATATGGTCTATCGTTGTAGAGTTTATTATGGTATGTTATGGCCTGTCATTGTATAGTATGGCATAGTATAGTATGGTATGGCCTGGTATTAGTTGGTAGAGTATGGCCTGTCTTTGTATGGTATGGTATAAACTGTCATTGTATAGTATGGAATAGCCGGCCATTGTATATATAGTATTTTATATCCAAAATGAAGGTTGCCCTCGCATGAAAACGCACTCACTGGTAGGTATTCTTCTTTATTGGAGACAGAAACGAAAACAGCAACCGACTTTGCCTCGAATTCAGGGAGGCCTTACGCGTTTTGGACTCACTAGTCCGTGCTCACAGGCCAGTTCAAAGAGGAAACAGCAACTAAATTGTAGCACACCTGCTTAAATACTAAAGTTCCGCCCCCAGTGGGCATTTGCATTTGAAGGGCATTCTGTACTTCCAATGCAAATGCCCACTGGGGCGGAACTTTAGTAATTAGCTGGGTAAAAACACAATGAAAACCCAGGAAGTGCCGCGCAGATCTACAGATAACACACTATACAAGTTCGAGTATATCCATTATTACTCTTGTTTAAAGCAACAACATTAGAAATATCCCCCGGCTCAGTCTGTATATATTTGGAAATACCATGATGGCCATAGGGACCCCTTGCCCAGGCATTCTGACAGAGAGCAGTGGTCGTGGTCTCACAGCACAGCGGGCTGAGGTAGCAGCGGCCAGACACCAATCCAGCAGGAAACGGAACAACAGCTGGCTATCTGCCTCCCTGAAGTCCCCTGGTCCCTCAGACCCTGCAGGAGCCACCAGAAGTCAGAGGCCAGAGGATCGGCCTGATACTGCCACTGCTACCGCTCTACGCCTGCATGGCGTGTGTTAGGCAACTCCTTGCCAAATGATTTCCGCGACATAGATACAGAACCTCATTTTAGAAAAATGTTTAAGACCTGGCTCTTTAGGGCAGAATAATTTGGGCCGGGAGTGTGGCTGTCCGGTATGCCATCTACGCTCTACTGATCGCTTTTAAAGCCGGGACAACTCTGTTTGAGGTAGCTGTCGCGCTCTTGCATTCTATAAGTGCCTGTATTATTATTAGGGCTCTCGGTTTTATGGTATTTATTTTTTTAACATTTCCGTCTGTATTTATCCATATTTCTTTTTTTGTCATTTTATCTGTATATATCCGCATTTATTTTTGTCGCCAAAAAAGAAGCTGCAACTATTATTTTTCCACATTTATTTAAATAGGCAGTGCACACAGTTGTTATAGGTTTAGCTATATGTATATATGCTCCAAATTATTTAAACACAATACAATGTGTGAGAGTCTATTATAGACATTTGGAAGACCAATGTTGTGTATGTTTCATACAACTTCCACATAAGAACTTTACTGTTAGATCAAAACAGATGTGAAATGGGAGGGTGTCACAGAGATTATTTGCAGTAATATTAGTGTCAGCTACTGCTGTGTTACAATATTGAAAACACTCTCACAGGCCATAATAAACACATTTAGAATTTAGATGAGTGCATCCTCTAGTCTGAAACAGGGAGCTCTCATTTCAGAAATAAATTTCAATTTAAGGCCTGAAAGTATCCCAAAGCTAATGCGGCTTAATTTCCATAATGTCTTTATGCCACCGGATTTTCTGAACTTTTTGGGTCACACTCATTTCTGCCAGTCCTACATTTGCACAAAGTACTTGCGCTGCTAACACCTTCCCCCGCCTTCTCAAAGTTAAACTGCCTTAGAGGTGCAAACCGTGAAATACATATTCACCTCCACCCCCACCTTTAAACTTCACAGTGACTTAAACAGACTGTTGTGCTGGCGCAGCGCTCACTACAAAGCCAGAGCTCCGGAGATGATGAATGATCAGCTGATTGGCTAAAAAGATGTAACAGCCTCGTCATCAGGGGTACAGTGGGCAGGTCAGAGGCAAGAGCGCCTAGGAAATGTTTTCCTGGGCCTACCAAATATTAATGGCCCAGCAGGTGTTAAAGTGGGCAGGCATACAGGGCAATCAGGAAGAGGGGCGTGGGGAGGCAACCCTGGGCTGGAGCACGATCGAGTAATTCTCAGACTCCAATTTGGTCATATTATTCCATTTCTATGTATGAATACAGACGGAAGAAAAATATTTTTCCATCTGTATTTATATGTAAAAATCTGTTTAAACGGAAAACCGGGAGCCCTAATTATTATTCAGCTAATGGGCGGTGGTATCCAAGAGGAAAGGCAGAAGGAACCGGCCGGTGGGGAGGTGAGCTGTACAGAAAGGCACAGCTCTCCTTGGCTACTGGCGGGCCTTGGCTGTGCAGTTTCTAGCGGTGCTTGACTCAGAAGGGGGGTTCACACCAAGTGAGGACACGGGAGCAGTGGAGGCGACTGAGCTAGGTCTCGGGCGGCTTGTGGCCCGTGCCTCCCTGAAACTGTCTCCTTTTCTTCCCTTATCAAAGCCTTGAAAGCCCTGCACTGCTTCACACCAGTTTCACACAAGCAACTACCAGGTTGCCCCTCCTGCTACTTGCCATTACTCACCCCCACCATCACCAGCATTCGGTGAGGACACGGGTGCCATCACCCCTAGCACCTCAGTTGGGTCATAGAAGGTGGGCCCCCAGGACAGATTATGGCAAGGCTGTGGGGTGGGTGGATTACTCCTCTTAATCTTCCTCATGCAATTTCGGCACCCAACACCCTCCACGTTCAGCTTTTTCAGTCAGTGGGCAGCCCAGTGTACAACTTTCCTCTGTCCTGAGTCTTAGCCCTCATCATAGGGCAGAGGTTTTCAACATTTTTTGCTCTGAGTCCCCCTAAGCAAAATGTTTTGAGGTCTGGCCCCCCCCCTCCACAACTTTATGGCAAGGATTGGGAGAGCGGGACGGACATGGCTGGGTGCAGGAGGCGGGGCTTATGAAATGATTTCAGGAGTACTTTTTCTATAGTTCATGAACCACACTAAATATGAGACTTATAAAACTGAAAATTAATCAAACAAAAACATGTACTGTCCCAAAAATACCGCTCTTCATAATTGGGGTGTTCATGAGCCCCTCACACTCTTGGACCCCAATGCAACTACACCTACGGCACTAATGATAACTGCAGTCCTGATTAGCAGGCTATCGCCTCTGCATCTTTTAACTCTTTCCCATCATGCATGACCATCACTCCAATCTTGAAACAGGCTTTCTGTCCCGTTCAAAAAAAAGAACTCCATCACGTTGTATCCCTTTTTTTCTGTAAGGGTGGTCTTGGTCATTATGCTAGTAAGGAAAATAAGCTCCCATGCCCCTTTTTTAAAGGTAGACAATCATAACTGTGAAGCAGTAGGCCCCTCAAACCCCTGGGACCCAGCCCTGCTGCATCTGCTTCATTAATGATAACTAGCAGTGGCCACTTGCACACCTCGCAGCAGTACCTGCTGCATTGATGATTGGCCCTTTATGAAGCCGGAAATGCTGTAAATACATGCCGTACTTCCAGGCCATTTTCATTTACATATATCTGCAGAGGTATTTGCGCCCCCCCAGAGGGGCACGACCCACAGTTTGAAGACCTCTGACATAAGCAATCTTCCCTTCAATGCATACTGCCTTGCACTATGGAGGAAACTGCCGCTAAAGAGGCGATAATGGGCTTGATAATAGGCCCTTGTTTATTCCCATAGAAGCCCAGGTTAACGCCACAACCTGGGCTTCTATGGGAATTCACAAGGGCATATTATCAAGCCCATTATCGTCGCTTTAGCGGCAGTTTCCTGCCGATAAAAGTGGCGATAATGTATCGCCCTTTCTTGATAATATGGCCCACAGTACTGCACCATATTCTTGTAAATATGACACAGCCCTGCATTTCTAAAGTGATGGAGCGTGTCGCTAGCCTTCTTGGCTTAGCGACACGCTTTGCTACTTTATTTTAAATATGCTCCCTAGTTCCTTAATTCTCCTCAATATGTTTATGTTTCACTCTCCGACGAGTTCTTTGTGTGATAAATATAAGAGGTATAGGTCTTAGAAGGATAGCACGATGACAAGAGGTAAAGGGGGTTTTTGAAAAAAGGAACTATTTGGGAGATTACTGAAAAATAATCCTGGGGAGGTGATGAATAACACACATGAAAGTGAACGTAGAGGTTCGAATCAACAGGATGTTGAAAACTGCCCAACTTGTCCAATTAAAAATGGATGCCTGACATAGAAAATATGTTTAGTGTTCTTTGCAGAGGGCCACAAGCACTAGGTAATTCAGAACTCAAAAAGTCTAAAATTAGAAACATCACTCATGGTCGTCCTGTTGTCAGCGCATTCTCAATATATGAAACAAACACTTGGACTTAATCAACAAGGGCCCGATTCACAGAATGAACTTAAGACTCAATCCTAAACTTACTACTATTTTGGTATTCCCAGAATGCACTTACTAATTTTGGCATTCACAGAATGAACTTACTTATTCACAGAAGTTAGGATTTTGTCTTAAGTTTGTTTTAAGACAAACTTAAGACAGCCTTAAGAAAGACTTAAGACAGACTTAAGTTAGGATTTTGTCTTAAGTCTGTCTTAAGTCTGTCTTAAGTCTGTCTTAAGTCTGTCTTAAGTCTGTCTTACGTCTGTCTTACATCTGTCTTAAGTCTGTCTTAAGTTTGTCCTAACTTCTGTGAATACCAAAAGTAGTAAGTTCATTCTGTGAATGCCAAAAGTAGTAAGGGCATTCTGTGAATACCAAAATAGAAGTAAGTTTAGGATTGAGTCTTAAGTTAATTCTGTGATTCGGGCCCCAGATATTTATATATATTTTTTGCAGCGAGGTTGGGCACACATTCAAAAAAGAGTTGCGAATTATGCCCACTATGTGCACAAAAAAGCAGAAGAATATTTAATCGACTTGAACAGTGTGCTCCTCTATGGCATCACAAATCCCACAAGTTTGTAGAGTTGAAAGTATAGATGGGCGAGCCACTGAAGGCTCGAGTCTGAATACAGGCTCTGGCTCAGCTCGAGGTCCTACTGGAACATTGAGCCCATAAAGAACAGAGCTTTTATGTGGCTTCTACCTGCCTCCCTCCCCTTACCCAGAATCTGGATTTAGGGACAGAGATGCATAATGCGGAAAAGGGGATTCAGGTGCGAATCTTGTTGTCGACTCATCACCCTGTGATTCTGGGCACATCACATACAGCTAGATTCATGAAGCCAAATTGTGATCGCAATAGCTGCGAAAAAGCAATTGCGATCGCAATTTGTAGAAAAGGTATTCAACATACAAAATTGCGAATTCGCTAAACATTTATGCAAAATCGCTATGAAATTCGCAGAAACCAGGCAGAACACAATCAGCGAATCGGTAATAGCGAGAAAGCAGGTTTTCTGCGAATAAAAGTGCGAAATCACTAATAAATCGCTATCGCAATTCATGAAAAATCGCAAAATGCGAAAAAACCCAAATTCGCAAATAGCGACGCGCAAATTAAGGAGAACCCAAACCAGGTGGTAACCATGAAAGAAAAAAAAATATCTGAAAAAAATTATTGCTAAGTACCCACAGCTGCTGGCTTGAACAGACACACTTAAGGACCTGCAGCTGGAGCCTCAGGACTCTCACAATGCCAGGACTCTACATGGTGGTCAGGCGTCGAAGGCTACAGCGAGCAGCACGGAACAGACGACGCATCCAGGAGCGGATATTCCGTCAGTGGGTCACCCTACTGGGCCAAACCAGGGAGCAGATCTATGCAAAGTACCGCCTAAGTGGGGCAATGATAATCAAGCTGATCCGGGACCTAGACCCCCTCCTGCAGCACCCAACAAGGAGGACCCACACCGTCCCCACACATGTGCAGGTATTGTGCAGCCTGCACCTACTGGCCTCTGGAAGCTTCCAGGGAATAGTCGCTGTTGCAGGGGGTATATCCCAGCCCACCATGTCCCGCTGCCTAAGGAGTTTCCTGGAGGTCATGCCGACCCGCCTACACCACTACATTTCATTTCCCACCAGCCAACAGGACTTGAACGAAACCAAGCTGCAATTTTACAATGTAGCCCAATTTCCACACATCATAGGATGCATTGACTGTACCCACATCCACATCTGCCCACCTGCACAAACAGAATACATGTATCGGAACCGCAAGTCCTACCACTCCCTCAATATGCAGATGGTATGCAATGCAAAGACAATCATCACTGACATAGTAGCACAGTACCTGGGGAGCACACATGACTCCTTCATATTCCGGCACAGTGGCCTCCACACACGACTGGCCAGGGGAGACTTTGGTGAAGGACACCTACTGGGTAAGTACACATGCCACACAACAGTACAATATGCTAATGAGGCTGCGCTGCACAGGCACTCACCCTCTGCTCCTATCATGCAGTTGACAGCGGCTACGCTCTCCGTGAGTACCTTCTCACCCCATATCTCAACCCAGCAACACCACAGCAACGGCGTTACAATGCAGCACTCATTCGCACAAGAAATTGCATTGAAAGGACATTTGGGCTTTTGAAGAGCAGATTCCGCATACTGCACAAGACTGGTGGGGCCATCAAATACGATCCAGAGGTCTGCTGCCGCCTCGTGGCCGTGTGTGCTATCCTACCTAACATTGCTACCAAGCGCAGGATACCTGTAGACATCTCAGGCAGTGAGTCAGAAGGGGACAATCGGCCACCTGCACATGTGCGTCACGCACGCGGGGAGAATCCAGCAGAAGGACACAGGCGCCGCAACGAAATCTGCATGAACTATTTCTAGTGGACCCACTCACCACACCCATTTCTCAACTCATGCATGACAACATTAATAATGACAAGAGGCAGTTTACGTTTTTCAGAATTTTTGTTACTGTTACTTCACAATAAACATGGCATTCTGAAAAGTGTTCAAAGATTGACATATTGCGTCATATGTCCAGGTGAGTCTGAATGGCATGCTTGTTGAGTCAGCATGTGGCCTATTTGGAATGCACCACAGTTCAGTGGCGTCTGCGGGTACTTGCCCCAGACCTCCTCTCTACGTCCTCCTCCTGATTTTGCCGTGCGGTGGCAGAGGGCCTGCTGCTGTGGCGGGGTGCCACGACCGGTGGTATGGACTGGCTGCTGTGGCTGGATGTTGCCTCACTGTTGTCGTCTGCCCCCCCCGCCTGGCCATGGCCACTGGCCTGCATGCCCTGCATGGCCACTGATATGTTTTCCAGGGCTGTAGCTACGTCCTGGCAGCACTGCACCATTTGTACCTGCATGGCCAGGGATCGTCGCGACAGCTGTGAGGTGGCGTTACCAATGATGTGGTTTGACCTTGTGTATGCCGACAGGCGGGTCAACAGTTGACGGTGTCGGCGGCGATTGACATTCCGCTGACGGGACATTGCCTGAGTGTTGGCCTCCACAGCTGCAGTCATTTGTGCGACGTTATGTGCCGTCTTATCCAGTTGGAGGTGGATGGCGGCTAGGTGTCGGGCCTGGGTCTGGTGAACACTCAGCATCCTGCGCTCAATGGAGAGCCCACCTGCTCTAACACTTCTGTCCCTGCGAGCGCGGGATGTATTGGTGCGCGGCTCCCTGACCAGACCGCTCATCTGGCTCCTCACAGCTGCAGGGCGGCGGGTTTGTTGGCGACCTGCTGCTGGTGTTGCAGGCCGCACTGCTGGCTGTGGGCTGCGTGGTACGACTGCAGCGCCTGTTGTCATGTAGGTGGCACGGGCCACAGGGGCGGGTGGTGGGATGATCGGTGTTGTTGCAGCTTGCCCTGATGGTCCGGGCTGTGGAGTATGGTGTGTATCCCCCTCCGTGTCCTCCATGTTCTCCTCAATCACCATGGCCTAACTGTCAGTGCTGGGGACATCAGCGCCACCTGTGATGTAAAGTGGACGTTGATTAGTGGCATGTTACGTACACAGTTAGGCTTGCTACATGCATGCAGTCTACCATTCCCTGTCTGCATGCAGGATTGACTGTCACTGGACATGTGGGGCTCTATGGTACAGGTTGGTAATTGTGGGCAGACTACATGTCCCACAATGCAATTGTGCTATGGAGCTGTACATTGGCTGCAGGCTTGGGGTTTGTAATGGGATGCACTGGAGTCGTGGGCAATGTTAGGGGACAGGGGGTTGCAGTCGCATGGCACTTACCTGGTGTGTCTTGGGTGGGTCGGGAGCGGTCAAGCCGGGTCATACCCACGCAGGCCTGTGGGTCGATGATCTCCTCCACCTGGTCCTCCAGTGGGGTGTTCGGTGGGACGGTGGGCTCCCCTCCACCTGTCGCCAATTTCTCCCCCAGCCTCTCTGCAATCTTTTTTTTTGCCCGCCCTCTCAAGTCATACCAGCGCTTTTTCAGCTCGTCCACTGAGCGCTGGGTCACCCCCACGGCATTAACTTTGGCGCGGATGCGCAGCCATATGCGTCTTTTGTCCGCCTCTGGCACCCTTCAGGAGTCTCTGCCAAATAAGCGGTTGTGATCGCTGGAGACTCCTTCAATTAGGTGTTCGAGCTCCTGCTCCGAAAACTGAATTTTGCGTTTCCTCCCACTGGTGTAAGCTCCTGCTGCATCCTCTGCCATGGCTGCAACTGTGGTGTCTCCTGCTGAGTTCCTGTTGGAATGCTGGAGGGGAGCTCTGGTACTGCTGCCTGTGCTTCAGACTCTCACTGCTGAATGAGGGTGGGACCTGCCTACTTCCTGGTTGTGATGTCATCACTGTGCTCAGCATGCGACTTCCCGTTTTTGCGATCTCGCAGTTAGCGAGATCGCAATTTGAGATATCGGTAATTGCGAAATCGCAATTTCAACTGGGGTTTCGGGCGATTCTGCGATTATTTACCGATTTCCGACTTCTCGCAATTGGCAATTGCGATCGCTTGCGAATCGCATTTTTACATCGCAAAACATCATGAATGCCGTTCTGCGATTTCTAAATTGCGATTCGCATTTACTCGCAATTTAAAAATCGCAGAATTGGACATTGATGAATCTGGCTGTCTCCTTGGGCCTATAAACAATCATGTAACCTTATGTAATGTAACTGGTGCACATTTCAAGAGCTCGGCCATCTCTGGTTAAGTTCACGCTGTATTTAAAATCTGCAGAAAAATGAATTAAGCGGTAAAAACATACCCTTAACATAAGAAAAGGCAAATAGATATGCATTTTCTACTGATTTGCAAAAAATGTAACTACATTGAACAGAATGTTTCTACGATATGTATTTTCTCCTCAGGTAGTTTGCTACACTGAAAATACACACCACCTCGAGTAGGAAAGCAGAAAGGTTCCGATTTCCTACCTAGTTCATCAGAAAGTGATTTTCTGTGCAGAGCACTTTATATTCTTTGATCTGGAAGTATTATTATAATCTGTATATTGACCAAGCCAGCGCACTCACTGACCCCCGGCCCCACCTCAGTTTTCACTTTCACTTCGAGGGCTCGGAATAAATGAAGCGGTACAAAAGCGGGTGGTGATGGACGGAGCATCTGAACCAATCAAACACTCACACCCAGTCAAAAGATCCATCACCGTTCTTTAGCCCACTCTGCCACCCCAGTTCAGACATGGGTATATGCAAATCAGTCTGACCCTATGCCTCATGGGAACAGTCCAGCCCGAAATGCCAAGCCATGCCTTCCCTGGACCAGAAACAAGCTTCCGAGGACCGGTTTCTGGCATTCCAGCCGTCTTCAGCCCGGCTTGCTTGAATCCTGTGGCAAAGTGCATAAGGGGCTCACGTCTGAGCATACCCTGCCACACTTATGGCGGCCAAAAGCGGTACAAAAGGGGGTGGTGATGGACGGAGCATCTGAGCCAATCAAACACTCACACCCAGTCAAAAGATCTGGGTTTGATCCATCACCGTTCTTTAGCCCACTCTGCCACCCCAGTTTAGACATGGCTATATGCAAATCAGTCTGACCCTGTGCCTCATGGGAACAGTCAGCCCGAAATGCCAAGCCATTATAAATGAAGACAGCCTGGAAATGCAGCAAGTACACGCTGTACTTCCAGGCCATCTTCATTTACATTTATTTGCGGAGGCATTTGCGCCCCCCTGGAAACCCATCCACGCCCCCCAGGGGTCACCCCACAGTTTGGAGACCTCTGTCATAGGGGATCTCCCATTCTCCAGCTTTCGGGCTAGGGATAAGTGTTGCCTGGCACTCACCAAGACTTAAGGCAACAAGACAATAAGGAGAGAAAGCTACTGGCAGAGCAATTGGCAACCAGCTCGTCAAGCATTTACCTCTGTCATAGTTTAAACCCAAGGAGCAAAGCGGCAGAAGTCGCAAGGATGAGATCAGGAAGGAACAGACCTCTTCTTACAGACATCAAAAGTCAATATATTCAAAGTGACTCTGACTTGGAATCAATACTGGATGCTAATTGATCTTCCTCATCAGCCAGTATAACGGACTGTATCCGACAGATTCTGTGAAATCTTGGTTTTCTAATAAATGGAAGCAAATCTACTTTAATTCCTTTGAAACATATGAGGTTTTTGTGTTTCCTTATTGACTCGGAGACTTTGGGTTTTCTTATTGATCAGAGAGAAATCAATTCTAATTATTAAATAGATTCATCAAATTTTAATGACGCCAACTGTGGCTCTTGCTCCACCCTCTTTGGGATGGACAATCTCTCGGCTGTATGGTATATCAACAATTTCAGGGACAAAGTTGAGACCCACCGCATAGGTTGCCAAAAACCTATTGGAGTTTTCTCTTCAAAGAAAATATAGATAAAAGCAGGGTACCTTCTAGCCAATCTAACTACAATAGCAGATTGGTGCTCCCTGCATTTTAAATATGCAAGTGAAAGGTGTATTCACCCTACAATTTTCAAAAAGCTTTTTACCAAATTTGAACTCGAATGCTTTTCTTCCTGATCAAACATCCAACTTCCCTCATCCCTCAACTTCCCTAATTTCACAGTTGCAACTGGATACTCAAACTTTGACAACACACGCTTTTCCTCAGTATTGGTCTCTTCACCTAACTTACACTTTTCCTCCGTTTGTCATGATAGTACAAGTTTTACCAGAGGTACATCATCAAGAAGCTACTATACGGTTGACACCTCTCCTGTGGCAGAGCCAACCATGGTTCTCTACCGCCTGGAGTTGTCAGGAAATCTCCTCATTCTGATTTTGTCTTTATCCAGTTTGCTTCTAAACTCTCACGGTCAACATCACACAATGACTTCTAATCACTCCCTGGTATTGGTGGTGATGAAGTGGATTTCTTCTACCTCGGCCAGGTATGCTTACAAAGGAAGACCAGCAGTCGGAGGTAACTGAAACATAAAAAGATTTATTGCGCTCGAGCGGGTACACCACCTCACAGCTCCATGTGGCTATGAGGGAAGTGGACAACTTACAAAGTCATAGACAGCCTTATATACTTTTGTGCTGGAATAAGCGCAGGTGGGAATGGATATGACAAATCAGCAACTGCCAAGGATGATTAACGATCCCGGGACGGTCCCACGTTCTAGTCAGGACCAGTCACTCTGGAAATATGTATACATGGCATGTAAAACACAAATATAAAGATGATTCACTAAATCACATCTGTCATCAGTAATTGTGTGGCCCACATGAATAAAGCAGAACTATGCATTGCTTCTGCCAAGTATAAACATAGACAGGCCTGTGGTTACAGAGTCAGGCGCTCACTTGATTACTCAATCGGATAGAGTAATTTGTCTCCATCGGCAGTATTTAGTTAACTGTAATACATTGGCATTACTTAGATAGGAAAGTTGAGCAAATGAGTCATTGACCTTTAAACAATACACCCTGCTCTACTTGTGCGTCATAAAGTGAAGTGCAAACATATGCTCTGGGGTCGACCGGTGTATTAACATTTCTTTGTGCAGATGAAACGGCCACACCATATGTGCTGAGGTGGCAAGCTAAAGGGACTAATACAAAATGGTGTCTGGGAAACACAAAATGGAGGAGCTTTCGTCCATTACTAAAAACTGTATTTCCACAATCGGCCCTTTGGACGCAAGGTCCAACATTTTGTTGCGGCCTAATGCACATGTTCATATATGGGCCGGCTGTTACTATAGTGGGCCTCACTGCGCTCATTGACGTAATCAACAGTATTTGCGTCAGAAGGGTTATTATCTGAGATATCAATATCCATCAATTGTTGGGTTACAACATCCCTCATTATAAGAGCATTAGTCACAGTCACTGGGGGCATTGGGGGTGGTTTTAACAATCGCCCCATACACTGGCAGCACATGGGCAGACAATTGATTAGAACACAGCACCCAATCACCACAAGGAAGATAGCTACTAGAAACATCCCTATCTTCCAGCCCCAGGCAGACAAGGCATTCCAAAAGGAACCTACAGGATCCCAGGGGCCAACATCGCTATGGGCCTGGGCACCTATATCATATAGTCTTTTGACAGCCTGCCTAACCGATGTTGATGAGTCAGGAATATACGTGCAGCAAGAGGACCCGATCACTCTACAGACTCCACCCCGTTCTGCTAACATCATGTCTAGCACAATCCTGTTTTGAAGAGAAACTAATCTGAGAGCCTTAAGCTCAACTGTGATGTTCTCAATTATGCCTGCTGTCTCTTCTATAGTAGCTTCTAATAGACGGGACAACCTGCGTATGTTTCTGGAATTTATGGCAGGGCCATACCAAGGAACAAAGGCCTTTAGTACATCACCAGCTATCTCAGCCGCTGTATCTCCTTGATCAACACTCCTCCTACCTCTACCTCTGTCTACACGGGGAGCTGAGCTTCCTCTGTAAGTGTTTGCGTTATTTCTCATACCTTGACCCTGGCCCTGTAACAAAGGGCACTCATTCTTCCAATGTCCCTCCTCATAGCAATGGGCACACTGGTTGTACCCTAACCCTGCTCTTTGCTGCGTCGGAGCTGAAACAGCTCGACCAACCCCACGACTACGTCCACCTCCCCTCTGAAAATTTGTACGTCCTCTTGACCTTCCTCTGTCAGGAAAAGCTTGTTGCATCAATGCCTTTGTTTTTAACTCCTTCATTTGCTTATCCTTCTTTCCCTTTTCTGAGTTTCTCTTATTCTCATAATAGCAAGCCATTGTCAATAACTCAGCTGGATCTTTAGCAGTCCAGGTACTTTCGTATGTCTTTATACTATCCGATAAGTCAGGTAAAATGTTATTAACGAACTGGTTAGCAAAAATGCGCTTTCCTTGTACTGTCTGAATGTCCTGTCCACTATACCCTTTAAAAACCTCTTCTATTCTGCTGAAAAAATCAGTCACTTCCTCTCCCTCTTTCTGTCTACAAGCGGTCATTTTGTCCCAGTCCACCTTTTGTCTAGGCAAAATTTCCTGCATGTGTGCTATAATGTGTCCAGGTAAATCTTTTAAAACTTGTGTCACATCCTCTCCTGCTGCTCTACGGGTATCCGCAGCCCTTATGGCTCCCCAGTTAATATTTACTGAATCATGATCCCTAACTGGGCGCCATAGTTCCTGTGGTACCAAAAAGTCAAACAGAAGATCGACATCTTTCAATATCATAGGTGTCAAGTTAAGAGCAGATTCAAGGTGTTCATAAAATACTTTTGGATTACTTCTAGGATCAGGCAACTCTTTCTTCAAGGCCAATAAATCAGCCCTAGTCCAGGGAGTGTGCACATATTGTCGGACGGCGGGGTGAGCTCCTCCCCTTGGATCAGGAATTGGGTGTACTTCTCTCATAGGGTAAGCTGAGGTATCATGCTCGTGATCTGGACCAAAATGTTGGGAGATATGTTGACCGGTGGCATTATGCATAATAATATCTAGCTCTTTGTGGTAGTGATAACAAGTATTAAACGCATCTTCACATTCTCTATCTGTTAATACGGATTGCTCGCTTTCCCTCCACAATTTGTGCAACCACAATGGTACTCTGAAAGGAACAGTAGTATTCTCTAGCAAGAGTTCACAGTATTCAAGCAATCTAGTCGCCATGCTATTAATAACAAGATTTCTAGCTCTTAGTTCCCTCATTCCCTCAAACGTTTCCCAGGCTCCTCTCTTTGTTATGTCCCCAAGATCCATCCATTTTTGTGCCATCTTTTTTATAGTTTCTTTTCCATTAAATCCTAATCGGGTGTGTCTAACGTACATGTCTGGTGTTCGTCTACGCGTCATTGGTGATGTAAACCACGGGGAATTCGGCCAAATGTTTGCTCTTTGTGTATTTACTGCGGGGGAATCACTTTGTGAAGCAAGTGGCGTCATTGGTACTGGAAGTGTCACGCTGGAGAGTGTTGGGGCGGACGGTGTTGCTGGGTTGTTTCCTACAGAACCATGTGTGCCCTGCGAACTATTAGTAGGAGAGGCTGTTTGTTGGGCCTGAGCTGGCACAACAGGGGCAGATGCTTGCTGGACCGGCACAGCAGAAGGGAGCACATGCTGTGTTTGTGGTGGGGCAACAATGTTAAGTTGTTGGCCCCCAATACCGGGACCTGGGGGAACAGGATTTCGAATATTATATGGGGGAGGTTTGTCTAACAAGTCCTCTAATACCTCATCGTCAGGCGGGCAATTTCTTTTGTCTACTGCGACAAAACACTTTTCTGTTTTCATCCGAAATTCTTTATCATGCTGTTCGATGTTTTCGTTTATCTTCATATTATTATATTCTGCTACCTTGTCCGTAGTTGTTTTATTCTTTTCTCTTTCCCTGTCTTGTTTTTGCTTCATGGCCCTAGTTCTAGCGGATTTCTCCCATGTTTGAAATGTCTCAAACATAGCAGGTCGGACTTTTCGTTCCATCATACATTGCTGTAAATACTGTAATTTAGCTAAATCAAAGGTACCATCAATAGGAAACTGTAATTCCTTATCTTTTTTTGTGTACTCATGCCATATTCTATTGTATAGGTTCACTGATACTCCCTTTTTTATCATTAATATCCAACCAGGACTGTCTTCAACAGGGTTGGGGACGCTTTCGTCCAACCGGTAACCTGAACTTACACAACAGAACGTTTTAGAAATGCATTTCTTCATTGTTCCTATTATTTTTAGTTATAACTATTCTTTTACCCTTTTACTCACAATTTATTAAAAACTCTTAGTTAACCAAACTTATTTTTAACAAAACATGCAACAGAACAATCTCACCAATCTGTGGTGTGTCCTTGAATGGTCCTTAAATCGTCCGACTGTTGGTCTTCGGACAACACGTCTGTTTCAAATGGGAGCAGCTCGTGGACCTCTGCCGGGGAATCCTGTTGTCAAGAGGCCAGTCGGGACTTCAGATGGCAGCTGCTGCGGAGAAACGCTGTCTCCTTCGTGCAGGGGCCCCTACGATCATGCGGTCCTCAGTCGCACCTCTCAACCACGGACTCAGGTATCCGTTGGATGTCCCACGGAGAGGTCCCACCAGAGTCGCCAGCTGACGAAGTGGATTTCTTCTACCTCGGTCAGGTATGCTTACAAAAGAAGACCAGCAGTCGGAGGTAACTGAAACATAAAAAGATTTATTGCGCTCGAGCGGGTACACCACCTCACAGCTCCATGTGGCTATGAGGGAAGTGGACAACTTACAAAGTCATAGACAGCCTTATATACTTTTGTGCTGGAATAAGCGTAGGTGGGAATGGATATGACAAATCAGCAACTGCCAAGGATGATTAACGATCCCGGGACGGTCCCACGTACTAGTCAGGACCAGTCACTCTGGAAATATGTATACATGGCATGTAAAACACAAATATAAAGATGATTCACTAAATCACATCTGTCATCAGTAATTGTGTGGCCTACATGAATAAAGCAGAACTATGCATTGCTTGTGCCAAGTATAAACATAGACAGGCCTGTGGTTACAGAGTCAGGCGCTCACTTGATTACTCAATCGGATATAGAACAAAAGGTTACATCTCCTTGTGTCAACAGTAATTTGTCTCCATCGGCAGTATTTAGTTAACTGTAATACATTGGCATTACTTAGATAGGAAAGTTGAGCAAATGAGTCATTGACCTTTAAACAATACACCCTGCTCTACTTGTGCGTCATAAAGTGAAGTGCAAACATATGCTCTGGGGTCGACCGGTGTATTAACATTTCTTTGTGCAGATGAAGCGGCCACACCATATGTGCTGAGGTGGCAAGCTAAAGGGACTAATACAAAATGGTGTCTGGGAAACACAAAATGGAGGAGCTTTCGTCCATTACTAAAAACTGAGGGGCATATTATCAAGGGGGTTTATCTCCGCTTTTTTGGCTTTAAAAGCCAAGAAAGCGGAGATAAAATTATCTCCCTATTACCAAGCTGTCGCTAACACCAGTTAGTGACAGCTAATAGGAGATAGCGACCATCTTGGGCCTTGCTTTGCATGTCAGTGATATTTATCACTAATGACATGCAAAGTGGGCGTGCCAAGATGTTAGCGACTGGAAACAGTCCCTAACATCGCTATCTCCTATTACCAACTTTTGGAGATATTCGCGCTAAGCACGAATATCTCCAAAAGCTAACACCTGCCCTGAGCAGTTCTTAGCCATGTTATCCAATGGGAGGTGGATAACATGGCTAAGAGCATTTGCTCGATAATGCATGAATATCGCTGACTTTTCAGCGATATTCATGCATTTCGGCCGGTTTTTATCGCATTTGCGATAAACCTTGTTAATAGCAAGGTTTATCTGCGATAAAAATCGCCGATGTGCGGCGATAATTTTTGTCTCTAAACAAGTTAGAGACGAAAATTATCGCTAGTTGTTGGTAATATGCCCCTGTATTTCCACAGTGGCATGGATAGTTTCATGTCAGTCTGCTGAAACTAAAAATTTCAACAGAGGCTTCTCAGTTCAGTCACCAATCTTATTGCCCAGGAACCACCAAACTTTAAACATCCGCTTGGATGGTCTGGCACTGCAGATGCTGGGACAAGGGTCTCTTTTCAGCACATGTGACTCTGGTCATACATTTCTTAGCATCCTTAACTTCTCGAAGGAAAGCGTACAGGACTATAAATACATACAGACCAGCAATTTAGGCAGAACATGGAGGAGTGGATGAGAGACATATCGAAGAACATCCTCTGATTAGCCCTTTGGATCGACTTTTGAAGGAAGTAAAATTTAATAAGCCTCCAATCTATCCATACTAATATAATAAAGAGAGAGCCAAAAACCTTTGAGGCGGGTAATCTCAGGAACCACAGCACCAATCACAACACCCAATACAGCGTTGGAAAGGGCAGTTGCAGCAGAAGGACATAGGCTATGCAGACGTCCACCATATACATTTCAAAAGTAAAAGAACCGTGCCAGCAAAGTAGTCCCTTGCGGGCGTGTCTGCGTTGTGCTGTGGGCTTGTGCTGGGAGGGTGTGACAAATGCTGGCGGCGTGTGGTACGTTCCGCCCTTCGGGCTGGACTGTTCCCATGAGGCACAGGGTCAAGGCTGATTTGCATATGGCCATGTCTGAACTGGGGTGGTGTGGAGTGCAAAAAAACGATGGATTTAGGCCCAGATCTCTGTACTGGGGTGAATGTATGACATTGTTCTGCATTCTGTCCATCAACTGTTGTTTTTGCATTTGTCACCCCGAGTGGGATGGGTATGCTCAGACGTGAGTCACATGCTCTCCACACCACTGGCTGAAGACGGTTGATAGCCAGAAATTGGTCCAAGGATGCTTGAGTCCGGGCCAGGAAAGACATGGCTTGGCAGTTTGGTCTGGAATGTTCCCATAAGGCACTGGGTCAAGGCTGAGGTGGTGTGGATGGATTTAGGCCCAGATCTCTGTTTGGGCTGAATGTGACTTTGTTCTGCATTCTGTGTTATCTACCGCTTTGCCTTCAACAATTTGTATAGTTTTATTGTCTATTGATTATGTACTTTTTCTAGTGTGATTTTAATTGAATGTTGTCATATCAAAAAATAATCATAAGAAAAGAAAACAAAACAGAAGAAAAGAAAAGAGAAAAGAAAAAAAGAAAAAAATATAAATATTTGCATCTTTAAAGAAATTATGAATATATATATATTATCTATACTACTATTATAAAGAGAGGACTTGCACCTTTTGGCCAAGTAAACTCGGGAACCACAGCACCAATCACAACACCCAATACAGCGTTGGAAAGGGCAGTTGCAGCAGAAGGACATAGGCTATGCAGACGCCCACCATATACATTTAAAATGTAAAAGAACCGTGCCAGCAAAGTAATCCCTTGTGGGCATGTCTGCATTGTGCTGTGGGTGTGTGCTGGGGGCGTGACAATCGCTGGGGGCATTCCGTCACGAGTGTTGGTTTTTCTTCCCAGGTTCTATACATTCCTGCTCCCTTTAAATAGTAATTCAGTGGAGGTCCCATTCTCTTAGAACCACCCCAAGCACAGTTATGGGCAAAAATACAACTAAAAGGCCCTGCAAAGCATTATGGGATAAGCCTAGCATAATTTTTAGCATTAATGAAAGGGTTTCAATGTTTTTGAATTTTACTCATCAGGGACATCTTGGGACGACGAGGTGAACTGCAGCTTGATGTATAATATTTGAAATGCTATTGCATTTGCCTCATCGGGGACATCTAGGGACGGCGAGGTGAACTACAGCTTGATATATAATATTTTAAATGCTATTGCATTTGCATCATCAGGGACATCTAGGGACATGAGGTGAACTGCAGCTTGATGTGTAATATTTTAAATGCTATTGCATTTGCCTCATCAAGGACATCTAGGGACCATAAGGTGAACTGCAGCTTGATGTATAATATTTTAAATGCTATTGCATTTGCCTCTTGGGGACAACTGGGGAGAACGAGGTGAACTGCAGCTCTTTGTAGAATTATTTGGATACTATAATATTCACTTCCTACTGCTAATCTCGAATCATAATGCTTTGCAGGGGCTTGATCTCAAAATCATCATCTCTCTCACTGCTTGCTGGAAGCTAATTTCACTTTTGTGAAATGACTATATGCATTTTAGCATGTAGAAATACTTGTTATTTTACCTTGAATATATGAGGTTTCTGTTTTAGTAATTGGAAATCTGACGGAACGAAATATTGCGGATTTATTGTACCAAGTTTGCGCCAATTCCGCCCACCCCTACTTTAAATACCCCTGCACCCCATAATCATAACCACCCCTTACTCTATAAAATACCCCAACACCATTAAACACTAACCCATCTTAACCCTATAAATATACCCTGTACCCCAAAACCCAAACCTATCCCTAAACCCTAAAAATACCCCTGTACCCTAAAACTGAAATCTAGCCCTGAACCCTATAAATACCCCTGTACCTCGAAACCCAAACCTACCCCTGAACCCTAAAAATACCCCTGTACCCCAAAACCCAAACCTACCCCTGAACCCTAAAATACCACTGTAACCCAAAACCCAAACCTAGCCCATGACCCTTAAAATACCCCTGTACCCCAAAACCTAAAAATACCCCTGTACCCCAAAACCCAAAACTAGCCCAGAACCCTAAAATATCCCTGTATCCCAAAACCCAAACCTAGCCCTGAACCCTAGAAATACCCCTGTACCCCAAAATCCAAACCTAGCCCTGAACCCTTAAAATACCCCTGTACCCCAAAACCCAAACCTACCCCTGAACCCTAAAAATACCCCTATACCCCAAAACCCAAACCTAGCCCTGAACCCTAAAAATACCCCTGTACCCCAGAACCCCAAACTATATCTGAACCCTTAAAATACCTAAACACCCCAAAACATATACCTCAGTACCCCAAAACATATACCCCTATACCCATACTTGCCTTATCCAAACATTTAAAAAAAAACCATGCTTTTATCATTCACTAGCAGCCCGTCCTGACGTTGTCCGGGTGTGAATTGCTGCCGGCCAGTAGTATATTGTTTCGTAGGATTTCATTTTGATAGCATTTCTTATCTGTGACAGGCCTGTGACACGCTCCGATTCACAGTGCACTGCTGATGCACTTAAGAGTGCGCGTTCAGTAGTGTGTGAACTCGAGTTTCCCTACTTTATTTTCCTTGCAATATTATATAGCGAACTCGACAACATGGCATGAGCACAATTTACATTACAGAAGAACACATTGATTTGTGGTAGGCACGGGGAGACAAAGCGATTTGCCTGGAATCACAGGATGTTGAGCTGATGCCGAGATTCTAACGTAGCTCCCCATCTCTAAAGTTCGCAATTCTAGAACTTGTGGTGGGAGGTGTGTCTAAAAGTGTATGTCAGTGCTGGGCATCAATGAGAGAGACCTGTGCATTTTTCCAATTGGTGGTGAAAAAATATGAGTATGTTGCTGGAGATGTGGGCCGCCGTGCCACCAATGTACTTACGGGGGAGGGTAAACACCCATTATTCCGAAAATTTCTTTCTGCATACCATCAGTCTGCATACTTTCATTACGAAAGTATCATGACTCCGCAATGCCATTATAACGCATGGCATTACATTTTATATGCTTTTACCACGCATACATTTACAACAAAATTCGTTGTAAATGCATGAATGGTAAAAGCATGTTTTTTAAAAATGTTTGGATAAGGCAAGTATGGGTATAGGGGTATATGTTTTGGGGTACTGAGGTTTATGTTTTGGGGTGTTTGAGTATTTTAATGGTTCAGATATAGTTTTGGGTTATGGGGTGCAGGGGTATTTTTAAGGTTCAGGGCTAGGTTTGTGTTTTGGGGTATAGGGGTATTTTTAGGGTTCAGGGGTAGGTTTAGGTTTTGGGGTACAGGGGTGTTCTAAGGGTTCAGGGCTAGGTTTGGGTTTTGGGGTACAGGGGTATTTTTAGGGTTCAGGGGTGGGTTTGGGTTTTGGGGCAGGGGTATTTTAAGGGTTATGGGCTAGGTTTGGGTTTTGGGGTACAGGGGTATTTTAGGGTTCATGGGTAGGTTTGGGTTTTGGGGTACAGGGGTATTTTTAGAGTTCAGGGGTATGTTTGGGTTTTGAGGTACAGGGGTATTTATAGGGTTCAGGGCTAGGTTTTGGTTTTGGGGTGCAGGGGTATTTTTAGGGTTTAGGGATAGGTTTGGGTTTTGGGGTACAGGGTATATTAAAGGGTTAAGATGGGTTAGTGTTTAAGGGTGTTGGGGTATTTTATAGAGTAAGGGTGGGTTATGATTATGGGGTGCAGGGGTATTTAAAGTAGGGGTGGGCTGAATTGGCGCGAACTTGGTACAATAAATCCGCAATATTTCGTTCCGTCAGATTTCCAATTATTAAAACAAAAACCTCATATATTCAAGGTAAAATAACAAGTATTTCTACATGCTAAAATGCATATAGTATTTCACAAAAATGAAATTAGCTTCCAGCAAGCAGTGAGAGAGGTGATGATTTTGAGATCAAGCCCCTGCAAACCATTATGGGACGAGATTAGCAGTGGGAAGTGAATATTATAGTATCCAAATAATTCTACAAAGAGCTGCAGTTCACCTCGTTCTCCCCAGTTGTCCCCAAGAGGCAAATGCAATAGCATTTAAAATATTATACATCAAGCTGCAGTTCACCTCATGGTCCCTAGATGTCCCTGATGAGGAAAATGCAATAGCATTTAAAATATTACACATCAAGCTGCAGTTCACCTCATGTCCCTAGATGTCCCTGATGATGCAAATGCAATTGCATTTAAAATATTATATATCAAGCTGCAGTTCACCTCGCCGTCCCTAGATGTCCCTGATGAGGCAAATGCGATCGCATTTAAAATATTATACATCAAGCTGCAGTTCACCTTGTCGTCCCAAGATGTCCCTGATGAGTAAAATTCAAAAACATTGAAACCCTTTCATGAATGCTAAAAAATTATGCTAAGCTTATCCCATAATGCTTTGCAGGGCCGTTTAGTTGTATTTTTGCCCATAACTGTGCTTGGGGTGGTTCTAAGAGAATGGGACCACCACTGAATTACTATTTAAAGGGAGCAGGAATGTATAGAACCTGGGAAGGAAAAACAACACTCGTGACGGAATGCCCCCCGCGATTGTCACGCCCCCAGCACACACCCACAGCACAATGCAGACACTCCCACAAGGGACTACTTTGCTGGCACGGTTCTTTTACATTTTAAAAGTATATGGTGGGCGTCTGCTTAGCCTATGTCCTTATGCTGCAACTGCCCTTTCCAACGCTGTATTGGGTGTTGTGATTGGTGCTGTGGTTCCCGAGTTTACCTGGCCAAAAGGTGCAAGTTCTCTCTTTATAATAGTAGTATAGATGCATTTACAACGAATTTCGTTGTAAATGTATGCGTGGTAAAAGCATATAAAATGTAATGCCACACGTTATAATATTTACAACAAGGGGTGGTAAGGGACAGAGTCTCTGAATTAAGCAGAAAGCTCTCACCGAGTCAAGAGATCAGGGCTAGATCCAACACCGTTTTTTAGCTCACTGCACCATCCCAGTTTCAGAACCTGGCTGTATGCAAATTAGTCTGTTCCTGTCCCAGTGCATGATGGGAACAGGGCAAACCAAACTACAAAAGCCAATTCTTACACTGGGAAGGAAACAAGCTCCCGGGGACCGGTTTCTGGCATTACAGCCGTCTTCGGCCCGGTTTGCTTGAATCCTGATGGTGCAATGAGCAAGGGTCTCACATCTGAGAATACCCTTCCACGCTTAGGGTGGACAAAAATATTTACAACAAGGGGTGGTGAGGGACAGAGTCTCTGAATTAAGCAGAAAGCTCTCACCCAGTCAAGAGATCAGGGCTAGATCCAACACCGTTTTTTAGCTCACTGCACCATCCCAGTTTCAGAACCTGGCTGTATGCAAATTAGTCTGTTCCTGTCCCAGTGCATGATGGGAACAGGGCAAACCAAACTACAAAAGCCAATTCTTACACTGGGAAGGAAACAAGCTCCCGGGGACCCGTTTCTGGCATTACAGCCGTCTTCGGGCCGGTTTGCTTGAATCCTGATGGTGCAATGAGCAAGGGTCTCACATCTGAGAATACCCTTCCACGCTTAGGGTGGACAAAAATATTTACAACAAGGGGTGGTGATGGACAGAGTCTCTGAATTAAGCAGAAAGCTCTCACCCAGTCAAGAGATCAGGGCTAGATCCAACACCGTTTTTTAGCTCACTGCACCATCCCAGTTTCAGAACCTGGCTGTATGCAAATTAGTCTGTTCCTGTCCCAGTGCATGATGGGAACAGGGCAAACCAAACTACAAAAGCCAATTCTTACACTGGGAAGGAAACAAGCTCCCGGGGACCGGTTTCTGGCATTACAGCCGTCTTCGGCCCGGTTTGCTTGAATCCTGATGGTGCAATGAGCAAGGGTCTCACATCTGAGAATACCCTTCCACGCTTAGGGTGGACAAAAATATTTACAACAAGGGGTGGTGAGGGACAGAGTCTCTGAATTAAGCAGAAAGCTCTCACCCAGTCAAGAGATCAGGGCTAGATCCAACACCGTTTTTTAGCTCACTGCACCATCCCAGTTTCAGAACCTGGCTGTATGCAAATTAGTCTGTTCCTGTCCCAGTGCATGATGGGAACAGGACAAACCAAACTACAAAAGCCAATTTTTACACTGGGAAGGAAACAAGCTCCCGGGGACCGGTTTCTGGCATTACAGCCGTCTTCGGCCCGGTTTGCTTGAATCCTGATGGTGCAATGAGCAAGGGTCTCACATCTGAGAATACCCTTCCACGCTTAGGGTGGACAAAAATATTTACAACAAGGGGTGGTGAGGGACAGAGTCTCTGAATTAAGCAGAAAGCTCTCCCCCAGTCAAGAGATCAGGGCTAGATCCAACACCGTTTTTTAGCTCACTGCACCATCCCAGTTTCAGAACCTGGCTGTATGCAAATTAGTCTGTTCCTGTCCCAGTGCATGATGGGAACAGGGCAAACCAAACTACAAAAGCCAATTCTTACACTGGGAAGGAAACAAGCTCCCGGGGACCGGTTTCTGGCATTACAGCCGTCTTCGGTCCCCGGTAGCTTGTCTCCTTTCTGGTGAAGAATTGGCTTGGTAGTTTAGTCTGCCCTGTTCCCATGATGCACTGGGCCAGGGACAGACTGATTTGCATATAGCCAGGTTCTGAGCTGGGATGGGGCAGTGAGATAAATAACGGTGATGGATCAAGCCCTGATCTTTGGACTGGGTAAGAGTGGTCTGTTTAACTCAGACACTCTGTTCATCACCACCCCCTTTTGTAAATCGTTTTTGGCCACTATAGGTGTGGCAGGGTATACTCAGACATGAGTCCCTTTCTCACTGCTGCATCAGGATTCAAGCAAGCCGGGCTGAAGAAGGCTGAAATGCCAGAAACCGGTCCCCGGTAGCTTGTCTCCTTTCTGGTGAAGAATTGGCTTGGTAGTTTAGTCTGCCCTGTTCCCATGATGCACTGGGCCAGGGACAGACTGATTTGCATATAGCCAGGTTCTGAGCTGGGATGGGGCAGTGAGATAAATAACGGTGATGGATCAAGCCCTGATCTTTGGACTGGGTAAGAGTGGTCTGTTTAACTCAGACACTCTGTTCATCACCACCCCCTTTTGTAACACGTTATAATGGCATTGCGGAGTCATGGTACTTTCCTAATGAAAGTATGCGGAGTGATGGTATGCGGAAGGAAAGTTGCGGAATAATGGGTGTTTACCCTCCAAGCAAGTATATTGGTGGCAAGGCGGCCCACATCTCCAGCAACATACTCATATTATTTCACCACCGATTGGAATAATGCACAGGTCTCTCTCATTGATGCCCAGCACCGACATACACTTTTAGACACACCTCCGACCACAACTTCTAGAATTGCGAACTTTAGAGATGGGAAACTACGTTTGAATCTCGGCATCAGCTCAACATCCTGTGAATCCAGGCAAATCGCTTTGTCTCCCCGTGCCTACCACAAATGAATGTGTTCTTCTGTAATGTAAATTGTGCTCATGCCATGTTGTCGAGTTCGCGCTATATAATATTGCAAGGAAAATAAAGTAGGGAAACTCGAGTTCACACACTACTGAACGCGCACTCTTAAGTGCATCAGCAGTGCACTGTGAATCGGAGCGTTTCACAGGCCTGTCACAGATAAGAAATGCTGTCAAAACGAAATCCTACGAAACAATATACTACTGGCCGGCAGCAATTCGTACCCGGACAACGTCGAGACAGGCTGCTAGTATCAAAATAATTTTACAAAGAGCTGCAGTTCAACTGGTGGTTACTAGATGTCTCTCACGAGTCAGTGTTCCTTGAGAGGCACGTAATCAAATTACCTTTGACGGTGAGTGGTCGCGATAGTTTTCTTTTTCATGCGGCAAGTGGATGCGCCGTTTTACGGACCAAAAAGGGATAATTCCAGCAGCGGGATAAGCTTATGCCCTTGTCGGCTTCAAAGTCCGTCTGAAAGTGGAAGGGTGGGTATGGGTTAGAGAAAAGTCGGAGGTGGGCTGGTTAAGGAGCTGGGGGGCTAAGGTGCAGTGCTTACCGGTGCGGACGTAGATGGGGAGCAGCTTCAGGTTCCGCGCGCGATGGTAGGCATCGGTGGCACAGTGCAGGAGCGTGAATTAAATTGAGAGCGCTATGGGCGTGCGGCGGCGGCCCTATTAGGTGAGTATATAGATATAGAGGACAGACTAAGGAAGCAAGGATGTACAACGAGGGAAATTTACAAATATACAAAATAAATGCTGGTTTGTAAGCAGAACTAAGTAAAATAATTCATATGAACACATGGAAGAAGTTCTGCGGCTGATGTATACAAATTTAAGGGAAGACATTCATTGTGATGGTGTACACAATAGTAATACTACGAGATTATTCAACATGCTGTCGGGGAGTCTGTCTCTTATGCGCCTCCTAATCAGAATCCGTAATTACAACTGGTAGTTAAAAAAGTGAAACTCAAAGAGTGATAACTACTTGATGAAATCAATGGAGAAAGGTGGCAGTAATGAGGTACAACAGATCCTCTTAATCACAATCATGAATTCGGAACAGTGGTTAATTAAATGCTATTAGAAAAGTGATTCATACATTTTTCATTTTACAGTCAGTAGAGAATGGTGGGAGTATAGAAGTGCCACACTTGGGAAACAACAGTTACAACGCAACTTTTACAACGCATTCTTTTACAACGCACACCATTACAACGCAGGATCCTTTACAACGAATGCCTTTACAACGCATGACATTACATAGCAGATGCTATTACAACGCATGCCATTATAACGTATGTATTGGTAAATATGTCATTTTATTTAATCATTTATTTTTAAATTTAAATCAAATACATTTATTTTATTAATAGTATATATTTAGTTTTGGGTTATGGGGTACAGGGGTATTTTTAGGGTTCAGGGTTGGGTTTGTGTTTTGGGGTACAGGGGTATTTTTAGGTTTCAGGGCTGGTTTTGGGTTTTGGGGTACAGGGGTATTTTTAGGGTTCAGGGCTGGGTTTGGGTTTTGGGGTACAGGGGTATTTTTAGGGTTCAGGGTTGGGTTTGGGTTTTGGGGTAGAGGGGCATTTTTAGGGTTCAAGGTTGGGTTTGGGTTTTGGGGTACAGGGGCATTTTTAGGGTTCAGGGCTGGGTTTGGGTTTTGGGGTACAGGGGTATTTTTAGGGTTCAGGGCTGGGTTTGGGTTTTGGGGTACAGGGGTATTATTAGGGTTCAGGGCTGGGTTTGGGTTTTGGGGTACAGGGGTATTTTAAGGGTTATGGGCTAGGTTTGGGTTTTGGGCTACAGTGGTATTTTAGGGTTCAGGGGTAGGTTTGGGTTTTGGGGTACAGGGGTATTTTTAGGGTTCAGGGGTAGGTTTGGGTTTCGAGGTACAGGGGTATTTATAGGGTTCAGGGCTAGATTTCAGTTTTAGGGTACAGGGGTATTTTTAGGGTTTAGGGATAGGTTTGGGTTTTGGGGTACAGGGTATATTTATAGGGTTAAGATGGGTTGTTTTTAGGGTTCAGTTTTTAAATAAATAATTTAAATTAATAAAAAAAAAATGTTAATAATTGTATTATTTATTAATAATAGTTCATTATTAATAATAGTTTAAAAAAAAATAAACTTAAAGTAATGTTTTACCCTACACTATCCAGCACTTACCCTACTATTACACTCCCCTGGAGTTAGATTTTTATTTTTAAAAACCTAAACTATTTTATTAAATATATATATATATATATATAATATATATATATGTAAAAATTAATTATTTAAAAATAATTAATTTGTTTACATTAATTAAATTTTAATTCATTACATTTTTTTATAAAATAATATACTTACCTATACTTACGTTACGTTGTAATGGCACGCGTTGTAATAGCATCTGCTATGTAATGTCATGCGTTGTAATGGCATTCGTTGTAAATGATTCTTCGTTGTAAAAATTGCGTTGTAACGGTGTGTGTTGTAAAAGTTTGCGATGTAACGTCATACATCCGCCACACTTGAATGAAAAGAATGTCCATTATGGGTTCCTAGATTAATGAGGTCCAGTCCTCATTTCTGTTGAGCTCAATTCTAATAGTGTCCAGGAGGATTACCAGCTTGAGTTCCTCCTTGTTCAAGAGTTGGGCCATGTCTCCACCTCTTTGGGGGATTTTGAGCACTTTGAGTACTGTCCACACAATTTCGTCTTCGTTGTTATTGGCCAAGGAGAAATGTTCCACTAAAGGTGCGTTAGGAGTCTTGCACCTGATTCTGCTCCGATGCTGACTGATCCTGGTCCTTACCTTCTGTGTTGTTTGACCGATGTAAAGTTTAGAACAGGGACATTGGATCAAATAAACAACATTACAAGTGTTACAATTTGAAAACGAGCGACAATTTACAGTGACATTGTTGAATGTGAAGGATTTGCCTTCCATTGTGAATTCACAAACATTGCAGCAACCACATTTGGAGTGACCAACCAAAGGGGGCATATCCCAGAGAGAGTCTAGAGTAGTGTGTGGAAAGGTGTTAGAAAGTGCCGCTCTGACTAGATGATCAATTTCAATTTTATTTTATTATGTTTTGGCTCTCAACGAGGGCCACATAAAATACATACTACGGATTCAAAAACAAATAGAAATAAAAACATAATATTCAATAAACATATTTAAATCAAATACCATCCATTGACAGAAATACAACAAAAAGCCGGGTCAGACCATTCCAATAACATATTAATAAATAGCTAAAAAACCTTTAAAGAAATTAAAAATGTAAAAGCAGAACATTTCATTCGGAGGCCAATATAAAGATTGAACAAAAATATTCACATTAGAAATACCTAAACGGAGGCATATAGGTTTTAACCATTTGAGGCGCAATGTACGGAGTGCAGGGCAAATCAGCAAGACATGCATACGATCCTGTATACTCAGATTACAGAGATTACACATTTGAGACGATCCGTACCATTTGGATAGAAGTACGTTTAAGGGTAATAAGTCATAGCGTAATAGGAACCATAATCTTCTAATGCCATGGGGCAAATTCCATATAGCATAGGGTTGGGCCCTCTTAACGACATATGAATTAAGGAGAAGATCACAACCCCCTTTTCCTTGTATTGTATTCTTATCTGTCAGAAAGCATAGTTCCCACGATGCCTGTTTTAACAGGAATTTTAGTTGGGATGGTGAGTGCAGGAAGAAAACACTTTCATCTAACTTTAAAAGAGTCACGGCTCTTCTAAAGTTCCTTACAAGTTGTGAGAACTCATTAAAGTTGCCCAGTAATTCATTTTTGAGTAGGGCTCTCATCGTCCCCGGTTCCGCTCTAGCTAGGGAAACCATCCATCTTACTAAGGCACATAATCCCTGCACCCAGCTGCTCCTAAGACCAAAATCGAGTCTACAAGCAGCCAAAGAACAAGTAGTGTTTAGTGAAGCTAAGGATCTTAGGAGTTTCCCTTCGATTTTATGACAAAAATCCCAATGTTTCAACTCTACTAGTTCGATACCGTAAAGTAGCGTAGCGGGGATCTTAGCCCTATAGACCTCTAGCATGCAGGCAAAATGCCTTTTTCCGGTTGCTAGGTAGAGGGAATTTAAACCTTTACCATGGGCGAGGGCTTTCCGAGAGCTATGTTCAATATGAAGCCTCTCACTCAGATTAGCCGCGATGATTTCCCCCAAAAAAGTGTAAGATTTAACAACCTCTAGCTTTTGGCCGCCAATATACCATCCAAAATTTTCAGAGCGGCACTTCTTTTTCCCACCTATGCACATGATTTTACTTTTAGATATGTTAATCTTCATAGAGTGGGAAACAGCAAAAGCATAAAGAGCTTTCAACCTATTTGCAAGACCTTTTGGCGTTAAATCTAAAACAAGAATGTCATCGGCATACATCAGACAAGAGATAGGGGCCCCCCCTATCACTGGAGCAATACCCTCACAGACAGACAAGGCGGCAGGCAGGTCCTGCGTGTATAGGGAGAACAAAAGAGGCGCCAAAAGACAGCCTTTTTTAAGGCCGTTTAAAGAGAGAATTAGGTCGGAGAGACCCCTTTCACCCCCTTGGAGCACCCTACACCAAGTTTCCGTATGAAGTGAACGAACAAGATCTAATATGTAAGATGGTACCCCAAGGGCTGCTAATTTTCTCCACAGAGATCTACGATCCACTTTATCGAACGCCGTGGAGAAATCAATAAAAGCAGCATAGACCACCCCCCCTCTCACTTGCGTATATTTGTCTGATGTCACATGTAAGGTGGTTAAATTATCTAGGGTGCCGTGGTCCCTACGAAAACCAGTTTGTTCGAGTGGCAAAATATTGTTCTCCTCAACCCAGTCGGAAAGTAGATTTAAAAGACATTTTGCAAAAACCTTACCGATTGAGTCAAGGAGATCAATCAAACGATAATTACTGGGGCTATCCCTCGCTCCCTTCTTAAAAATGGGGACCAGGATACTTCCCCTCCAGGATGCTGGAACCTTTTTCGAATCAAAACAGGATTTAAACAATGGATAAAGGATTTTACTCCAGAGAGAGGGATCCTGCTTCAAAACCGTCATGGGGAGTTCGTCAGGACCCATTGCGCCGGAGGAGCGCATATTCTTTATGGCCATTTCTATTGTTTCCTCCGATGGATACTCAATTACTCCTTCAGATGTTAGATCAGGGGCACTAACATCCACTGAAATGCCATTCCCTCCATAAAGCTCCCGGATATAAGAGGACCATACATCTTCAGCTATAGATGATCCTTTAAATTGCGACTTCTATGAAATGCAAAGATGGGGCGTTGTATGTCAAGGCTACCTACATTGAAAACTGACCAGTGTTGGAGTATAGATTTACTGATTGCGTTGGAAACCGGTGAAAATGTGGTCGTGTCAGTGTTTTTCTTGAGTTTAGGGCTAAGAAGAACTTCCAGAGGACAAAACCAGGTCTTCTTGAGTGCATTGCGTACTAACTTTTTGGGGTAACCACGGCCTTTCAGTTTAGTGGAAAGCGTAGTAGCCTCTCTGAAGTAATCCTCTTTGGTAGAGCAGTTGCGCCTAATCCTTAAGAATTGTGAATAAGGGAGGGAGTCTCTGAGGGCCCTAGGGTGGTTGCCTGTGTAGCTGAGTAATGTAGTACGCTCTGTGGGCTTCCTCTAGAGACGGGTCAATAATTCACCTTCTGAATGTAAAATGGTGAGGTCCAGAAATGCAATAGAGTAGTTCAACTGTGACGGTAAAGGTCAAGCCTATGCAGTTGTTGTTCAACCAGTGCAAAAATTGGTTCAAGCAATCAGAGTTGTGGCGCCAGATGACAAAAATATTGTCTATATACCTGTGCACAACGTGATGCCAGAAAAAAAGGGATTAGAAGGTGCCCGAATGGTAGTGATTTCAAGATGGTCCATAAACAAAATTGCCAGATTGGGGGGCAAAAACTGGGGTTCCAAAATATACCCACAGCTGGAGACTTTGGGTCTACCTGGTGGGCAAGTGGAATTCTTGTGAACTTTCAGTAATGTATAGATTAGCGGTGTGAATGGAGATTTCACATTAAGAAAACTAAATCCCTTTTTGTTTATGAAGCCATCATTCAGAGCGTCAGTGGTGATTTGTGTTATTAAGCCCTGTAATTCTTTGGTGGGGTTTGTCGGTAATCTGCAATAATGATCGTTGTTGGCAAGATGGCGTAAGGTTTCTTTCCTATATGCATCTTTTTCCTGAAGGACAATACCACCACCCTTGTCTGCGCTCTTGATAATGAGGGACTCATTAGATTTGAGGGACTGAATAGCTTGCTTTTCAGCAATAGATCCATACTAATTTAATAAAGAGAGAGCCAAAAACCTTTGAGGCGGGTAATCTCAGGAACCACAGCACCAATCACAACACCCAATACAGCATTGGAAAGGGCAGTTGCAGCAAAAGGACATAGGCTATGCAGACGCCCAACATATACATTTAAAAAGTAAAAGAACCGTGCCAGCAAAGTAGTCCCTTGTGGGCGTGTCTGCGTTGTGCTGTGAGCTTGTGCTGGGGGGGCGTGACAAATGCTGGGGGCGTGTGGTATGTTCCGCCCTTCGGGCTGGACTGTTCCCATGAGGCACAGGGTCAAGGCTGATTTGCATATGGCCATGTCTGAACTGGGGTGGTGTGGAGTGCAAACAAACGATGGAGTTAGGCCCAGATCTCTGTACTGGGGTGAATGTATGACATTGTTCTGCATTTTGTCCATCAACTGTTGTTTTTGCATTTGTCACCCGAGTCGGATGGGTATGCTCAGACCTGAGTCCCATGCTGTCCACACCACTGGAGTCAAGTTATCCTGGCTGAGGACGGCTGATAGCCAGAAATTGGTACTAGGATGCTTGCGTACGGTCCAGGAAAGACATGGCTTGGCAGTTCGGCCTGGAATGTTCCCATGAGGCACAGGGTCTAGGCTGAGGTGGTGTGGAGTGCAAAAAAAATGATGGATTTAGGCCCAAATCTCTGTATTGGGGTGAATGTATGACATTGTTCTGCATTCTGTCCATCAACTGTTGTTTATACATTCCGCCCTTCATGCCATGTCTCATATCGTGTGCTGGGGGTGTGGGTGGGTGCGGGGCGCGCTTTGTGTCAAATATTTCATTGTTTTTTCTTCCCAGGTTCTGTACATTCCAGCTCCGGGTGTTCCCCCTGCTCCCTTTAAATACCCCTGCACCCCATAATCAAAACCCACCCGTACTCCTTAAAATACCCCAACACCCTTAATACACTAACCCATCTTAACCCTATAAATATACCCTGTACCCCAAAACCCAAACCTATACCTAAATCCTAAAAATACCCCTGTACCCCAAAAACCAAACCTACCTCTGAACCCTAAAATACCCCTGTACCCCAAACCTAGCCCTGAACCCTTAAAATACCCCTGTACCCCAAAACCCAAACATACCCTTGAACCCTAAAAATATCCCTGCACCCCAGACCCAAACCTAGCCCTGAACCATAAAAATAACCCTGTACCCCAAAACGCAAACCTACCCCTGAACCCTAAAATACCCCTATACCCCAAAACCCAAACCTAGCCCTGAACCCTAAAAATACGCCTGTACCCCAAAACCCATACCTATCCCTAAACGCTAAAACTACCCCTGTACCCCATAACCCAAAACTATATCTGAACCCTTAAAATACCCAATCACCCCAAAACATATACCTCAGTACCCCAAAACATATACCCCTATACCTATACTTACCTTATCCGAACATTAAAAAAAAAACAGGCTTTTACCATTCATGCATTTACAACGAATTTCGTTGTAAATTTATGCGTGGTAAAAGCATATAAAATGTAATGCCATGCGTTATAATGGCATTGCGGAGTCATGGTACTTTCATAATGAAAGTATGCGGAGTGATGGTATGCGGAAAGAAAGTTGCGGAATAATGGGTGTTTACCCTCCCCCAGTAAGTACATTGGTGGCACGGCGGCCCACATCTCCAGCAACATACTCATATTTTTACACCACCCATTTGAAAAATGCACAGTTCTCTCTTATTGATGGCCAGCACCGACATACACTTTTAGACACAAGTCCCGCCACAAGTTCTAGAATTGCGAACTTTAGAGCTGGGGAGCTACGTTCGAATCTCGGCATCAGCTCAACATCCTGTGATTCCAGGCAAATCGCTTTGTCTCCCCATGCCTACCACAAATTAATGTGTTCTTCTGTAATGTAAATTGTGCTCATGGAATGTTGTTGAGTTCACGCTATATAATATTGCAAGGAAAAATAAAGTAGGGAAACTGGAGTTCACACACTACTGAACGCGCACTCTTAAGTGCATCAGCAGTGCACTGTGAATCGGAGCGTTTCACAGGCCTGTCACAGATAAGAAATGCTATCAAAACGAAATCCTGCAAAACAATATACTACTGGCCGGCAGCAATTCATACCCGGACAACGTCGGGACGGGCTGCTAGTACTTAAATACAACCAAATGTGGGATGTGAATTTGATTTTTAATTTGTACTTGAATTGGTCTGACGATGCTTTCTTACCTCTTAACATTTTGTTTGGAAAATGCATTGCACTACTGTGGCTGGTTTCTTTGATATTAAAGCTTTAGATGTGTCTTCAGTCCAATATACTCTTTCTGGTGATTGTTTCCAAGTCCAGGGAAGAACAAAAACAAATCCAACATCAGTTTTTTATCCTTATTTTCCTCTTCAACCTAAGCTCTGTTTAGGAAATTGTTTAAAAGAGTATATTCTGAAAACAAATGATTGAGAACGTCCTCCTCAATCCAATTCATCATCTAAATGAGAACTCCTTACGAATCAGTTTTTCTCCAATTTGGCACGCTTGGTGAAAATAATCATGAATTTAGCGGTCATTGACTCATCTGCTTTCGAGGCTCCCGCCACAAGGGAAACTTCGGCCTCACAAGCCCTTTGTGCTGGATCAGTATTGATGGACATTCTCAGACCTGCTGATTAGTCTGTTTTCACTTTTAGGACCTTTTATTATGAACCCATTCCTCATGTTGCTAATTTTATTGTATCTGTGCTTTAAACAAGCATTATGTGAGCCTATAGCTTTGTAATGAAACAGAGATTTTCTTAACTTTAGTGAAAGAAGGTCTTGATTTGATCAAAGTCACTGAGGCTAAGTTTCCCCTCATTTCTCTTTTCTAGCACCTATCAGAGCCACAAATAAATCAACTTAGGGGTATATTTACAAGAATTGCAGCTAACTAATGCTAGCGTTAGTTAGCAGCAATTTTCTAACCCCTGTGTACCGCCAAAAACTATTGCCATGGTAATGACGTATTTACAATACGTCACTACATAGGACATTCTTGCGGCGGCAAATGTTGTCGTTAACACCAATGACACGGCAATAAAAATGTTGCAGGTAGCGAGAGAAAAGTGACGAAGGGCCAATTAGAGGCATAAAAACTCACGTTAGTCAGCCTAATGTCATTTTTCTTCCTCCAGAGGTAAAAATAGACTATAAGTCCTCCACCAATGATAAACAGAAAAGAAAAAACAATGGGATGCAGAATGGAGCAGTCAGGTGCCAAGTTCAGTACAGGTAAACAAATCCCCCAAACCCTCCATCGGCCCGTATGAGAGGAAATGCAGATTCAGGGTTCCATGTATGTAAGGAGGCGCATCGCTGGGGAATATCAGTGATGCATCAGTTTAAATAGCGCTTCCCTTGCGACACCTTGGCAGCTGAAGCCTGGAAGTGTGGACAGCCCCCGGGGCCTGTAGGCCTAGCTGTGAAGGCGCCTGAGACCCAGAGTGGGATCCAAAGGTGCCGTGGAATTGCTGCGCCAAGATGGTGGAGCAGGCTAAGTTGGGAGAAAGCCTCTGGGCCATGGTGGTGGACATTGAGGCATCTGCGATCACCCTTACCTGGTGGTGAAGTCTGGCAGGTTGCATGGAGACATGTTGTTGACCTGTATGAGAAGACCGCCTGATGCCCCATTTACCAATACAATTGTGGCCCTCATTGCACCCCAGGCTCTCCCATCCACCGACTGCATCCTACTTGGAGACCTCAACTTCCACCTGGACAACCCTAGTGACCAGAACAACACCACCCTCCAAGAGAACCTTGCCAACATCAGACTCAAGCATGCAGTCACCACAACAACCCACAACAACCCACATAGCCAGACACACGCTAGACCTCGTCTTCTCTACCAGTGGGAACATTCAACTATAGCCAGACCACACAACTCTGCTGGACCACCCATCATTGTATACATCATGGCTTAACCACACCTACTGTAAACCACCGCCATCATTGCCCCCCCTGCCATCGCAGCTGGATCAAAGCCACAGACAAACTTCTCATCAACTTCCTCAGCCCACCACTCTACCAATGCTTACAGACACCAACACCGCAGCGCACAACCTCCACCGTGGATCTCTAAGTGCCCTGATACCCTGGCACCCCTCAAGGAGAAACCGGACAAACAACACTCGAAGAAGGTCAACTGGTTCACTACTCCCTCGACTATTCCAGACACACGTGCAGACGGCTCAAGAAATGATGGAACTCAGGACCTGCTGGCCTTCACAAGACTTCTCAAGACATGGCTCTTCGATCAGTAGCGCCCCCCGCATCCCCCACCCCTCCCCCAGAGCCTTGAGACCCTCACGGGTATGTAGCGCACTTTAGAAATGCAATGATTGATTGATTGATTGATTGAGTCACAACAGCAATCAACTCCGCAACACAGTCACCCTTGCACCATGGCACAAGGATGCCTGCGTTGGTGCATGGCAGCCATTGTGCTCCATCGTAGGGGGAAAAGACAGGGGGATTATTCCTGAGTCCCTTCCAACAATTTAACGCCGCTAGTACATCATTTTCTTGACGTACTTGCAGCATGAAACTTGGACCACGTTGTGTCATTTTCATAAGCATGACCTTGTGAATCACTGTGCCATATTATACCTGCATCAGGTATGATGTATGCAGGGTGGGCGTTCCCACGTAATGAAGCCTCATAGGTGAGGAGCAGAGAAAAACTAAGACTTGACTGCAACAATTCTAGGACGCCACTGCGTCAAAACCTTAAGCCTGCCTCATGGCAGGCGTAAGGGTGACGCAGTCCCATAGGGATAGGCTGGCCCTATGCATTGTTGGAGTTGTGTCATGCTTGCAACACTACTGCATCAATGAGTGACTTTAGCGCTGAAAGATATGTCAGAATTCAAGACGTATCTCTCATTGATTGTAACATTGAGCGCCGTACATTGAAACAGGCACATCCAGGTTGTCGCAAGGAGGGCACAGTGAAAGGTGTAGCAACACTGTTTGGTCGCAGGGATGCAACACTTTTCATGAATGGGGCCCAGGAAAGCGCCCTATCTTATTCATAGGGCACATCCTTGACCTTTTGTTTTGGTGCCGGGTAGTGCAGAAATATTCCTTGCAGCGCAGTCCAGCACCCAAACATCTAATATGTAGACCCAAGTGTTTTCACAAATTTTAGGACCAGCTATTTGTTGGTTTTAAAAAACAGCCTCTAATTTGACTTAGCAGCAGTTTTGGGGGTTATCGCCAGATGGGAATTTAAATATCGCGAAGTGGGATTAGTGGCAGTTTTTGCACGGAACGGCCACCTTGCTTCTCGTTTTTGTTAGGTTCCTGCTAACAGAAGTGGCAATCTTGAAAATTTATGTTTACGCTGGAAAAGTACTGCTAACTACAGTTAGCGACAACTTGTAAATACGGTGATAAAAAAAAGCTGCCTAAGCATCAAAATATTGGCGCTACGGCGGCGTTAAGTTCTTGTAAATATACCCCTTTAGTATGGATTATCCGAGGAAACATGTCCCTGGTGCCAACTATCATTTAATTTTGGATCAATTTTGGTCAACCAGGATATTCCTTGCACTGTTTTCTTTATCTCCTTTCACATATAACACAAAGTATTTATTATGGACTTATAAATTTCTAGGGGAATCCACAACCCTTAGAATCCCCAAGATGTGGGTGAAAAGCACACACATTTGTCCTGTATACCTTTTGTAAAAAAAATAAACAGTAATGAAGGCCTAATCGCAAAGTGCTCCAAATATCAAAAAAGGCCTCCACATAGAGGGTGGAAAAGGCTCAGCAGCTAAGGGGTTAAGTGGTCAGAATATTAAGGGGCACATTTACAAGCCCCTATCACTACAGGAACATAACTTTTTCCAACGTCCTGTGGTGATAGGGGCTTGGTATTATTTACAAGGCAGCGTTAAGCCTAACGCTGCTTTGTAAATAAGGCCCCCATTTCCATGCTATGCTTAGCGTGAAAGGGGTGGGCAGTGGGTGTTGCGGTGGGAGTTCCATCGCAACACCCATTGATTTTGACACTGTCCCCTATTTACAAGGGTGGCGTAAATAGGAGTCAGCGCCAAAATTAAAAACATGGAAAACCTGGTGTTAAGATGGCGAAACATGAGAAAAGCTTTATTTCTCCTCGTTTTTGCTTTTTCCATGTGTGCTGCCTTCTGCAGCACACATGGAAAAAGCAAAACGACTTGGATTGTTTATGTGTAGGAAGGTGTCCCTTCCTGCACATAAACAATCTTTTTAAAAAAATGACATTTTGTAACTTCCATGTGTGCTGCATTAAGCAACGCACATTGAAGTGACAAAACACCATTTAAAGATTGCTTACGTGTCGGAAGCGACACCTTCCGACACATAAACAATCTTCCAATGCACACAGACACCTTTGCACTATGGTGTAAGGCAGTGCTTTAAATGGACAAAAAGAAGTGCAGGTACTCATCAAAAGGAGGGATAGACGGGGGGTGGAGTTTGGGGCGGGCATAAGGACGGCGCTAAAGGTGGAGTAAGGGGCGGGGCTACGTTTTTGACCTTTTCAAGCTTTTTATGCAAGAAATCTGCATGCATTGTTAGAATATCAGATGTATCTCTCCATTCGTTTTTTACACTAATAACCATTTATATAGCACTTACCAATCAGTGTTTATTACCACCCAAAGTAACCCTTTTTCTTCAACCTTAAAAAATTAAAAGATTATGGAAAAACCAGTAAGGGTCTATATATATGCCTTGTTGTTGGATGCAGATCGTTGCTGTAGCGAAACAATTAACTAAGATATATGCCAACGATGTTAACTTGTGACCTACAGGGAAGGATCTATGCAACAAAAGCAGTATCCCACATAGCTATCTACATAAATAAAAAAATAAAAAAAAATCTCTGATCTACATGTTGCATGTTGTGCTTTCCAGCAGGCACAATGACCCTCAATGCAATGTAATGGTGAGTGCATTACCCACCAGGGTTATTGATTATATTGCTACTCATGGTGTCCCAATATTTCTTACTTAGAGAGGGGCCCGGCTTCTTGTTTCTTATGATTAGTGAATGTGCTTAGCTGCAAAAATGCAAGCAATTCATCAGACTCTTTTCATTCTCTGCACTAGTGAGTGTTTCTGTTTCAAATGGAAACCAGGGTTGCTTTCTAAGGGACCTACTTTGTGTAACTTCAGTAAGCGGCATATTCTCTCTTGCTGCCACAGGATGAGGAATGTTGGCCCAGAGACAAAATTGCTGCTGGTGGCTCAACCTTTCAACATTCCATTTTATGTGGTTGAAAAGAAGTGGTGGACAGAGTAAACATGTTGCACATGTGATATTAGATGATTAAAGGTATCTGCTGGTTTATCTTAATACACTTTGTAATTAAAATGTACACGATTATGTTTAACACAGCACACATGATGAAATAAACATATCCGTTGGATAATTTGAATTGCTTTAAAATCTTTTGTTGACATTACTTTTCAGTATTTAGTGCGAGCCCAGGTATGTTAATTTAGCTAACATATTTTATGCCTCATATACTTCATGAAGTAAATGTCAAATGTATTCTTGAATTTTAAACTGTCGAGCAAATAAATATTTTTAAAAAGCAACAGACCTTTACATCACATTACAAATGGCAAGAGAGTCTGTCTGAATCGAAATATGGGTACTGACATTAAGTCCTGGTCAGGAGATAGGGTTTATTACAAATGACATTTGTTTTCTGTGTTTTACCAAAATAACTTGTATAAAGGACCACCTGGGGTGCAAAATAGGACAAAAAAATGCAGTTTTCCTGTTTTTGGCATCAAATCAGTGTGCAATACATTACAATTATGACTGCGAGTTACACGCATGTACCTAGTCATGAATTACATTTTTGGCTTTTGATAAAAATACAGCTGTATACTTCCTTGTGGCATGTAAGCACAGATGGGTTAGCTCTAGCTAGCTGCACACATCTCTGTTCATATCACGTTTTCACTGGCTTCCCTCCTTGTCTTCCGTTCAAGGTCGATGAACAGGAGGGATCAGTGAGTTTGGTAACGAGACCCCATATTATTTACACATGTAAATAGGCATTTTAGTTGTGGACCGATGGTTAGAGATAGTGAATGCAAGCACAAACTTGAAAACTTTTTTTTCTGTTGAAGCTTCTTGAAAATACCCACCACAGGCAACAGTATCTTGAAAAAATGCTTTTGTTTTGTAAATGCACACTGTACTGGTGAATTTGTGTTAAAAAGTCTAATGGCAGTAGTTTACATATCGTGATTTCTGCTACGGAAGTGTCATTGCAGCCCTGTGTCACCATGAGCATTGCCTTTCACACCCTCTCCCATTAAGTTTTACAGCCTCCTGTAAACACCCGCTGTGTAAGAACAAAACCACACCTCTGCTCTGATGACTTCCAGAGCCGTACAGGCAGCTCACGGTGTGCTTGTGACAAGAGCAGTTGTCTTTCGGCCCAGGCTCCCACGGTGACTAATAGCTGCTGTCGAGGTGATCGATTAAGGGAGCAGCGTAGGAGCGACATCTGCGTCAAAGCCAGGCCCTTGTGAGTACCGGTACTGTCCTTGATTGAGGAAAAAGTGCTGGTACTCAAAGGGAGAAAATAAAAAAGTGCTGGTACTCCGTACCGGTGAGTACCGGCCCATTTAAAGCACTGGTGTAAGGATGCCTGGGTTGTCACTAACAGCCTGATTCATCAAGCCTAAATCGGCTCGCAAAGGGCCAGATTCTGAGAATCTGGCCCTTTGCGAGCTCTATTTTTGCATTTGGGATTCATCATCCCAAATGCAAAAATCGGTAATAGCGATGTCGCAATTTTGCGAGGAATTACATTTAAGGAATCTCTATTTGAGATTCCTTAAATGCAATTCATCATCCATTAAAAAATTGCGAATTCGCAATTTCGGCCTGCTATTTACCGCGAGGTCAAACCTCGTGGTAAATAGCTAAAACTTAGAAAAATGCTTTTAAAACCATTTTTCTAAGTTGCATGTTGCACACACACATGTCCTTTGGACATGTGTGTGCGCAACACCTGTTTCAAGTTGCATTTAAGGGGTGCTACAGGGTGTCCTTTGGACACCCCTGGCACCCTTTAAATCGCTATCTTATTTGCGATTAGCTAATTGCTAATCGCAAATAAGGAATACTCCCCATTCATTCCTATGGGCCTTTTGGCCCATAGGAATGAATGGGGAGTTATTCCTTATTTGCGATTAGCAATTTGCTAATCGCTAATAAGGATTGTGTAGGAATTGCAAATCTTTTTGCGATTCCTACATGAATCCCGTTTTGCGCGTCTGTAATAGCGATTCCTTATGAATCGCTAATATAGACTCGCAAAACGGGTCAATGATGAATCAGTCTGTAAGCTGCTAAACTTAGCACCAGTGCTGGGGAAAATGCAAGGCTGCACCATATTCTTGTAAATATGGTGCAGCCTTGCTAACGCCTCACTCCACCACTTCTTTTTACATATGACCCAAAATGTGATCCATGTACATTATTTAGAGCCACTGTACTAGCCATTTACCCCTTGTTGTAAATATTTTTGTCCACCCTAAGCGTGGAAGGGTATGCTCAGATGTGAGTCCCTTGCTCATTGCACCATCAGGATTCAAGCAAGCCGGGCCGAAGAGGCTGAAATGCCAGAAACCGGTCCCCGGTAGCTTGTTTCCTTCCCAGTGTAAGAATTGGCTTTTGTAGTTTGGTTTGCCCTGTTCCCATCATGCACTGGGACAGGAACAGACTAATTTGCATACAGCCAGGTTCTGAAACTGGGATGGTGCAGTGAGCTAAAAAACGGTGTTGGATCTAGCCCTGATCTCTTGACTGGGTGAGAGTATTCTGTTTAATTCAGAGACTCTGTCCCTCACCACCCCTTGTTGTAAATATTTTTGTCCACCCTAAGCGTGGAAGGGTATGCTCAGATGTGAGTCCCTTGCTCATTGCACCATCAGGATTCAAGCAAGCCGGGCCGAAGAGGCTGAAATGCCAGAAACCGGTCCCCGGTAGCTTGTTTCCTTCCCAGTGTAAGAATTGGCTTTTGTAGTTTGGTTTGCCCTGTTCCCATCATGCACTGGGACAGGAACAGACTAATTTGCATACAGCCAGGTTCTGAAACTGGGATGGTGCAGTGAGCTAAAAAACGGTGTTGGATCTAGCCCTGATCTCTTGACTGGGTGAGAGTATTCTGTTTAATTCAGAGACTCTGTCCCTCACCACCCCTTGTTGTAAATATTTTTGTCCACCCTAAGCGTGGAAGGGTATGCTCAGATGTGAGTCCCTTGCTCATTGCACCATCAGGATTCAAGCAAGCCGGGCCGAAGAGGCTGAAATGCCAGAAACCGGTCCCCGGTAGCTTGTTTCCTTCCCAGTGTAAGAATTGGCTTTTGTAGTTTGGTTTGCCCTGTTCCCATCATGCACTGGGACAGGAACAGACTAATTTGCATACAGCCAGGTTCTGAAACTGGGATGGTGCAGTGAGCTAAAAAACGGTGTTGGATCTAGCCCTGATCTCTTGACTGGGTGAGAGTATTCTGTTTAATTCAGAGACTCTGTCCCTCACCACCCCTTGTTGTAAATATATTTGTCCACCCTAAGCGTGGAAGGGTATGCTCAGATGTGAGTCCCTTGCTCATTGCACCATCAGGATTCAAGCAAGCCGGGCCGAAGAGGCTGAAATGCCAGAAACCGGTCCCCGGTAGCTTGTTTCCTTCCCAGTGTAAGAATTGGCTTTTGTAGTTTGGTTTGCCCTGTTCCCATCATGCACTGGGACAGGAACAGACTAATTTGCATACAGCCAGGTTCTGAAACTGGGATGGTGCAGTGAGCTAAAAAACGGTGTTGGATCTAGCCCTGATCTCTTGACTGGGTGAGAGTATTCTGTTTAATTCAGAGACTCTGTCCCTCACCACCCCTTGTTGTAAATATTTTTGTCCACCCTAAGCGTGGAAGGGTATGCTCAGATGTGAGTCCCTTGCTCATTGCACCATCAGGATTCAAGCAAGCCGGGCCGAAGAGGCTGAAATGCCAGAAACCGGTCCCCGGTAGCTTGTTTCCTTCCCAGTGTAAGAATTGGCTTTTGTAGTTTGGTTTGCCCTGTTCCCATCATGCACTGGGACAGGAACAGACTAATTTGCATACAGCCAGGTTCTGAAACTGGGATGGTGCAGTGAGCTAAAAAACGGTGTTGGATCTAGCCCTGATCTCTTGACTGGGTGAGAGTATTCTGTTTAATTCAGAGACTCTGTCCCTCACCACCCCTTGTTGTAAATATTTTTGTCCACCCTAAGCGTGGAAGGGTATGCTCAGATGTGAGTCCCTTGCTCATTGCACCATCAGGATTCAAGCAAGCCGGGCCGAAGAGGCTGAAATGCCAGAAACCGGTCCCCGGTAGCTTGTTTCCTTCCCAGTGTAAGAATTGGCTTTTGTAGTTTGGTTTGCCCTGTTCCCATCATGCACTGGGACAGGAACAGACTAATTTGCATACAGCCAGGTTCTGAAACTGGGATGGTGCAGTGAGCTAAAAAACGGTGTTGGATCTAGCCCTGATCTCTTCACTGGGTGAGAGTATTCTGTTTAATTCAGAGACTCTGTCCCTCACCACCCCTTGTTGTAAATATTTTTGTCCACCCTAAGCGTGGAAGGGTATGCTCAGATGTGAGTCCCTTGCTCATTGCACCATCAGGATTCAAGCAAGCCGGGCCGAAGAGGCTGAAATGCCAGAAACCGGTCCCCGGTAGCTTGTTTCCTTCCCAGTGTAAGAATTGGCTTTTGTAGTTTGGTTTGCCCTGTTCCCATCATGCACTGGGACAGGAACAGACTAATTTGCATACAGCCAGGTTCTGAAACTGGGATGGTGCAGTGAGCTAAAAAACGGTGTTGGATCTAGCCCTGATCTCTTGACTGGGTGAGAGTATTCTGTTTAATTCAGAGACTCTGTCCCTCACCACCCCTTGTTGTAAATATTTTTGTCCACCCTAAGCGTGGAAGGGTATGCTCAGATGTGAGTCCCTTGCTCATTGCACCATCAGGATTCAAGCAAGCCGGGCCGAAGAGGCTGAAATGCCAGAAACCGGTCCCCGGTAGCTTGTTTCCTTCCCAGTGTAAGAATTGGCTTTTGTAGTTTGGTTTGCCCTGTTCCCATCATGCACTGGGACAGGAACAGACTAATTTGCATACAGCCAGGTTCTGAAACTGGGATGGTGCAGTGAGCTAAAAAACGGTGTTGGATCTAGCCCTGATCTCTTGACTGGGTGAGAGTATTCTGTTTAATTCAGAGACTCTGTCCCTCACCACCCCTTGTTGTAAATATTTTTGTCCACCCTAAGCGTGGAAGGGTATGCTCAGATGTGAGTCCCTTGCTCATTGCACCATCAGGATTCAAGCCGGGCCGAAGAGGCTGAAATGCCAGAAACCGGTCCCCGGTAGCTTGTTTCCTTCCCAGTGTAAGAATTGGCTTCTGTAGTTTGGTTTGCCCTGTTCCCATCATGCACTGGGACAGGAACAGACTAATTTGCATACAGCCAGGTTCTGAAACTGGGATGGTGCAGTGAGCTAAAAAACGGTGTTGGATCTAGCCCTGATCTCTTGACTGGGTGAGAGTATTCTGTTTAATTCAGAGACTCTGTCCCTCACCACCCCTTGTTGTAAATATTTTTGTCCACCCTAAGCGTGGAAGGGTATGCTCAGATGTGAGTCCCTTGCTCATTGCACCATCAGGATTCAAGCAAGCCGGGCCGAAGAGGCTGAAATGCCAGAAACCGGTCCCCGGTAGCTTGTTTCCTTCCCAGTGTAAGAATTGGCTTTTGTAGTTTGGTTTGCCCTGTTCCCATCATGCACTGGGACAGGAACAGACTAATTTGCATACAGCCAGGTTCTGAAACTGGGATGGTGCAGTGAGCTAAAAAACGGTGTTGGATCTAGCCCTGATCTCTTGACTGGGTGAGAGTATTCTGTTTAATTCAGAGACTCTGTCCCTCACCACCCCTTGTTGTAAATACTGTACTAGCCACACATTTATTACACATTTATTCACAACAACAACTTGTCCGTGACCGAAATTGATAACTTTAACTATAACTCCTTCGAATGCCTAACCACCAATATTAACTCGAGCAACAACAAACTACTACACTGCCATCTCTTATACCATCCCCCAGGCAACACCACCACGTTCATAAAACACCTGTCAGACCTGGTTGCTCACTCCTCTCTCTGAGACAGCAACAGCCTAATTCTGGGTGACCACAACCTGCACTGGAATGATAAAAACAGCTCACCAATACAAAGCTTGAACAAGCTATTACATTCAAACAACCTTACCCAGCACTGTTAGAAGAAACTCATAACAAAGGGGCAACCCTGGATGCCATCATCGCCCAACATGACGCAATCACAATAGACCACATTCTACCGGTCGACTAGTCGACCACCACTTAATCCTATTCCGCATCACGCAACCGATCATGTGCCAATCTCCCATCCAAGACCCCCCCACATGGAGAAGAAACCTAACACAGATCAACATAGTGGACTTCGAAGAAAAAAATTAGCACCCTCCTGCCCATCTTCCCAGACAGTCTCTCCACAACAGAACTCACCTCCCACTACACCACAACTATGTCCTCCATCTTAGACCAACTAGCCCCCCTGAAACTGAAAAAATTCAGGAACATCCACTCCAGATCCTGGTTCAACAAGGACATTAACGGCTAAAGGAGGCAACTTAGAGCTACAGAACGTCTATGGAGAAATAATCCCTCCTCTAGCCTCTGCGAGAAACACAAAACAGCAAGAAGAATGTACAAAAAACATATCAACAATGAAAAAAACAACTTTTTCTGCACCGGTCTTGCCAATCCAAAAAACAGGCCAAAAGAGCTCTTTAATATCATCAAGCAACAAACTTCCAAGACCTCTGCAACCCCAGTCCAGGCCTCCAAAGACCTGTGTGACAACTTCGCCAACTTCTTCAATGAGAAAATCATCCTACACCCTCGACCCTGTAACTACCCAATTGACCAAAAGGCTGAAACTCTCCCTTGCGCCACTATGGTGTGAAATCTAAACAGCTCCTTGAAAAGCGGCATCATACCAGACTGCCTCAAAGTCGGCCAAGTCACACCACTACTGAAAAAGCCAGGCCTAGACACCAACAACCTGAACAACTTCAGACCTGTTTCCAATCTCCCCTTCCCAGCCAAAATCCTCGAAAAATGCGTTCTCCTTCAACTGAATCAGCACATTGACAACATCAACCTGCTAGACCACCACCAATCGGGCTTCAGAAAAGGCTGTAGCACTGAAACTGCGATCCTTAACATCATGAATGACATCCTCAAGTCCCTTGATACTGATCAATGCTCCCTACTCATCCTCCTAGACCTATCGGCAGCCTTTGACACGGTTGATCACAATCTTCTCATCAAGGCTTTCAAAGACCGAGTAGGTGCAGACGAGGTGGTCCTTCAATGGTTCTCCTCCTTCTTTCACAACCGCTCCCAAAGGATAAAAATCAAATCCTTTACGTCTGACCTACTCCCCGTCAACAGAGGTGTCCCCCAAGGCTCAGTACTCTCCCCTCAACTGTTCCACATATACATGGAACCCCTCACTATCATTTTGAAAAAAGCCAACATCCCCTTACACATAGATGCAGACGACACCCAGATCTACTTGGAACCCTCCTCCATTAAAGATATTTTAAGACTCAACAACACTCTTAGAGACGTTCAACAATGGCTATCAACAAACCACCTTAAACTCAATCAAGACAAAACCGGAATCCTCCACATCTCCGACAAAGAAGAAAACCCTCAAACCGTAGAGTGGTAGAAAGCAAACGATGCTCTCAACAGTAATATCACTCAGGCTGACTCGGTAAAATCACTAGGAATCACCCTCGACCAAAAACAAAGCAAGACTAAACATATTAAGATCCCCGAGAAGAGTGCCTTCCTCAATCAGAAGCTTCTCAACAAAATTAAACCCTTCATTCCACCCGTGGACCTCAAACAAGCCACCCAATCACTGGTGTTATCTAGACTTGACTATGGGAAGGCAGTCCTCTCCGGTACAGCTCTCTCCCACATATTGCCACTCAAAACAACTCTCAATGCTGCTGCCAGAATGGTCTCTGGAGTTAAAAAATATGACCACTTATCTGCCGCACTCAGAGAACTAAAATGGTTCCCAGACGGAATGCGTGCCAGCTTTAGAACTACCTGCCTCACGAACAAAGCTATGCACACAGGGAAACCGGAATACCTGGCCACCAAACACAAGAAAGCCGGCCAGTCAAGAAACCTCAGGAGCCCCAACACCCTCTTACTCATCCCTTTGCAAACATGCAAGCAAAAAAACGCGCCACAATCCTTTGCAGGAAACGCATTCAAAGTCTGGAACCCCATCCCCGCCGATATCAGGACTATCCCTTCCTTTATAAAATTCAAAAGACTCCTAAAATACCTCTACCTCAACCGTGCCTTCCCGAACTGAGTACCGAAACACATAAGCCTGCACTCTGCATCCACCAGGCAATGTCCACCACTTTACCTCTTCCTGCGCTTTACAGACCCCAGGCAATGTTGCACCACTCCCTACCTCATCCCCGCTCCCTAACCCCCTCCTCGTTCACCTCCTCTCGGAGGAAGATTTAGCCCAAGACTTTGTGCATGCATCGAGACTACCTCTGGACCTCTCTACCTTAATGACGCACCTCGGACGCACAGCACACTGGGACTTTTGAACACATGCTTCCCTTTGTCTCTTTTATCGGATTTCTCCCCTTTTCTGCTGTAAAACGCTCCGATACCTTCGGGTCTGGCCAGCGCTATATAAAACCTCTTAAATAAATAAAATAAATTACTGCAATTTTTCTATGTGCTGCTGAAAAACTGGAATGTTTGCCGCTTTCGGGTCGAAAGGTCAAAACCACTGTGGCAGGGCGATTGTCTCGAGAGTTTTGAATCCCAACATTAACAGACACTGGTTTCTGTGCTACATTAGGATTCTATTGACCCTCACTGTATTACCTGCACTGTACATATCTTTTGTCACTCAGTCTTTCAATGTGCACGCCCTCAAGCACTTGAATACATTTGTTTATGACTACATACTATTGAATATACATATTTGACAAAGCGAGGCTTCTTGGCTTTGCCATTGCTTGTTCATATAACTGCACTAATAAATGAGCTGCAGAGGAGATAGAGGTTTTTTCAACTCAACGTTTAAAGTAACATTTAACTGTGGAGTTGGCAGTACAAGGGTGCAGTACCGCAGGTCGTTACTAGATGTCCCTGTAGAGTCGGCAGCACTCAGTATAGAGCCACAGCACGCTGTTATCGACTTTATTGATATTAAACGCATAGAATTAATTACTTAATGAATGAAGAAATTATTTATCTAATAACCACTTACTATGATCAAAGCCTCAGAAAACATTTCTACATACTGTGCCTCGAAGATCTCTATTAGTACGCAAAATAACAAGTGATATGAAGTCCATCCTTTCTGTTCAGGAGGGCTGGAAAATGGTTTATTTAACTGTAACAAACACAAATTCAACACACTCTCTAAGGCTTGACACTGACAACGTGATACCCGATCGTGAATGACAAGGATTTGCAGAAGGCATTGCGGGTATGCAGCTGTTGTTCTTAATGAGGGGTCAACTTGCTCTGCTGCCTTCCTCAAATGTGCATAATTATCGGTAAGGGAACCAGATTTATTCTAACTTCCACATCGTGTGGGTTCAAGGTGGCTCCAGTAATCAGTGTTTGGGGCATCAAATGTACTTCACCCACCCAGACTGTACCTTATCTTTCATACGTCACTGCTCCAATGTTACCAGGGAAGCCATGCCTACGCTTCAACTTCGCTCGCCAGGACTTTTGCAATGCTGTCGCCCGCGCATACCGGCAGCTTGGGGAAGCTGCTGATCGAGGACAACATTTTTAACCATGCTCTACTACCTGCCCCAGCTCTACAAACTCAACCGGGGTGTACTTGGAGAACTTAAAGACAGGTTGGCCGATTGGTAAAAACACCTCTATGCTGATAAGTGGGCGTCTGCAAATTATGCTTAGTATTTCTCAAATTGTAAGTGAAAACATCTCACCCCTCCTCCCAGTCGAGTGCTGCTTTTTGCATTTTAGTTAAAAATATAAAACAAAAATCAACAAAAGGTTTGTCGCTTCTGTTCTCAGGAATACTCTTGTTCTTTTCACCAGTATAAACATGCTGAGTGCAACCAAATTAAATGCGTCCGAAAGTCATCTGATATAATCCGTACAGTAGTAATTCTATCATGATCTTTCTTTGAACTCATTGTGGTTCTTAGTAATGCAACTAAGATCTTCAAAAATTGCTGATGATGTCGTTATCATCACCACACGAAGTGCGATGAATTCCGACATGCGAGATCATATTTGGCTCTAAATGAAGATACACCCTTTCATTATATTCTGAAGGACACTTACGAAAATCACGGTGACGCTGAATATAAATCACAACTAGTGGAAAAAAATGTGCGGCTGTCTCACCAAAACACGCGCGTGAAATATTTCTCAGTCTTAAGTGACTCTTTTAAGACACAATGAAACAAAAGTGTTTGATTTCTTTGCAGTGGCTTCTGGGTATGCAAAATCCACCAAAAGACAGCTGATTGTTGTCAGGCAGACTGCCCTCTGGTAACAGCAGATGGTACTGCACCTGCTGCTTGGTAGATAGTTCAATTTATCCCTCCACCGCCTCCTAACTCACTCTCACAAGCACTTCTCTCTCTCTCTCTCTCTCTCTCTCTCTCTCTCTCTCTCTCTCTCTCTCGCTCTCTCTTTTTCTCTCTCATTCTTTCTCTCACACCCACACTCTATCTCTCAAAAAGAAACAGCAGCAAAGACCAGTGGTTTGGAATTTGAAATGAAAATGATGGGTCTTATTTACAACCCCCTTGCGCTGCCTGTACGCCTCTTTTTCACATATTAAAAGTGACGCACCGGTGGCGCAAGGGGTTTGTAAATAACAGCCTGATTCATCAAAGACCCGTTTTGCGAGTCTTTAATAGCGATTCATAAGGAATCGCTATTACAGACTCGCAAAACGGGATTCATGTAGGAATCCCAAAATTAAATGCGATTCCTACACATTCCTTATTTGCGATTAGCAAATTGCTAATCGCAAATAAGGAATAACTCCCCATTCATTCCTATGGGCCAAAAGGCCCATAGGAATGATTGGGGAGTATTCCTTATTTGTGATTAGCAATTTGCTAATCGCAAATAAGATAGCGATTTGAAGGGTGCCAGGGGTGTCCGAAGGACACTCTGTAGCACCTCTTACATGCACATTTAAACAGGTGTTGCGCACACACATGTCCAAAGAACATGTGTGTGTGTAACATGCAACTTAGAAAAATGCTTTTAAAAGCATTTTTCTACGTTTTCGCTATTTACCACGAGGTTTGACCTCGTGGTAAATAGTGGCCCAAAATTGCGAATTCGCAATTTTTAAATGTTTCAAGAATAGCATTTAAGGAATCTCTAATAGAGATTCCTTAAACGCTATTCCTCGCAAATTTGCAAGTTCTTAAATAGCGAATTTTGCATTTGGGATGATGAATCCCAAATGCAAAAATTGCACTCGCAAAGGGCCAGATTCTCAGAATCTGGCCCTTTGCGAGCGCAATTAAGCTTGATGAATCAGGCTGTAAGCCCGTATATTTATAAAGCGCTCGAATGCCTGGAGGCGTCTCCTTAAGTCAATGTGGAAAATGTGGAAAGACTGGCTCAGTGAGTGAGGGGGACTGTCAGGCAACCATTGGTTAAAATACCAGGGGCCTTATTTACAACAAAAACGATGCAGCGCGGGCGCAAGCCAGATTGCTGCCTCGCGCTGAGTCCTTTTCAGAGCAGAGGGATGCGTCATAGTAACAACAATATTATGCATTCCTGTGCTTTCCCCTGCGCTGAAGCACAATTGGCTGCCATGCACCAGCGCCGGCACTCATGCCTGACGTTGCAAGGGTGCCTGCGCTGCGGGTGTGATTTCCCCTTCCTTCCCTACATCAATCATTGATGGTGATTTCCTCGTTCTACGAGGGCTGCAGAAGGCAACACTCATAGAAAGAAGAAAACAAGGAGAAATAAAAGGGGGGCATATTTACAAGCCCCTATCGTCACCACAGTGTCACTGTCCTCGTCGCTATGGTGGCAAAATGGGCTTCGCCTTAATCAGAAGGAGGCGTTAAGCTACTTAACGTGGCATAACACCGCCTTGTGAATAAGACACCCTTTCATGCTATAATTAGCATAAAAGGTGCGGGCATGGGGTGTTGTGGTGGGGGTTCCAACACAACACCCATTAATTTTGGTGCTGCCCCATATTTACAAGGGAGGCGTAAATAGGAGTCAGCGCCAAAATTAAGACCAGGTAAAACCTCGTCTTACCCTGGTGCAACAAGGAGAAATGTTTAACACCTTCAGCGCAGCACGAATTTTCGCGCTGTGTTGAAGGTGTTAAGAAACGGGCGTTGCCGTGACGGAACAGTTCCGTCATTAGCGCAGCCCAACCAACGCTGATGACGGAACCGTTCCGTCACCAGCGTCGAAGGGGTTAATTTCTCCTTGTTTTTGCTGTTTCCATGTGTGCAGCCTTGTGGGGCACACATAGAAACATCAAAACGCATTAGATTGTTTATGTGTAAGAGGAAGGTGTCCCTTCCTGCACATAAACAATCATTATATAAAAAAGGAGTTTTGCTCATTGAAATTTGAAAACGCATTTCAGATTGTTTATGTGGACGAAGGGACACCTTCCTGCACATATGCAATCATTCCCCTAAATGCAAGCACCCGGGCACTATGGTGCAAGGGTGCCTGCATTGGCGCTAGGCAGCTAAATTAGCGCCAACAACGGGGGAAAGGCAAAGCTGCACCGTATTCTTGTAAATACGGTGCAGCCCTGCGTTTCACAAGTGGCAGTGGGTGGCATTAAGCCAAGAAGGCTAACTCCGCGCTCCACCACATCCTTGTAAACATGCCCCAAAAGTATTTCTTCTCGCTGTGCCTCCGTACGCTTCCCCAAGGGAGACGCAGGATCCTGACGCATTCCCAGGTTTACGAAACGTTGTAAACGGCGCAAGGGGCTTGTAACGAAGCCCCCTGGCTTTTTAGGTTTTCCTGAATTGAAGAAGATTTCTCATTTCCTTTAGTTTCAGGGGTAGGGTATTCCATAATTTGGCTGTACAGGTGACAAAGCTTCTGCCTCCCCAAGAGGATTTTGTGAATTTGAGATAAATAACGTTCTTGGCTACCGATGAGCGCAATGGCCTATAGAGGATGTACCAGGAAAAGCTGCATTTAAGATACCCAGAGCCTGAATAATGAAGTGCTTCGATGGCAATGCACAATTAGGTTGGATTCCTTGCTATGTTCGCTTCTTAAGCCAAACTGAGTGGGGTGAAGCAGATTATTTGCATTTATAGAGGAAGCCGGCTCCAGATTCATGGCTTTCTCTGCTATCAGCTCACAGCAACCTCACAGCAAATGTACTCTACTCTTTTACTATAAACAAACCCTACACACATTTTAATTCCTTAGTACCCATAACAAGTCCACACAACCCACACCTTTACACCCTTCTACCCCAACTACCTCATATTTGTACCTTCACACACAGACAAAACACCACTCTATCCTAAACCACTAACCAATCCACTTACCTGTGCTTAATTTCTAAAACAAAAACTGCCAGGACCCTCGTCAGGAGGCCACTGCTGCTTGTGCCACCCATTGCCCCTGCTACCGCTGCCAATGACAGTACCAGGACAACTACTGACCATCACACTGCTACAAGTGTGACAATTCTGGCAATTCCAGGCCCCCAAAGCTATAAGAACGGCTTGGGAGGCAGGTATTAGTCATTTTAAACACATATTGTAATAATAACCAGCAGTAGTTGTGTTCTCTAAATTAGACAAACATCACCACCATGCGGCAGCCTCTCATAAGTGCGGTGCTGACAATTATGTGCCGGTACCCAGCACCGGAAAACATTGGCTCAAATTACCCACTGCACTTATCACAAACACGACCCAAATCCACTCCATATTTTATTGTATACCATCCAGATACACATTCCCTGGTCTAATTTATATTAACAAACCCCTTTCTGTCACCAACAAACCCATACTCAGCCTTCCATCTTTTCATCCACCAACTCCCTTCTCCTCGTTTTATCACAAAAACACAATCACACAACCCTTATACTCCACCGAACACATTACCTCTTTTACCAAATAAATCGAACACACTCTTAACTCTTCTTCATCCATTCACACACACCACATACACTCTTTTCTAAAACACATTTCCACTTCCAAAGAAAACAAAAAACATCATCACCTCCTCTCACTACTCCTCAAAAACAAAACAGATTACACACACCAGCCCAACAAAATCTCACACACAACATGCCTTAATACTTTCTGTCACAAACTACAAACATATACCACTCCCACCTTCCTGACTAAACAGATAATACACACCCTAACCCAACTCAAATGGCAATCTTTCCCTCATTCCCCACACCTATCACATATACAGCAGCACAGCAACTCTCTTTTAACTGCCTCTTACCCATTGGACAATTTAAAACCTTACAACATGACCCACATGCTGCATTGCCACCCCTAACTCATACACCTTCCACCCTAAATACACACAAACAAAAAAAGCAACATGCCACTCTACACAACTTTGCTTCTCCATGCCAACTGCATAACAAGCCTACTCTTCCAAAACAACACAGCTCACCAACTCACTCTCAACCACCATCCCCACCACCTACACACGCAGACCCATTAATGTGGCTTCTTGGCCTGCTGGACGAAGAACACAGTACAGAACGGCGACACTATTGCTACCCGCATTCAGCTAATACCAGCACTAACGGCAAACTTGCTACAAGACCACAAAATACTGCTTGCTCTTCTACAAAACAGTCACACCATCACTAAAGCACATTCTCAAAACTGCCTACTAATAAAGTCTCAATCACTCTAAGAAAACAAGCATCACATCTACGACCTTCTCACTGACACACAGAGGCGCACCCAAATACGTAATAAAGAGACTTCAGACTGTGCAAAATGCGGCAGCAAGGCTCCTTCTAAAGGTTCCTAGCTATGTCTCAACAAGAGAACCCATCAAACAGCTGCATTGGCTACTGATTAAGTTTAAATCCTTCTTTATTGCTCAAAGGCCATAAATAACAAGGGTCAACTAAAGCTCATAGAGTTGGTAACCATTTCTGTTCCAACTGGACACCTGAGATCCTCGCATCTTCATTTACTCAGCACAAACAGGGTGAAAAAGATGAGATGTGGAGGAAGATCATTTGCACACCTAGTACCGAAGTTGTGGAACAATCTTCCACTTTGTCTCAGAGCACTGGAAAATGAACTTTCCTTCAGGAAGAAACTTAAGACATGTCTGTTTCCCTGTCAATGTACCAGAGGCCCTACTCTCAGCACAGAACTCACAAGCTTGGGGAAGCCTTCGGGTAGCCATGCCCTTTACAAACCAAACATAAACAACGTGACCTACTCTTATAACTGAATCATTTTTAGGAGATGATATGGCTCCAACGTTCCCTGAATCTGTTCCTCAAGGCTATCGAACTATCACACACAATCCACCCCTAGAGAACAGGTTACTTGAAGAATACATAACTCAAAAGGCAATCTCGTTAACATACAAAAGGCTGGTAAACAATGCCCCTAACCCGTTAGTAAAACTGTGGGAAAAATGGGGAAAAGACATTGCAGACATGCAAGAGGACGAATTGTCTGACGCCCTGTCATCCCCTAAAGAAGTAGCTATTAAGTCCCGATTTCGCCTCATACAACTTAAAGTGCTCCACAGAGCCTATATCTCATGTACTGCATTGGCGAAAATGGCTAGGCGATCAGATCCAATTTGCCGAAAGGGATGCGGTCACAAAAGAAGATTATTTCAAATAATAAGGGAGTGTCCCAAAATCCAGTAACCCTGGACTAATATAATATGTTGCTTAAGCAGTTTATACGGAATGGCGGTGCCATTGTCGGCCAAGTTATGTGTACTTAACATACGGGAGGCGACAGACCTGGGGAGGGGAGGAGAGAACTGGAGTGATTTTAGCACTGGTAATAGCTAAAAGAAACATAGCACGCAGTTGAGGAGTGGAAACAACACCAACACTCAGTGACCGGAAAAAAGATATGGACTGGAGCATGTTGAGAGAAAAAAACATCATACCTGAATAGGGGCAGACGTCAAAAGTGGAAAAGAATCTGGGCAAAGTGGAACGAGTATCGAGGACTTTTGTGTACTGCCCCAATGGCCCAAGCCTGACAAAGGGGGCTAGAAGACGGAAATGATCAAACGCCAATTGTGGGGGGAAATTGAAGGGAATGTTGGGAAAAAGCAATGCAGATAATTAATGTAACCTGCTGCTATGTTTTCCAAAATGGTGATGTATCAGGTCAGGTCAAGCAGTGGCGGCTGGTGACATTTGAAAGTGGTGAGGCGTAACATTATTGTTGTACTGCACTACGGGTAGCGAGTATAGCGAGCGAGGTCGAACAACCTACGTGGGGTTTGAGGGCTTCCCCACCAAGAAAATTTTGAAAAAAGAGTGGACAAACAGTGCATTTTTAAGCAAATTTGAGGAAGCAGGAAGGTTAATAAAGCAATTAGTGCTGGCTGGGCCTATTAAACAGATCGGTCACTGCACCTCCCCTCCCCTCAATTCACACAGCTTTGCTCTTGTACCTTCACCCAGCTCCACAGAGACCCATGCTCACTACAGGTGTACATACACCTCTCTACTGGGGATTGCCAAGTAGACAAATACACAACTAGCAAGCAGACACATCTCAGTCTTGAAACTGTAAAGCAGACACCCAAACGGATCTTATAATAGGAATTATAATGCAGACAGTCAGACACTCAGCCTCCTCCCCCCTTCCATCTCATATGTTCAAGGTTTTATCTCTGAAACACCACACTGCATTCTAAAAGCCGGGAGGTAGTTAGGGGTATGAGGCATTAAAATATGATTAAATAAATATAACCATTACTTTCCCATTAACATATTGCAAGTTTTATAAAATGGTGCACTGTTAAACATCAATACAGGTACAACCCCTTAAGTCTGCCTATTTCCTGCCCATTCTCTGCTACAGGGTTACACCAAATCACTCCACAAACACTGGCGAATATGAAACATTATGCAATGTGATTGTACCAGGATCACACCTTGCATCAATGGGGACTGAAATGGTGTTGATGCACAAAGAGGAGAAAAGGGAAAGCAAAGCACTGTGTCCCTTTCTCCCGTATGCTGCGCGAGCCTCCGTGCTTCTGCTGTGACACAAGCACTGCAATTTTGGAGCAGCTGCAATGCCCACAAATGACTGCTTCTATCTTTTCTCTGTATATTCCCCCCTTCCCTTCGAGCAGAGCCATGGGCTCAGGGGTTTAGATCCTTTTACCTTATGCACTTTTAGAAGACAGATTATGCTGTCGTGTTTTTTGGGGCATCGCTCAAGGAGCCCTATTAGCATGGTTTGTGCGCACAGGTCTCTGTGGTGGGGGAGAGACGTCCACGTGGCACAAAGCACCACAGTGACCACACTCCTACCAAGAGGAGCGGTCTCAGCACCGCTGCCCCATGAACACATTCCTTTGCTCTTACTGTGGCACAAACTTATATAAATTGTACGATCAACCAAAGTATATACATTGTAATTTATCAACACCTGTGACAACACAAATTATACTGTCCGTCACGGTTCTTGGTGAACATCGTAAAGCATTTGTTGCAGACTGTTGCAGGAACAGATTAATTACTATTTTAAATGTTCCACAAAATTATTGCTATAATGTGCATAAATAACATCAATGTTAAATAAACAAAATTATCAGGAACAGAACCCCAGTTTTTTCAAAACATTTGCTGCAAAAACCGTACATCTTCGTGTTTTTCTACGGAGACACGATAAATCTCCCTGAACATGAATCGGCTCTCAATAATAAAAAAGCAAATGGAAAAGTATGAATTTAAATGAAATAGGAACGGGTAATAAAAAAAAATAAACTCACCGTCCGGAGAGACTCTGTCCCGACTCCCGCCTTTCAAGTCCTGCAGCACGTCATCACAGGAAGGCGGCGCAGCAGGCAGACTCCCTCCCCTCCACCACCGCGTTTTTGATTGGGGAGGCCGGCTGCCCCAGGCTACGTCATTTTCTCTCTGTATGCTGCTGCAGCAGGATACAGAGAGAAAAGGGAGAGTGAGTGTGTGGTTTTACGCGAGGGCAGGGGGGAGTGGCTTGGGGGAGTGGCTTTCCCACTGTAGTTAATACTGTCTGTTTGGGCGGCCTCAGGCTGCCCAAACAATCAGTATTAACAACAGTGGGCTAGACACTCCCCCAAGCCACTCCCCCCTGCCCTCGAGTAACACACCGCCCACTCTGACTCAGCTCTAAACCAGGAAGGAAGTTCTGCTTTCTCCCGTGCGAGAATGCAGAAACAAATCACAAATGGTAGTTATATTAAGGCAATAACTACCATTTGTTTCTGCCTTCTCGCACGGCGAGAAAGCAGAGGGGGCGGCGCCCAAACGCCCCCATGAAGGAACCGCCACTGAGGTCAAGTAAGCTTTATTCGGTTGAAACAAAGCAACCATAAAAGCACAGTACAAAAGTCAAAATACATTAGATACAATAGATAAAAGAAGCAACACCGATAAAAAAGAAGTTACATTGAGGCATCAAACATAACTCATCCATACTAATATAATAAAGAGAGAGCCCAAACCTTTGAGGTGGGTAATCTCAAGAACCACAGCACCAATCACAACACACAATACAGCGTTGGAAAGAGCAGTTGCAGCAGAAGGACATAGGCTATGCAGACGCCCACTAAATACATTTAAAATGTTAAAGAACCGTGCCAGCAAAGTAGTCCCTTGTGGGCGTGTCTGCATTGTGCTGTGGGCTTGTGCTGGGGGGAGTGACAAATGCTGGGGGCGTGTGGTACGTTCCGCCCTTCAGGCTGGACTGTTCCCATGAGGCACAGGGTCAAGGCTGATTTGCATATTGCCATGTCTGAACTGGGGTGGTGTGGAGTGCAAAGAAACAATGAATTTAGCCCCAGATCTCTGTACTGGGGTGAATGTATGACATTGTTCTGCATTCTGTCCATCAACTGTTGTTTTTGCATTTGTCACCCCGAGTGGCATGGGTATGCTCAGACATGAGCCCCATGCGCTCCATACCATTGGAGTCAAGGTATCCTGGCTGAAGATGGCTTATAGCCAGAAATTGGTCCTAGGATGTTTGAGTTTGGTTCAGAAAAGACGTGGTTTGGCAGTTAGGCCTTGAATGTTAACATGAGGCACAGTGGCAGTTCTTAGGTGGTGTGGAGTGCAACAAAAATGATGGATTTAGGCCTGGATCTCTGTTTTCGGGTGAATGTATGACATTGTTCTGCATTCTGTCCATCAACTGTTGATTTTACATTCTGCCCTTCATGCCATGTCTCATATCGTGTGTTGGGGGTGTGGGCGGGTGTGGGGCGCGCGTTGTGTCAAATATTTCATTGTTTTTTCTTCCCAGGTTCTGTACATTCTAGCTCCGGGTGTTCACCCTGCTCCCTTTAAATACCCCTGCACCCCATAATCAAAACCCACCCTTACTCCTTAAAATACCCCAACACCCTTAAATACTAACCCATCTTATCCCTATAAATATACTCTGTACCCCAAAACCCAAACCTATAACTAAATCCTAAAAATACCCCTGTACCCCAAAAACCAAACCTACCCCTGAACCCTAAAATACCCCTGTACCCCAAAACCCAAACCTAGCCCGGATCGCTTAAAATACCCCTGTACCCCAAAACCCAAACCTACCCCTGAACCCTAAAAATACCCCTGCACCCCCAAACCCAAACCTAGCCCTGAACCATAAAAATAACCCTGTAACCCAAAACCCAAACCTACCCCTGAACCCTAAAATACCCCTGTACCCCAAAACCCAAACCTAGCCCTGAAACCTAAAAATACCCCTGTACCCCAAAACCCAAACCTAGCCCTGAACCCTTAAAATACCCCTGTACCCCAAAACCCAAAACTACCCCTGAACCCTAAAAATACCCCTATACCCCAAAACCCAAACCTAGCCCTGAACCCTAAAAATACGCCTGTGCCCCAAACCCATACCTATCCCTAAACGCTAAAACTACCCCTGTACCCCATAACCCAAAACTATATCTGAACCCTTTTAAAATACCCAAACACCCCAAAACATATACCTCAGTACCCCAAAACATATACCCCTATACCTATACTTCCCTTATCCAAACATTAAAAAAAACCATGCTTTTACCATTCATGCATTTCTAACGAATTTCGTTGTAAATGTATGCATGGTAAAAGCATATAAAATGTAATGCCATAATGGCATTGCGGAGTCATGGTACTTTCATAATGAAAGTATGCGGAGTGACGGTCTGCGGAAAGAAAGTTGCGGAATAATGGGTGTTTACCCTCCCCCGGTAAGTACATTGGTGGCACGGCGGCCCACATCTCCAGCAACATACTCATATTTTTTCACCACCGATTTGAAAAATGCACAGGTCTCTCTCATTGATGGCCAGCACCGACATGCACTTTTAGACACACCTCCCGCCACAAGTTCTAGAATTGCGAACTTTAGAGCTGGGGAGCCACGTTCAAATCTCGGCATCAGGTCAACATCCTGTGATTCCAGGCAAATTGCTTTGTCACCCCGTGCCTACCACAAATTAATGTGTTCTTCTGTAATGTAAATTGTGCTCATGCCATGTTGTCGAGTTCGCGCTATATAATATTGCAAGGAAAAATAAAGTAAGGAAACTCGAGTTCACACACTACGGAACGCGCACTCTTAAGTGCATCAGCAGTGCACTGTTAATCGGAGCGTTTCACAGGCCTGTCACAGATAAGAAATGCTATCAAAACGAAATCCTACAAAACAATATACTACTGGCCGGCAGCAGTTCATACCCGGACAACGTCGGGACAGGCTGCTAGTTAAATATAAAAGAGAAGCACCCCTCAATTCTCTTAGTTTAAACGATGTGCTCCTAGCAGCTTTTCAATACTAAAAAACGCCTCCACTTCAATTCTCCTAATGTAAACAATAGACTATACAAATACAAATCGTTTATACAATTCATCATGAACAAACCCCAACAGCAATGGTAGACTCGCAGCAGCATTACATATAGTATCGTTTGACATGGACAATTTATAGTGGCAAAATTAAAAACAGATAGGCTTCAGAATGTGCAAAGGAGCAAAATGCGTAGATGCCTACTTTAGTAAGGGCCATCCCTCGGCTTAGAGTCGGTGGTTGTCATTATCGTTATTAACAAACCATTCAGAAATCGGATTAGGAAGTCAGTACACCAGATCTATACCAGAGAATAACGCAAATCGATTGTGAATGGGTATGTTATAGCTACTAGATGCAGGGCCTCTGCTATCCATACAGTAGTTCTTTTCTACATTTGACCTTACAGGGGGCAGGTATGTGGTTCTAGGGTAAAAGTCGCATAGTTCCCAAGTTCCTATCGGGCCGTCACCCATTTGTGGCTGCCAACTTTGCAAATATTGAACGACATGGGTATCCCTAAAATGTACAATAACCAGGTCACCAGGTATGTCTTTCGGTAGAGATCCTAACCACCCCACCCTTCTGACATTTAAGATTTTTCCGTCGATGTTTGGTGGAAGGGGTCTATTTTTGGTTAGCCAGAAAGATACCTTATTTACCAATTCCGGTTGTCCTTCGATTTTGCCATTGGTAAGTTCAGGGACGCATGAGAGGATGCACACAAATGGTGCCGCCTCCGGCGGCAGATCTATTTGTTTAGGCTTTCTATGCATGTTACCATATTTGGAAGATATCCCCTATGTGGGCGTGGACTCTTTGGACAGCCCTACTCTGGTAGCGGGGCTCTGGACTAATGGAGGGTATGCTGTTACATACTGAGTATTTAATGTTAATGATGTTTTTGGGGCAACTGAGTGAATTTGGGCAGTATTACTTTGTTCAGAGGTGTTGGGGGCGTCAGTAGCGACTAGGGACTCTGCTTGCTTATATCCTACCATTCTTTTTATAGATATCGAATTTGCCCTGGTTGTTTCCTCTATACTTGTGATCTTTTCCCCTATTACCTTGATTCTATTTGCCAGCGGGGATATTAAGGATTTGACCAGAAGTTCAATCTGGACCAGTAAGTCAGATGATATGGTGGATACAGGGGATTCCAGGATTAAACATGCCTTAGATGTTTTTGGGGTGTTGCTAATAACCGAAAGGGGACTAAAATACAATTTTTGTTTTTTTACTATTCTTCCCCTATGTTTGGCACCTCTGCGCTTTCTAGTAGCAAAGGGGGCCTGAAGGTTCGCTATCGAGTAGATATGCAGCCTGATTCATGAACGGGCCGTTTTGCGAGGCTTAAATAGCGAATCATAAGGAATCGCTATTTGAGACTCACAAAACGGGATTCATGTAGGAATCGCAATAGTAATTGCGATTCCCACTGATTCCTTATTTGCGATTAGCTAATTGCTAATCGCAAATAAGGAATAACTCCCCATGCATTCCTATGGGCCAAAAGGCCCATAGGAATGCATTGGGAGTCATTCCTCATTTGTGATTAGCAATTAGCTAATCGCAAATGAGATTGCGAGTACAAGGGTGCCAGGGGTGTCCAAAGGACACCCTGTAGCACCCCTGCATGGAAATTAACACAGGTGTTGCACACACACATGTCCAAAGGACATGTGTGTGTGTAACGTGCAACTCAGAAAAATGCATTTAAATGCATTTTTCTGAGTTTTCGCAATTTACCGCGAGGTTTGACCTCGCGGTAAATTGCGGCCCGAAATTGCGATTTCGCAATTGTAAAATGGATGATGAATTACATTTAAGGAATCTCAAATAGAGATTCCTTAAATGTAAATCCTCGCAAATATGCGAATTAGCAAATAGCGATTTTTGCATTTGGGATGTTGAATCCCAAATGCAAAAATCGCACTCGCAAAGGGCCAGATTCTCAGAATCTGGCCCTTTGCGAGCCGATTCGGCCTTGATGAATAAGGCTGATGGTCTTTAGCTGATAGTAAAGGGGGGGTATCAAGATGGCTTACGTTTGGTTGGGATGATGTACTAAGCTGGGGACTTTTGTTTCCCGTTACACATATAGGAGCACCGGTTTGCTCGTTTCCCTCTTCAACATTAGTGTATATAGTTTTACAGATCTGATTTCATTCCTTCAGTAATGTAGAATTTTGAGTTTGGTCTGCTGCTACCAGAGGAGATTGGATACTAGATGTGGGTTCTATGGAAAGACTTTGTTCTACTTTCTCTATTTCGCGTTCGATTGCCAATGTTGTCTTAGTTAAATAGTTGTCCAATGTCCCCTTCTGTGGCCCCCCCTGAGAGAGGATATTTTTTGGAACCCCTTTACCAGTCATGGTGCGGTTTGCTTATGTGTGTGTAGCAGTGTGGAGATAACGAGAAAGACACCTGAAGTGGTCGGGCGCGTAACTTAATGACCAAAAGTAGTCCTTTAGGGTGAACCAAAGTGTAGGTAAAGTCAGTCAATAAAGCAGGTTAGTTCGGTTTACCTCCTTTTTCCTACGAAAATCCTACGACAATCAGGCGAGAGTCAAATGGGGTGGCCCTGCCCGGCCTCCTCCGGCCTCTGAGGGCCACAGAGGGCCCGCCCTTTGCCCGGGCATAGCCCAGCACAGACCCGCGCGCGATCCCGCGACGCGGGAGCAGTTTTCCCTCTTATGCGCCTCCTGGCGCTGGAAGTATGGGCGTCGTTGGCTTCCGCCGCTGTGCAGGCTGGGACTTGTGGTCTGCGACCCTGGTCCCCCTCCGCTCAGCGGCCGCTCAGGCATGGTGGTGCGGAGGCGTGAGGGAGACGAGCAGACGGCAGGACTGGCGAGCAAGGAAACAAGATGCAGTGTCCCTCGGGTAATATACAGCGACCCCCCTTTCTTGCAAATAATGATGTATCAATATGTCGTGTGTATGTATTTTTGCTATAATGCTGAAATAAAAAGAAGTTAAAAAAAACGATCACACAAAATTGTATCGGCAAAAGAGGAGGTGGTGTAGCTGTTGTATTCAAGCAAACATTAAATATCACTAAAGCTGACAAAGTCTCTATACAAGTTTGTGAGACCCTCTTCACCAGATGCAACCCTACACCTTCTCCCTCCTGTAACTTCCTGCTCCTAAAGGCCTCCCCCAAGCAATGCAACATTCCCAGACACAATTCTGGACAGAGTTTCAAACCGTTTAATACTACACTCCAAACTATGCATTCTGGGTGACCCTAAGAAGATGGCCTGGTATATGCTGTCCACTAATTAAAGTGGGCACCTTTCACCTGTCCAAATGACTCTTATGATGTATAAGGTCAAAGATAAGATAACCTTTAGAAAGCTATCCTAGTGGTAGCTGTGGAGAGCAGCCTTCAGGCTTAATCTTGAAGAAATGTAAAGCAGCATGGTTTACCAGAATATCATCTTTAGCATTAATTAATGGAAAGAAGACCCACACAGTAGTTATAAAAATATGTATTTCTTAGTATAACACTCTCTAGTATCCTTTACACGAGGATACATAATAAAGCACATAGGGGCATATTACCAACAGTTAGCGATATTTATCGCTAGCTGAGCTTAGCGTTAGTTTATTTAACGCCGCGCTTCGCCCAATATTATCGCTGAGATAACGTCCTATTACCAACGTTTATCTTAAAAGCGATAATATTGCAGGCGTTAGCGTGAATATCGCTGGAAAACCAGCGGTGTTCGTGCATTAGCGTGCAAATGCTGTTAGCCATGTTATCCACCTCTAATTGGATAACATGGCTAAGAACTGGTATTTGCAGGCATTAGAGTTGGCGATATTCGTGCTTAGCGCGAATATTTCCATCGCTTCGCCTTTCTTGGTAATAGGCGATAGCGAGGTTAGCGATTGCTTACAGTCGCTAACCGATTGGGTACGCCCACTTTGCATGTCATTAGCGATAAATATCGCTGACATGCAAAGCGGGCCTCAAACCGCTCGCTATCGCCTACAAGCTGTCGCTAACTCGTGTTAGCGACAGCTTGGTAATAGGGCGATGGAATTATCGTCGCTTAGCGGCCGAAAACAGCTGCTAAAGCGGCGATAATTCAATATCGCCACCCTTGGTAATATGCCCAATAATACTTTAGCACAGAGACAACAGTAAGTAGCAATAATACACAGTGGGCCCAGAGGGGGACCAACCCATGTACTAAAATAGTGGTATAAGAACCACGGATCGAGTCAAGACAAAGTCTAGCGGGTGTAGAACTGCTGGGACCCCAATTTACCGCCCAAGGTGAGTACGTAGGGACCCCACGGAGGATGGGTGCAATGTGACTACAGGACCGCGCGCGCTGTACAATTCAATGGGAGAGTCACGGTTGCAGTTTTAAGGTTTAAGGACCCTTCCCAAAGGACTAGGAAGAAACCCCATGGAAGTTAGGAGGTTGAAGAGACACTCCACCCATGGATACCCAAGTTCCCGGGTTACCTATCCCAGGGAAGCCGGGTGCATAGGCCTGAAGTGGCTTCAGAAACCGACATCAATCTCAATGGAAGTCTTCAAACAATAGTCACTGCAGGGAAGAAGAAAAGTGTCCGGTGGAATCCAAGGATGGATTCTTGATTGATGGGATCTGAAAGCAGAGGGGACAGAGTCTGGGTCACTGGGAGTGAGCAGGGTTTCGGAAGACGGGTGCCCACCGATGTTGGGTGCTGCAGGTGAGAAGATGAAGAATTTACTCTTCAGCCATGAGGACCAGGAGGCGTCGACGACAACCAGGAGCCAGGCACGAGCAGTCCGGAGAAGGATGTCAAGTGCTGAGGGGTCAGTTTTTGGCCGGAACACCAACAAGACTTGGCAGCAGTAACCCATGAAGAAGGAATCATAAGGTCAGAGTTCAGCCCAGCAAGGACAGAGGGCCTCACCAATTGCAGGGGAGTCAGGGCAAGCATGGAGCAACCAGGGAAGCCCAGAAAAGCAAAGTTGACCCTTACCGGGACTCACAGGCCAGAGGCACAGGAGTTGCAAAGGTACCTCAGGCGGTATCAAAAGAACAGCAGCTTGCAGGGCACAAAGTGCAAGGAGGTCAAAGTCCATTTGTGGAAATGTGCGCAGAGGTAAGGCCTATTGACAGGCCTATTGACAGCATGAAGTTGGGGAACGCCAACAAGCATATGCACTTGCAAATCAATGTGGTGCACAGGGGTGCGGGTTATGCAGTCCCCACGAGGAAAACTGGCCTCAAACTTGTTGAGAGGGCGTCTCAGCTTCAAGGAACATTGGAACTTACCTCCAGTGTTGCTGGAGTCTTCAGAGTCCTCAGGAGCTCAGGGGCAGCAAGCCAGTCAGTTGCGGTTTCGGTGCCTGCAGTTGCATTGGAGTGACTCCTTCACCCCAAGGGAGATCATTTGGTTGTCTTTAGTGCCCCACAGGTCCTGCACAGAGCTTGTATGGAGCAAAGGAACGGACAAACCTTTGGACGGAGAGGGAGACAAAGTCGACCCAGTCAGGGTCCAGCGAAGTCCAAAGTGTCCAGAAGGTCAAAGTCAGTGGTTTCTTCTTGATAGAATCGTGTCCATGGAAAATCTAAAGACCTACAGCCAGGTAACCCTTTTGTTCCCACGGGAGAGGGTTGGTCAAATTCAGGGGACCCACCCACTGGATGTTCTGGACAATGGGGTGGATACTCCTCTGTCTTTTGTCCATTTTCATGGCAGAGCAGGATCCAATGGCTCCCTAACTGGTTTGAGCTGGCCATGTCTGAACTGGGGTGGCTGAGTGAGCTAAAGAATGGTGATGGATTAAACCCAGATCAGTTGACTGGGGGTGAGTCTTTGATTTGCTCAAACGCTCCGTCCATCATCCCCTTTGGTATCACTTTGTTCTCCCTAAGTTGGCAGGGTATGCTCAGTCGTGAGTCCCTTGCTCACTTGGCCACTGGATTCAAGATAGCCTGGCTGATGAGGATTATGTATTCTAAACCGGTCCCAGGATGCTTGTTTCCGGTTCAGGGAAGACATGGCTTGGCAGTTCGGGCTGGACTGTTCCCATGAGGCACAGGGTCAGGCTGATTTGAAAATGGCCATGTCTGAACTGGGGTGGCTGAGTGAGCTAAAGAATGGTGATGGATTAAACCCAGATCAGTTGACTGGGGGTGAGTGTTTGATTTGCTCAAAAGCTCCGTCCATCATCCCCTTTTGTATCGCTTTGAGCTGGACCATGAACGAGGGTGCCCCTGCTGCAGATTTTTAGGCACTTGGAAGTGCCCCCACCGAGCCCCAGTACACTAAATCTTGTCTGGGAGGTGGTCACACCTCCCTATGACAGGCTGTCTATTGTGCCGCCTTCCCCTGCTTGAGCTTGGTTCAGCATCAGGAGGGCAGAAATGTGTCTAAGGTCGGCAGCATCCATTTTGTGCTGTCCGGGTTGAGAAGGCTGACCAGTGACCCCACAAAGCTCGATTCAGAAGGGTGAAATCATACCTCCCGCACCAGTTACTGGTGTAGAGGTATGAATTCCAAGGTGTTTGATACCAAACACAATATGCTTTGTCTCAGCAGTTTTCAAAATAGCATTTACCGCGAGGTTATAATGCACCTCTACCTATAGGGCTGGCTGAGTCACAGACAACCTGGGATAATGGTCTCCGAAGGCTGCAGAGGGGCCCTGCTCATGCATCACCACCCTCTCATGTAAAACCCAGCTCCCTGCCTTCAGGATTGTTAAGGCCTGCTACAGGAGTGACTTATACATTTTCAGTGTAGTGACATATAGATATGGTAAACCTAAGGTAAGTGGTGCAAGCACCATCTTACAAAGGTTACAGTGGCAAACCTGGAGTTCCATTTTGCATGGCCTCTCATGAGTGCCATAATACAGGCTTCAGCCCATGGGAGGCCTCTGGGGTACCTATGCCCTGGGTACATGTGCACCATATACTAGGGACTGATAAGGTTACCTCAGCATCCAAACTGGAGTGTACCTAGTACACAACATAGCCAATGTAGTGAGAAAGCATATAGATTGGGCTCCTGATCAGCTGGATCCCAGTCAGACTAGTCAGAAAACAGTGCAACTTCAGCAAAAAGTGGGGGTAACCATTAGAAGCAGATCCTACTTTTCTACAGTGACCTAAACATTCCGTTTGACAAACTCAATATGCCCTATCCACAAACAATTATCACTTGCCTAGACGCACTAATAATAATAATAATAATAATAATGATCTTTATTTAGATATAAAACATATCTTTAAAAGAATTTACAGATTCACATCCTGACCGAATATTAGAATAAAAACTTCTAGAAATAACAACACAAGTTTAGATATGAAGGCACAATCCATTAACAAACATTGTAAAAACAGGGATTTTATCTCATAGTGTATTTTAAAATCACAAAAATTGAAACAAGGCGCCAGCTTGCATTAGGTATAACCAGATTTTGTCTAACATTGCTAAGGATAATGCCAGTTAATGCTGTTTTCGGTGAAAAGAAAAGGATTGGGCACTTTAGCATGGTCTCCTTAGGTTAAAGATGTGATATGCTCGCAGGATAAATTTTATAAATTTTATGTTTAGCGCTGTGTTTTCCGGGTTCAAAGCTGCCATGATGGCTTGCCTGCAGGTCCGAACACCCAGCCTATTCTATTCTGATTTTAAACCAGACCTGCATTCTGTGTTAAGGGCTGGGCAAAGGCAGCTTACATGCAACATGGTTTCCGCTGTTTCCCCACACCCTCTACAAGAGAGATCTTCCGATGTGCGTCGCCATGATGGTAAATCTTGCAAGAAACGCCAGTCACCCAGTCTGATGGCAATAAAGCTGCGTTTCAGGTATAATGGATATGTGCTGGCCAGATAGCATGCTGGGACCGGGTGTCTGTAGGAATTTATCGTGACCCAGGCGTGACTACGTTTCAGAAAGAGTGCTTTATCAGAGAGACGAGAACTCAATCTCACACATTTTTTATAGCTTTTTTAAATGCTATCTGGCCTGGGTTTAGGGCCCACAACTCGCTTGCTGACATTTGGTTAATGGCGTCTGTAAAGAGACGTCCGTACAGACCCCCCGGGTTTATCTGGCTAATTTCTTGCCAGACTAGGGATTCTAAAGTACCTGGCTCAGCTTGTCTTAACTTGTGACACATGTTAAGGTATGCCCCAGTGGCTGAGGCCTCGTAGTTTATTAGCCCCATCTCCAGCCTAATCTGTGCTGCAGAAGCGGTCTTTGGCAACCGGAGCACACCTTTATAAATTTTAGTGGTCTGTTGGTTCAGGGTTGTATTCATTTTACCACTGAAAATCTCAACGCCGTAGGATAGGGTGGGGCCAACCTTTGCTCTCATTACCTCCAAAAGGGGGGCTAAGGTTGGACCGGAAAGGTCTTTCGCAAGTTTGCCTAGTGACACCATTAGGGTCACAGCTTTAACTCCGATCTCTCTACGCTGTTTCTTGTAACTTCTTTTTGAGTCAAGGTGGACGCCTAGGTATTTATAGGACTGGCCAATTTCTAAACTAACATTATTGAATGACCAGCCGCCCCCTGTGTATCGTTTCTTGCCGAATGTAACTACTTGCATTTTCTTTTGATTAACCTCGAGTTGGTTGCTGATCGTATAATCGAACAGTTTATCGAGGAGTCTTTGCAACCCTACCCTGGTTAAACTAAAGAGAGGCAGGTCATTGGCATATAAGAGATTGCTTAGAGTCTTGCCGCCCACCTTCGGAGAGTGACTATTAGTGTCGTCTAGGACCGCTGACAGATCTCTTACAAATAAGTTAAAAAGGAGAGGGGCCAGCACACATCCCTGCTTCACACCTCTAGTTGTCATTATTTTCTGTGAGAGATGTGTGCCGGTCCCCAACTTCACCTGCACCCACGTCCTAGTGTGGAGCTGAATTATTCCCTCTAGTAGTTTCTCTGGAATCCCCCACATCTTTAGTTTGGCCCATAGGGCCTCCCTGGGGACTATATCGAATGCTGATTTGAAGTCGACAAAACAGCAATGAACTAATCTTGAGGTTGCAGCTGCCCTGTCGACTACAGTTGTTATTGCTAGCAAGTTGGTACGGGTTCCTGAGTGTGCCACAAACCCTGTCTGGTTCATTGGCAAAAGGTTATTGTCCTTTACCCATAACCTTAGGTCCTCTAGTAGAAGACCTGCATAATGTTTTGCCTCTATGTCCAGTAGGGCAATGAGTCTATAATTGCTCGGATGGGCGTGGGATCCAGATTTATAAATTGGGTGTATTATTGCTTCCCGCCATGACTCTGGAATTGTGGATGTTCTTAATGCATAATTGAAAAGGTTGGCCAATGTTCCTGACCAGAGGGTAATATCAGATTTAAACAAAGTTTGTGGCAGCCCATTTGGGCCTAGCGCCCCATCAGATCTTGCTTTTGACAATAGTTTTGAGACCTTTTCATGTGTTATACTCCACGAAGGACCATGCCCTTGACTGGTCTCACTTACGGTGGTGTTTCTAGAGGGGCTTGGATGATCAGGAGACTTAAAGTGATCAAGCAGGAAATTTGCCCAGTCTGATTCAGGGATGTTGGCCGACCCCGTACACACTGTTCCTAAGCTGGTGCGGTTAATAAGCGCCCAGAATTTCCTTGAGTTTTTTTGCTTACTTTCCCACACCAGTTTACTCCAGAATTGGTTTTCAAGTGCCCATTTGTCCTTTTTAATCGCTCGCATAAATAATTTTTGTGAGGTTTGATAATTGGATATGCAATCACTGTTTCCCGGGGATTTGGTCAGTGCCCGCAGGGCCTTATTTCTTGTTTTCTTTAGTGACTTCATCGTCTGCGATAATGTATATTGATGCGTCCAGGTTGCCCTTTGGGCTTGGTGCCTTACAGGGAACAGATGAATCAAGTGGGAGCATAACATGGACCATTGTTCGATTGGACTGGCCTCATGTTCCTGGCCCAGTCTTATTATGTCCGAGCTTGCCTCAAGAATATTCAAGCTAATTTCTTCAGTCCACTTTAGGCGCTTTAAGTTTTCTGTGTAGGTTCCCTGAAGTGTCGATGGTGCCATTTTGTAATACTCTGGGTTTATGTTGAAGACTGTGACCTGGGGCCTGTGATTACTTTCCATTCTTGGGTGTATTCTAAAGTCAATGATGCAATTTAACAGGGGTGCAGTGCAGATTGTATAATCCAGATGCGATTGCTTTGAGCCATTTGTCCATGTCCACTTTGGTGGAGTGTCCCCGGCTGTTCTGCCATTGATGACAAGATAACCTGCACTATAAAATTGGCTCACGCATAGATCGCCTAGATTACTTTGAGTTTGTATAAGCGGTTTAGTTTGCTTGGAGGCCTCGATGATTTGGATTAGGGGGGCCATCATCATCTGCTATGTTTCCCTGAAATAGGTAGGTGTTAAAGTCCCCAGTAACTATGCAGTCTGAATTGGGTTGGTCCGTGGCTATATCGTTCATAATCTCGGTTAGACGGGTCAGGTGGACCTTTTTTGTGCGTGTACTGGGGTTAATGTACACATTTAAAAGAACGAGGGGGCGGTGTTTCCGCCAAGGATCGATCTTGACCCCTAGGATCCAGTCTTCCTTGAGGGGCCATCGCGTTATTCGGGCTTTTATAGAGTTTGATACATAAGTTGCCAGCCCGCCTTTTGAGTGGCCAAAGCGACTGTCCCTGGTTGCTGGATTCCATATCTCAGTGAACCCAAGCACTGGGCACCCCTGTAAAGCTCAGGTTTCCTGTAGTGCTATTACTGAATGATTCCCCAAGAAAGATTGCGTATCTGGGTCCCCAATTTTTTGGAGTAAACCACTTATGTTCCAGGAGCATAGTAGAGTAATTTGGTCTGATGGGGAGTTGGATGCTGCTCCTGACTGTGGTGGCTGTGCTGGAATTTTTGTGCCACTTGGCGTAATCATAGGTTTAACTGGTCATTCGTGGCTTTTAGTTGATAAAATTGCTGGGAGCCAGTCCCATCCTTGGCCAATGTCGTTGGTGGCTACTTCTCTGAGATGGATGTTACAGTCTTCTTCTGGCCCTAAGGCATTTTTTAGAATTGAGTGGGTTTTTTCTTGACCTTTCTGCCTTGTTATCCCACTTTTTTTAGGTGATGAGTATGGGTAGACTCGAATACCCCATTCCCTTAGGGTTGCTTTGTTGTTCAAAAACGTGGATGTCCACTTTGCCTCCTTGAATGTCACCAGGGTTACCTCCGATGGTTGTGTTCCTCTTGGTGGGAGGAACTCGATAGCCTCAATTTCATCCGATACTAGGCCCATGAATCCAGGGGTCCCCTCTATCAATTTGAGTATGTTTGCTCTGTTGAGGATGTCATGGCGGCCCTTTGATTTGTATTCAGGGGCTAGTAAGATGTAGGAGTATGATGTAACTTTGGCAGTCTCTTTTTGAAGATTGTACATTTTGTTTTTATTCGGTCTCGATCCCTCATTGTGTTTGTTCTCCTGTACTATCAAGTTGGTCCTGGTCCTTGGCAACCGACGATGATTTGTGGGATGATCTGGTCTCTGAATGTGGAACGTTTTAGTCAGATTCTGACCCCTCATTGTAACGTCTCCCTGAACTGGGGGTGTGACGTACCCTGTTTTTGGAGACACTTCGGGTTCTTTAATTCTCGGTGACCCTTTTTCGTCTTTTGTCGTGTCCTTGTTTACTGGAGCCGGGCCAGACTCTTTTTTGACTACTCGTATTAAGGGATCACTTATTTCCTGGGGACCCCCCAGTGTGGGTTGGGTGTTAATTACAGGTGGGACCTCTTTTATCTTGGGCGCAGCATGGATTCCTAGCGAAGGTAGTGCGTCTGTCACACTCGGAGCTTGTTTGCTTGATGTTGTTGAAAAAAGCGGGTAGTATCCCAGGTTGGCAGCTGTTCTTGGTGCCTTGGCCTTGTTTCTTTGTTTGCGTTGGCGCTTGCGTTCTCTTTTGCTTAGCTGGGGTTCAAACCCTGACTGATCATTCTGGGTGGTGAGTATCAAACACTGGGGACTGGCCAGTAGGCCCTTCGGAGAGTTAGCTGAACTGGTGGTACCTCTATTTGGCGACCCCGTCTTTCCCTGATCGACTTCTGCCTGGCCAGGTTGTGTTTGACCTGGAGTCGGTTGATCCCTTGCCTGGTTTAAGCGAGAGTCTGTGCCCTCGGTTGGCTTAGTGCCTTCTTTGGCAACTGGCTGGGAAGTGGCATGATCCTGGGTCCAATATGATGACTTTTGAGTTGGAGCTCCCGGTTTGTTGCCTGTGCTGTTGCCCCTCAACTTTCTTACCTCCTGTAGAACGCTGGCCAGAAAGTCAGGGAGCGATGATAGAGAATTGATTATTGGGGAGCAGCAGCATACCGACTGAATTAGTTTTGTTGACGCTTGGGCACCCATAATTAGATTGTTTAGTTGGTCTAATTTATTATCTATCCCTGCCGTGAATACGGCTAGCGTGTTTGGGAGATCAACCTGTACATCCAGTTTGTCCGAATGGTAGTGTAGGGCGTTGACTGTTTGTTGAAATGTCTGAAAAAGTTGGGGCCAAACGCTGGAGATTGTTTGAGCATCGTAGTTGGAGTTTAAGACGGTAGCAGAGTCATTTACAGGGTTTTGGGTATCTTTAAAAAAATAGGACAGATCTGCTAAGAGCTGGTCACTTGGGTCGGTTTTGGTAGGAGTCTTTTGAGACAGAGGCATAGTTTGTTTGTATGGAGCAAATGAGTGCAAAACCATGGGCAATGGACAATGTCTTGGCTCCGTCATTTGAGCAGTAGGAATAATAATTAAGGGAGGTGTTTGAGCAATATTATTGCTCAGTGCGGTGCTTTGGGCGTGGATTTGAGCGCAGGTTATCTTCCGTTGGAGGTCCAGCAAATCTTCTGTTGCGATGGGAGAGTCTTCTTCTCCTTGGGTGGTTGCCAATGCAGAGTGTTTCTGGGTTTTTGCAATGGTACCAGTCTGTGTTTTCCATGGACTCGTCGGAGAGGTTTGCGACTGGAGACCACCCTGGGTGTCTGACGCCAGATTAGCCGGTTGCTGGTCCAAAGCCTCACCCGAGAATATATTCTGTTGGCAGTTGATGTTACTTGGTTCTGGGTTGGCACCACCCCGGGTTCCTAGGCTTCCAAGACTGGGCTGTGGATTGATTGGGGTGGCGCCAAAGGTAAATACCTCCCGGACTTGGGCTGACTTGTTGTGTTCGCCTTCCCAAGGCTGGACGGTCGGGTGTTGTTGAAGAGGGGAAGTTAATTTCCACTCCCAGGGTGGATTCCTACTCCTGGTTGCCTCCTGGGGCTGAGACTGTTGGGGACTTTTGGGTGTAGTTAAATAATAATTTAAAAGATCAGACTGCTTTCCTTCATGTAGTTTGGTCTTGGTCGTGGCCTTTTGGAAAGAGCCGCTGCACCCTTCAGGTTGGGTTCCGTCTACCGGTTGGCTTTCACTGGCTGGATGAGGGGCCATCGCCGATATCGGTTGCCTGGTCCTTTTTCGTTTTGGAACCGATACCTCCTTCCTTACTTTCCCAGACCTCATCTTTGTTGTGTTTTGGCTTTTTGTTGCAGCTCTGATCTTCAGGCCGGGGGACAGCAAGGCTGCGGGAGGGTTCCTTGAACTGAAGACCAAGTGGTAAGGAGGTCTCTGACTACCCACCCCCTGCTCCCAGCTCTCTCCTCTCTGGGAAAACGGGTCGTGAATCCCTGCCGTACAGGGTGGCTCTTGTGACTCTGGCTGGTCTGGCGACACTTGCTGCTTGCTTGCTGCGCCGTCTCATGCAGCTCACGGGAGGAAATTTCTTCTCCCTCCGCTCCTCGTCACCTGTCTCTGCTGTCTCTGCTGTTCAGCTTGAATGCCAGGAGCACGAGTCACTCAAGCATTACCTTGATGGTAGACCACGGGATGGCCTCAGTGACTCCTCGATGGATGAGCGCTAAATAACCCTGTGTGCTCTCCCTGTTATTCGCAGTTATTGTGATAGGCTTTACACCCCCCTGCTGCATCGGGGGTCAAGACCTCAACTTGACCTCAAATTGGCCCGCTCCGCCCTCCGTGCAGGAACCCGGGTGAGCAGACGCCCAGCTGCTCACTGTCTCATCCGCACGGGGGAGAAGGCAAGGGGTTGAAAGGATCCTTATGTGTCGTGGCACCTCTCCTTGGGGTTAGTCAAGCCCCCATGGGGCCGACGAGATGGGACTTTTACAAAGGCTAGGGCTAGGGTGACAACAAGAGAGACGGCTCCTGTGGGGACCCGCTGTTCGCGGAGGGGAGCACTCAGCCGCTCCTGCTGAGAAAGCTCCCGCTTCGTCAGGGGTCACCCGCCCCCCGTCACTCGATGTGCCTGGAGCTCATCTGTGCCAGCGCAGTTTTGCCTCTCAGTTCCGGCTCGGCTCGCTCGGCTACAAAGTCGAGGCCTGGCTTCTCTGGCGGCTTTCTCTGACACGGTGCTGGGACACGGTGCTTGGAGGGCTGTGGGGGCGGCGTTGTTCTCACAGCGCTTTGACCAGCGCTCACGCCCAACCACACCCGTAGCCTCCTCTCCTCTGCTCCGCTCAGCACGGCATCTGGCTGGACGTGAAAGGTGGAAAGCCACCCGGCACCTTGGCTTAACTGATTTCGAGATGTGGCTGCGACTGGCTGACGGGCGGGCAAGCAGGACTACCCCCGTCCTAAGGGCTCGCCTCACTCTTCACCTCCGACCTCCTTCAGCCCTCAGCCTTCAGCCTCCGATGCAGCTTCTGCTCTGCTGCTCTGGGGCCGCGCACGCGATCGCCACCTAGCGGTCACCGGAGTTCAAACCATACACCTGTCAAGAGAGGCAGCACTGGTGAACCATAAAAATAACCATAAAAATAACCCTGTACCCCAAAACCCAAACCTACCCCTGAACCCTAAAATACCCCTGTACCCCAAAACCCAAACCTAGCCCTGAACCCTAAAAATACCCCTATACCCCAAAACCCAAACCTAGCCCTGAACCCTGAAAATACACCTGTACCCCAAAACCCATACCTATCCCTAAACGCTAAAACTACCCCTGTACCCCATAACCCAAAACTATATCTGAACCCTTAAAATACCCAAACACCCCAAAACATATACCTCAGTACCCCAAAACATATACCCCTATACCTATACTTACCTTATCCGAACATTAAAAAAAAATATGCTTTTACCATTCATGCATTTACAACGAATTTCGTTGTAAATGTATGCGTGGTAAAAGCATATAAAATGTAATGCCATGCGTTATAATGGCATTGCGGAGTCATGGTACTTTCATAATGAAAGTATGCGGAGTGATGGTCTGCGGAAAGAAAGTTGCGGAATAATCGGTGTTTACATTGGTGGCACGGCGGCCCACATCTCCAGCAACATACTCATATTTTTTCACCACCGATTTGAAAAATGCACAGGTCTCTCTCATTGATGCCCAGCACCGACATACACTTTTAGACACACCTCCCGCCACAAGTTCTAGAATTGCGAACTTTAGAGCTGGAGAGCTACGTTCGAATCTCGGCATCAGGTCAACATCCTGTGATTCCAGGCAAATTGCTTTGTCTCCCCATGCCTACCACAAATTAATGTGTTCTTCTGTAACGTAAATTGTGCTCATGCCATGTTGTCGAGTTCGCGCTTTATAAAATTGCAAGGAAAAATAAAGTAAGGAAACTCGAGTTCACACACTACTGAATGCGCACTCTTAAGTGCATCAGCAGTGCACTGTGAATCGGAGCGTTTCACAGGCCTGTCACAGATAAGAAATACCATCAAAACGAAATCCTACAAAACAATATACTACTGGCCGGCAGCAATTCATACCCGGACAACGTCGGGACGGGCTGCTATTTATACTATAAAGACTTAAAACCTGAATGTGTTCTGGGTCCCAAACCATCTGCATTATACCTGAATGTAACTGTAAATGGTGTAAGTAAATCCTGCTAGTAGCTTTCGTTTTGTAGAGCTGGGGTTTTAATGGTGCAGAGTGGCTGTTTGCAGCAGATCTTATTTCCCATGTATTATTGCAAAAATCAGGAAACCACCAAAGTAAGTGATCTCTGCCCCAGCAGTCGCTTGCTGCTTAATGCACTCCACAATCCACTCCGGCTCTCCGTCAGACCCATTCCTTCACCACGTCTTCAACAGAGCAAGCAGCTCCATCGCACCCCACCTGCGCAACGTCAATAATCTCTCCCTCTAGACCGCGACCTTCTCAGAGATCTGGAAACACCCCAAGATCAACGCCCTACTCCAAAAACCTGAGGCAGACCCAAGAAACCTCAAGAACTTCCGGCCCATCTCTCTGCTCCCCTTCCCTTCCAAGGTCATCGAGAAAACCGTCAACAGACAGCTAACCCGATACCTCGAAGAAAACAGAATCCCGGACCCTTCCCAGTCAGGGCTCCACAGCAACCACAGCACCGAGACTGCCCTCATCGCTGCCACCGACGACATCAGGACCCCGCTGGACAACGGCGAGACCACAGCACTCATCCTCCTAGACCTCTCTGCCGCCTTCGACAGTCTTCCACCGCACACTATGCGCACGCCTTCCCACCGCAGGGATCCGAGACAAGGCTCTGGATTGGACCACCTCCTTCCTCTCCGGCAGAACCCAGAGCGTCCGCCTCCCCCAATTCCATTCCAAAGCCTCCAAGATCATCTGCAGCGTACCCCAGGGATCCTCCATCAGCCCGACGCTGTCAAACATTTACATGGCCCCGCTCGCACATGTAGCCCGACAGCACAACCTCAACATTATCTCCTACGCCGACGACACTCAGCTGATCCTCTCCCTCACCAAGGACCCCATCACCACAAAACCAACCTCCAAGAATGAATGAAGGCTGTCGCCAACTGGATGAAGACCAGCTGTCTGAAGCTGAACTCGGACAAGACGGAGGTCTTCATCCTCGGCTCCAACCCTTCAGCCTGGGACGACTCCTGGTGGACGACGACACTGGGGGCAGTCCGACACCCACCGACCAAGCACGCAACCTGGGAATCATCCTCGATGCAACGCTCTCAATGACCAAGGAAGTAAACGCAATCTCCTTCTCCTGCTTCAACACCCTCCTCATGCTCCGCAAGATCTACAGATGGATCCCGACAAATACAAAAAAGACAGCCACCCAGGCCCTCGTCAGCAGCAGACTTGACTACGGAAATGCCCTCTTCGCAGGACCCCCGACCAAGCTCATCAAACGACTACAACACATCCAAATTGCCTCTGCACGACTGATCCTCGACGTACCACGCCACGGCCACATCACCCCCCACCTGAGAAACCTGCACTGGCTCCTCGTCAACAAGGGGATATCCTTCAAGCTCATCACTTTCAGACCGAAAATTTTAAATATTATTGTGATATTCTGTGTATCTGTTTTAAAACTAAGCCTACCACAAACAGCTGAGAGCGTTCATTAGCACACGCCGGCTGCAACGATTCCTTGACGCCATTCCGGTGAGATTTTTGCCCATGCCCACCTTCCAGGCCCCCCCCCCCCATAGGCAGCCTATTTAAGCGCCAAACCGAGCGCCGTAATCAGATTTGCCCAGGACTCCGCAGGCACACGCCGGGAGCACTTTCAGACCGAAAATTTTAAACACTATTGTGATATTCTGTGTATCTGTTTTAAAACTAAGCCTACCACAAACAGCTGAGAGCATTCATTAGCACACGCCGGCTGCAACGATTCCTTGACGCCATTCCGGCGAGATTTTTGCCCACGCCCACCTTCCAGGCCACGCCCCCATAGGCAGCCTATTTAAGCGCCAAACCGAGCGCCGTAATCAGATTTGCCCAGGACTCCGCAGGCACACGCCGGGAGCACTTTCAGACCAAAAATGTTATATATTATTGTGATATTCTGTGTATCTGTTTTAAAACTAAGCCTACCACAAACAGCTGAGAGCGTTCATTAGCACACGCCGGCTGCAACGATTCCTTGACGCCATTCCGGCAAGATTTTTGCCCACGCCCACCTTCCAGGCCACGCCCCCCATAGGCAGCCTATTTAAGCACCCAACCGAGCGCCGTAATCAGATTTGCCCAGGACTCCGCAGGCACACGCCGGGAGCACTTTCAGACCGAAAATTTTAAATATTATTGTGATATTCTGTGTATCTGTTTTAAAACTAAGCCTACCACAGACAGCTGAGAGCGTTCATTAGCACACGCCGGCTGCAACGATTCCTTGACGCCATTCCGGCGAGATTTTTGCCCACGCCCACCTTCCAGGCCACGCCCCCCCATAGGCAGCCTATTTAAGCGCCAAACCGAGTGCCGTAATCAGATTTGCCCAGGACTCCGCAGGCACACGCTGGGAGCACTTTCAGACCGAAAATTTTAAATATTATTGTGATATTCTGTGTATCTGTTTTAAAACTAAGCCTACCACAAACAGCTGAGAGCGTTCATTAGCACACGCCGGCTACAACGATTCCTTGACGCCATTCCGGCAAGATTTTTGCCCACGCCCACCTTCCAGGCCACGCCCCCCATAGGCAGCCTATTTAAGCGCCAAACCGAGCGCCGTAATCAGATTTGCCCAGGACTCCGCAGGCACACGCCAGGAGCACTTTCAGACTGAGGTAATTGAAATTTTTATGGTCAAGTGTGTCCCCTAACGTGTACCCCAACGGCTCCATGTACGTGCTTTAAGTACAAGTAAGTTCCCTCCATGACCGAATATGAAGACGCAAATACATTTGCGTCCAACGTTAACATGCCCTCTTTCAGGTCCACCATGAATGGATCGATAATTCAGTTCCTAACCATACCATGCCAACGTCTTTACATGGTACACTTTTTCGTTTTTCCTGGCTCTGCCGAGCTAGGCCCTGATTCCCGCTTTCGAGCCCTTTCTGCCTCCTGCCTCTGAAAGCTGCAGCATGGAGGCGTATCCCTGACCTTTGCCTTACTTCCTGCCAAGTGAAGCGGTGCCTGGCTCAACCTGGCCTGCCTGCCAAAACCGTATTTTGCCTACAAGTTATCTGTTCAGCCTCCTCGAAAATACATTCCTGTCTAGTGATTTAGGTAAACATCTCCCTGGCTGCAGAGCAAAGAGCAAGCCTTCCTGTCTCCGTGCAAGTAATTTACAGTTCCCGTTGCCATAGTAGGCCCATGCCCCTGCACGTAGACACGTAGACACATATGCACGCACTAGCATTCAGTATAGAATAGCCTCTGTCCGAGAGACCTTCTGCTCCAGATAATACATCCTCTAAACATAAGATATCAGACATGTTATAGGTCCAGGTCGTTCTGACATCCCAGACTTCTGTCTCTTCTACTAGTGTTAAAGTTCTCCCCAGTTACACATCCATGTCACGTCATGCTAGCTGCGCGCGCATCCGCACTTTCTGCTGATTCTGCAACTTTCTCTATGTACCCACCCACATGTGACGATTCCTGTGACGTTCCTCTGACATGTACAAGTGCACGCCTTCGTGTACGCCTATTTTCACGCCTCCTATTACGCACATGTGTTCTTATCTTCTCCTTTTCACCTGTTACGCCTACTGTATAGGATTCAATGATGTTATTCTTCTATATATAATGTGTAATGTTAATAAAACGTTGACTATCCCTTCCCGAACCCTAGTGGTGACGGAACATGATCTCCAACCTCAAGGTTTTTCTAATAAACCCCGTAAAACTCAGATACCACGGACTCTGCCTCTTATTTTTATGAGCTGTCTTGTAATGATAATTATACGGAAAAATAGATTCGGTAAAATATTTACCACATAATTTGGCGCCCGAATAGGGACCCCTCCCCCACCCCACGCGCCGGAGATGCGTCGCGGGCTTTGTCCCCTGCCACCGCCGTGACGGACATCCATGCGCATCTGCAGGTTTTCCTGTATCTCCCTCAGGCCTACGGAGGTGACTGAGACTGCGGTCGACATCCAGACGAGGCGGTGAGGAGTGCGGAGGATCCCGACCAGAGCCCAGCCGAGAGTAACAGTGTCCGAGGTATCCAGAGGCCCACCTGTTCCGATGTGACGAGGCGCATGCGTAGAAGCAGTACCAGTAGAAGTCCAGTCCAGTCCGAGGCCTTCAAGTTCAAGTCCAAGTATTGCTCCTGGTGAGTACCGTTGCTAGGGACGCATCTAGACGGGTGCATTAGTTTGTGTCCGGTCAAGACAGGTCTGGGTACACAGTCCTGGTCCGTACGTGGTCACTTAGGTGAGAGAGGTATGACGTGTCTCTTTATGGGAACGGTCTGTACTGTTTAGCAGTGCATCTAGTAATTCAGTGATTCAGTGATTCAAGCCTTCAAGTATTATTTCTCGTGATTCCCAGTATTGTGTTTATATGTACTAGACAGTATCTATTCGAAATATTTTAATGTGTTTCATGTCGTGGTATGAATGACTGTTTGTTTTTCATTACTGTGTTTATCGTGTTCGAGTTAAAGTCACAATGCCGTTATTTACTAAGTTACGCCAGATAGGAACTAGGAAAGGGATACTCGAGGAAGCAGTGCCTATCCCGCCTAGGGACACTCTAGGGTATTTTATGTACCACAAGCACGGCCTAGACGCTGTGTTATATTTAGATTTATGGGTGGATTACACCAAGCATTTAGAAGAGAAGTTCAGATGGCCTGTCTCAGGGACATGGGATGCTGAATGCATCATGAGAGTAGAAGAAGCGTTATGGAAAAAGAAAGCCAGACAATCTCAGAAAGATGCCATAGAATTGTGGCGTAAAGAATCGCATAGAAGAACAGAGAAAGCACTCAGAAAAGCAGATAGAAGTAGAGAAGAGTCCGAAAAAGCCAAAGAAAAAGAGTTACTAGAAGAAGGAGAACAGGTCAGATCAGAACAACTAGACCGTCAAAGAAATGCACTTATTTCAGGCATGTATCCAGTTCTTGCCGAGGGCCTGCCCAGGGCGACCCCGGAAGTACCCAGTAACCTGCCACCACCATTGGTTCCGACTAAAGTACGTCACCACAAGACCGCAGCAGATATTTTCCTTTCTTCCTATTTAGATGATGTAGCTCCCGCATATACCAACACACGACCTGCTGATAATCCGCTACTGCCTATTCCTGCTGATCAAGCCCAAGCCACGACCCCTCCACGTCAGCAAATTCCCGCACCTGTTATCACTTCCCCTACTGTTCCCCCTATTAATCCTTTTTCGATGAATGCAGCCCAAGGTACATTCCCGCTACAGTCAGGTTATGCCCATGCCTCCGCCTCAGGAGGTGCCACAGGAGGTCCCTATCACACCCCGCCACAAATACAGCGACAGACACTGAGAGAATTAGCTACGCTGCGTACCCCTAAAGCGACCCCAGCCGAAAAGCTTAAAGAATATCTTACAGATTGTAGATATGATTCAGTACCTGGCAAGACAGGACCCATGATGCTAGCATCGTTACGTTTAAGACGTGCTGCAGACTTTTGGTTACACTACCAGGAATGCCCGAACAATTAGACAGGATATATCATTTTATTCAGACAGGAGTAGGCCCTGAATGTGTTCGTGAAGCCATGGCATATCAGAAAGTTGATACACAAGCTTTGATATTACGTTTCTTGATTAATTGTTTGATAAAAGAACAAGACCGACCAGGTTTTGATCAAGAAGAGATGAATGGATTGACTAAATGGAGTCAGAATATTGCAGATTGTAAGCATGACAAAGAGAAATGTATAGAGGCCATGTCTAGAAAAATCCGTAAAGAAATAATAGCCATACATACCCGACAGAATGCCGATAGGGCAGTAGAGTCAGACGATAAAGACTCCTCAGAGGAGGAAGAACCAGAGAATACAGCAGCGACTCAAGAGATGATAGCGTATGTAGGTAGAGCGAAACTCCCTAAACAGTACCCTTTAGGTAATCCTTTTGACAGACCCATTTGTCTAGAAAGCAAGAAACGTTACCTTTCCCCGATACCGGAGAAATGTTCTCTTGAACATATTTTCCAAGTCACTGACAAAATCCTGAAAGAAAGAATAAGTTATCATGAACTCACTACATTACGTGACCAGGAACTAGCCGAGGATGACAGTATATATAATGATGATCTAGTAGTGCAAAGGTTTTTAAGTCTTACTCCAGAAGAACAGCGATTGGCTGGTATATATATGACCCAACATCTCATTATCCAGTATGAAAACCATCAGTCCGATCCAGGCCCCCTGTATAATCTATTACAAGACTTACTCCTGAGAAGATGGAGAGGCCTAGGTACCGATTTAATTGATATCATTCTAGAACAACGTCACAAATATAGTACGTTCCTGACTCCACGTCATGTTTCAGGCCCACCCTCAGTCAGACAGCCATATCACCTGGACAGACAGAATCCTTTACGAGAAGTACATCCAATACGGAAGCCAGATGATACGCTTGAACGTGTATTTGTATACACTCCTTTGACTAAAATGGAATTATTGGAAATGAAGAAAATCGTACCTTGTCACGATAAAGACCCTGCAGGATTCCATCGTGAATTAAAAGACATGTTACTAATGGGCGATTACACATATTCAGACATTGTTAAAATGTTAAAAGTATTGTTGCCAGCAGGGATTTACGAGAAACTGAAAGAGAAGGATTGGGAGGTGGGAGATAAAAAGATTAATTGGACCGAATTAGAGGACGAAGACAAAGGACGTACCCCAGGTTTAGGTCTTGGGGATAAAACCAAAGCATTACCAGGATTGTTAGTACAAGTTTTGCCTAGATTATTGACAGTTAAAAAGGAAGATTGGGATGCAATCTCAGCCTGCAAACAGAAACCAGACGAAGACACTAGTGATTTTTATTCTAGATTCGAGAAATGTTTCATTATTAACAGTGGCCTAAAAACAAGCAGCGAGTCATTCCCACATCTTTTCGTGACCAAGTTAGTTGAGAATTCCTTGCCCCAGGTTAAGAACAGAGTATTGAAAGTCGAAAGTACATGGCAAGCAAATACGCTATCCCAAATGTTACAGATGTTACAGTACCACCAGAATAGAATCAGAGAGGAACACGATCATGAACAGAGACGCATGAAGGACACTAAAATGAAAGTACTAGTTGCCCAGTCTGTTCCAGCAGATGGTCAGAAGAGGGGTAACATGCAGAACACACAGACTAGTCACCCTACAGGTCCCGTTAAAGGAAATTGCAATTATTGCAAACAGCCAGGTCATTTTATTAGTGATTGTGCCGTTCTGAAACATAATATTGCTACAGGCAAAACTTAAGAAAGACCACGTCAGCCTAGGCCAGAACATGTTCAACAGAATATTCAACAGAATCCGCAACCTGCTCCACAGCATGTTCAGCAACAGACAGTAGGGGTACCACAGCCCCAGCCCATTGCCGCGGCACAACACGTCACACAGCAGATGTACCAGTATGCACAGTCAGAGTATCCAGATTATCAACAGTATTCATGAAATAGCCTAGAGAGGGGGGCGCTAGAGTGCGCGTAAGCGGAATGGCTGCTTAGGCTCGCAGCTCCCACTCCTTGGACCATAATCCTGACATTATCCTCCGCCACAGGACCCACATCAGCATTAATTCCCGGTGATCCGCTGCAGGGTGACCTATCCCACACTCGCTCCAAATTTGCCGACGCTGTGCAGCCTGAGGCCCGAGCTGTGCCTCCGAGAAGTTATCACCGGCTAGTGCCCTGGAGCAGGGAAACGTGCGTGGCCGGCTGCTGCAAACTACGCGAGACCGGGGTCAGCCACGAGGAGTTAGGCCGCTCCTCGCTACGGCTGTCGGACCCCTGGATTTCATCTGGCCGGCGGACGTGCGGTAGCGGTAAGCGGCGGACTGCCTGACTGTACGGGGACCCCCCGACCCCCTCACTGCCCCCACCGCTCTTGTTAACGGCGCGGCGGGCGCCTGCCACTTCTCTCTGCTGGCGGCTGCTGGGGGACGGACGCTGCACCATCTGAGCTCCCACGGGAGTGCCTGCAACTGATTGGGGCTCTCGGGCTGACAGCGCGGATCGGAGGGCTGCCTTGCGGAAAGACCGGCTGTCGGGCCCGGGCCCCTAGACCTGCTGCGACTGCCGATTTTGGGCATTGGCCGGCCCAGGACGAATACGTTGCTCCTGCAGTTGGGGCGCTGTCCTGCATCAACGGCCGTGGTCTCCCTGCGGGGCACTCTGGGATCCTACACGGCCTCCCTGCATCTCGGTGGCGCTGCTCTGTCCCCTGCTGGCTGAGCTGCGTGGGACGGGCCTGCCAATATTGCCCAGGATTGAACACTGCACCTGGGAAGTGACTTTAGTGTTTGTACTGCTCTGCCCTCATTTACACCTGAGCCTATCGACCTACCTGCATGAGAAGCGGTGGCGAGAAGCTGGGCTCTAATCCCTCTGGCACTCAGGCGCAGACGCCCCACACACCGGGCCTGCCCGACCCCACCAGGACCCCACAGCGTCGCCGTCGGGACCCTTGCTGCACTGTTGGCAAGCAAAACCACCCTACACCTGCTGTGACCCTGCCTCCTGGTGATAACGTCCCTGACCAAGGACCCGCGGTGATCTCGCACCCCACAGTCCAAGGGCGCTGCGCCCTATCGCCATTATGGTGCGGCCAGAGAACCGCCAAACCAAACTTAGTTTTGATGCCGCGAAAAAGGGCGCGAAATCAACGCACCTGGACCCGGATCCTAGCACGTCGTCCCCGAAGACCAACAATTCTCCTGCCAAGGACGCTGACCTAACTAGCCTGATACAGGAGATGAGGCAGGGCTTCGCCACTGTTGTGGAGAAGGTTGACGGTGTCACCGCTCGGCTAGACGCACTGGTACACAAGGTTGACCGCCACGAGGAGCGCATCACGACCGCGGAGCAGCGTATCTCCGACACCTCAGATGTTGCCACTTCTCACGCCACTCAACTATCCAGGATGGACAACCTACTCAGGATTATAGCGGCAAAAAACGAGGATTTGGAAGCCCGTAGCCGCCGAAACAACATACGGGTCACCAATGTGCCGGAATCCACAGATACGGGCAGAATGGAGCTGTACATTGAGAAACTGCTCAAAGGATCCATTGGCGAGGACGCTTTTTCACCTCAATTTATCGTCGAGAGGGCGCACCGCTCGTTGGCACCCATGCCTAAACCGGGCCTGCCACCGCGTCCCATAATTGCTCGGCTGCTAAATTATCGTGACCGGGACACTGCGCTCCGGGCGGCCCGGTCCCAACGATCACTGCAATATAATGGCGTCACTTTTTCCATCTACCCGGATTTCACGCCCATGGTGCAGGAGGAGCGGCGTAAATTCCTACCTGTTAAGAAAAAGCTACGGGAGGCTCAGATAGATTATGCACTATTGTACCCTGCAAAGCTGCGAGTTACCCACCAGGGCAAGCAACGATTCTTCACCAACCCGCAGAAGGTAGAGGACTTTCTCAAATCACTCCGGCGAGCACGCAGGGACGACCAGGATGCTGCAGAGGATTGTGATAATGCTGACCTATCTCCGGCGCCACAAGAGGACTAACTGTTTAACATGCACTGCACTGCGCACCTTGACTGCGTAGGTTCACGATTTCTATACCATATGGCGCACAGGCATGGAACACCAAGTGGACGATGACCAGACCCGGACTCTGCATCCCTGTGGTAATGTAAACCAAGGACCACTTTCCTGGCCCTAGTCTCCACCGAGGGCGGCACAGTATCGAGGCTGGGGTCTAGGAAGTGGCTGAGCGCACTCTATGTCTTACCCCCACTGGGAGATCCCCTCTGACTTGCTGATGTTTCAGCTGTTAATGTTACTTGGGTTGGGGGAAGGGGGGAGGGGGGTGTGATCCTGGGTGGGGATGCTTGGCTTCTGGCATGATTGGGATGCTGGGGTGGGAGGTGGGGAGGTTTGTTTCGTGAGGCACTCAAATCTTGGACTGCATGGTTGGACTTTATCTTGGTGTTGGCGCCGATGCTGGTGGAGCAGAGGTGGTTTTCTTATGCTGCCGGTATTGGTCCGGATATGTTTTTTGTTGTACTGTCAATGACTACTCCGGCAGCAACTACACAATTGACTTGTTTGTCCTGGAATATTAGAGGGTTGAATGATGCCAGAAAATGTCGTAATGTACTTGCTTATCTCGACAGACATCATGTGCAAGTAGCTATGTTGCAGGAAACGCATTTGTCACCACAGGGCGGGGCATCTTTTGCGAGTAGGTGGGCCGGAGAACGTGTTTTCTCCTCGTATTCCACCTATTCGAGGGGCGTCGCTATCCTCATTGCCCGCAGAATCCCATTTCAGAAGTACGGTGAACTAATTGACAAGGACGGCAGATATGCTTTGCTATGGGGCAGGATAGGCCGCGACACCTTTACATTTGTAACCATGTACGCACCTAATGTTGACACTCCTGCCTTTTTCACTACACTCTGGGGCAAAATCCTCTCTGTTGCGTCACGACATGTGGTCTGGGGTGGGGATTTCAATCTGGCGTTGCTGCCTCAGCTAGATAGAGCGGATGGGGTCTGCTCCTACAAACCCGGGGCGAGGGAAGCGCTGGAGGGCATCATTGAAGAGGGCGGACTACTGGATGCCTGGCGACACCTATACCCCCTGGGACGAGAAGGCACACACTTTACATCACATACCGGGACCTGGGCGCGGCTAGACTATTTCTTTATCTCAAGAGACGTCGCGTTGGAACTTGTGGGGGTTTGTCATCTACCGAGGACTTACTCTGATCACAGTCCTGTCTTGCTCCGATTTCGCACACCTGGTTGGGACAGCCCACGCCCGCAATGGCGACTTCGCCCTGACATCCTCCTCGATAACCTATTCCACTCTGAATAGGGGGAAGAGATTGCTGATTTTTTTGCCAGGAATAAGGGGTCGGTGGACTCTGTAGAGCACATATGGGAGGCTTTCAAGGTCACTATAAGGGGGTACTGTATCTCCAAAGGACATGGTATATTACGCACTATCCTTGCCTCCATTAGTGCACTGGAGAAAGAATTACGGAATTTAGAGCTACGAATGGTGTCCAACAGCAGTCCTGACCTACAGGCCACATTTAGGAAGACACTGTCACGGTATGAGGAGGAGGCTGCGCGAGAGGCTAGGTTCAGGGGCAAACATTGGCAAGCCCGTAAATACTGCGAAGGGGACAGGCCCGGGAGGGCGCTTGCTGTGATCACGCAACCACCGCGGGCGCATAACACTATATTGGAGCTCACTGACGCCACTGGCACTGCTGTCAGGGACTCAGATGCGATCCTTGCCCATTTTGTGACACATTACCGTTCACTCTACAACTCCACCGCGGAGCCCGATGTGTCGTATGCTGACTACCTCAGTGACGTGGCGCTGTGCTGGCTTAGTGACGGAGACAGGGCGTTTCTTGCCGCGCAGTTTGAGCTAGATGAGATTCGAGAGGCCATTAAGTCCCTCAAGAATGGCAAGGCCCCAGGGCTTGACGGCATACCGGCCGAATTCTACAAAGCTTATATTGACATCATGGCCCCGGTGCTCAGCGAGGTCTTCTCGGAATTTCTATGCGATAGGGTGCTCCCCTGTTCCATGCGCGAAGTAGTAATCACATCTCTCCTTAAGCCCGATAAAGATCCCAAATCCTGTAACTCTTATAGACCGCTCTCTCTCCTAAACTGTGACGTTAAGATACTTGCCAAAGTCTTGGCCACCCGGCTGTCGCTCTTAATGACCAGACTTGTACTGCCTGATCAATCAGGCTTTGTGGCCGGCAGATCTACCTCCCACAACCTTCGTACGCTCTTCTCCCTGCTCCGCACGGTACACCCTGACACACTAGTGGCGGCCGTATTTCTCGATGCAACCAAAGCCTTCGACTCGGTCGAGTGGCCGTACCTGTTCTCTGTGCTGGCCAATATGGGGTTTCCCAAATTATTTATATCCTGGGTCCACCTGCTATACACACGTCCTATGGCAAGAATACTGATCAACGGTCACTTATCACAGCCTATCGCACTAACTAGGGGTACAAGGCAGGGGTGCCCTCTCTCCCCTCTATTGTTCGCTATTGCTGTCGAGCCTCTAGCCTGTCGATTGCGTCAACTGCATCGCGATGGCGCAGTGCAATGCTTGCAGCGCCAGATAGATGTATTCCTCTATGCGGATGACATCACCTTGTATGTCAAACGCCCCGAACTACACCTTAATCCTTTACTCAGAGAGTTTGTATTGTTTGGAGGGATGTCCGGTGTCCATATAAACTGGTCCAAATTGCAGTTTTTCCCTCTAACCGACGCGGTGAGTACTTTCCCTCTTGATTACCCGCTCGAGTGGTGTCAGTCCGACCTTCGATATCTTGGGATCTGCATCTCACGCGACAGGGATGAGACTCTGCGGTCCAACTACGGTGTAGCAATAACCAAGCTGGTTGCTTCTGTGGACCGCTGGGTCACCTTGCCGCTGTCTATGGCCGGGAGAGCGTCGCTCATTAAAATGGTGGTGCTCCCCCGCTTTCTTTACCTTTTTCTCAATATACCATACTTTCCTGGTACTAATTTCTTCCGGACCCTGCGATCGGAGTTGCGACGGAACCCCCGGCTTAAGTGGTCCACGCTCACACTCCCCTACGAACAGGGAGGCTTCGACGTTCCTGACTTCGAGGCCTACTACCAATGTGCACAGGCGCATTTCGCTCACCACTGGATGGCTCCTACTCCCTTCATGCCGCACGTAGCAGTGGAGGATTGGATTGTACATCCCCTTCCACTTAATGGTCTGCTCCACTGCCCTGAATCTTCCATCACTACGCCAAATACGTCGGTCTCCTGCACGCTGGATGCGTGGCGTCGCATAACCAGGAGCTTGACTTGTAAACTACTCTACTCGCCCAAGTTGCCGCTTACATACCACCCCAGTCTTACCCTTCTGGAAGAACTGGGCTTTCGTAACCTCTGTGTAAAGATACAAGTTTCTTGCTGGGGGGACCTGTTCTCCAACGGCACCTTTAAGTCGAAAGAGTTGTTCTTTGCTGGACATGAATACACTCCTCTCGAGCTCTTTTACTATGTGCGACTGCGGGCTGGGATGAAGGACATCCTGCCTGACTTTCCCAGCGAACCTGACGTCTTGCCACTGCTACACTTCTTATTGTGTTCACAGGATGGGACCCATTTGGTCTCAGGTCTTTACAAACAATTCAGGAGGGCCGCCCCGGTACCGGACTCCAACGCGCGGCTACGCTGGGCTGCCGAACTTGCTGTCGACATATCAGATGAACAGTGGCAATACAGCTGCGCGCTCACCTCTCGAATCTCCGCCAGCAGCAGATTAAAAATCATCCATTATAAATACTTACAGCAGGTGTATTACACGCCGGTAAGGAAACGGCGTTTCGGCCTGGCGGACGATGATTGCTGCGAACGTTGCCACGCCGCTGGCGCTGACTTTCTCCATTTGGCATGGACATGCCCTCAGGTGGCGAGCTACTGGCAACAAGTGATAGACGCTCTCGCGGAGATGGTTGAAGTGACTGTACCCTATGACCCGCTGGTGGCCCTGCTGGGAGACACTAAGCAGTTCCCTAGGTCCTGCCGGAAATTTGTTGATACCGCCCTGCTGCTTGCCAAGAGGCGCGTGGCTTGCCGATGGGGTAGGGGCAGGGCGCCCAAATTCAAGGACTGGCTAGGTGATTTAACTTACTGTCAGGATCAGCATGCAACATTTGCTGAACTACTGCCCATTTCGAGTCGTCCTGGCGACATTTGGGGGCCGCTGGTGCAATATCTACTCGCGCGTTTGGATGACGAGTTGTCGGCAGCCGACCAACCTGGTATAGATTAACGCCATGCTGCTGTGTTGGATCTGGCCGTGGACCCTGGTTGTACGCGCACGCCTCCTTGTGCTATCCAGATGGGGCTCCCCCCAGGTTTCCACCGCTCTCTGCTTGCTGGTCCCCTCCCCCCCCCCCCCGGCCCGTGTATACAATCTACATAATGGCTCTGCCCCCCCCCCCCGGCCCACCATTAACCTCCCTTGCCTGCATGCTCCCACTCTATGCCCGACCTGGCATGCGTCATGACACCCACTGACGGCTGCTTCCTTGGGGCCCTGTACCTGACAATGCTTCTGGCTTACACTATCCCTCATGCTGGGACGGCTATGACACGCACATGTTGATTCACACACCTCTGCTCACATAGGACGCCACACCGACTCACAGCTGCTTAACTAGCAAGGTAGTCATGAAGTGCCTTTTGGTTACCGAATTGTTGGGGGGTTTTGTTACATTGTTCTAGAAACCAAAAATGGAGAGGGAAGAGCTCGCTTTTTCTTCTCCAAAGAAAAACACTGTTCTACTGCTGCTCATCCTCACTGGCCGTGCACCATCGGCTGCGCTACCCCGCTCCATTTCCTCCTTACATTGCCGCCGGGCCTCCGGGATGCCGGCCTTAAGGCTGTGTTGAAACCGATCCTTTCCTGCTGCCGGCCTTCCGGGTTGTAGGCGTAACAGGCTGTATGACATGTTTCCACTTATACAATAAAGCAGATTTGAACTCCAAAAAAAAAAAAAAAAAAAAAAAAATAGCCTAGAGAGGGAAGTAGGTTTGCCTCTCATTGAGATTCCTGTAGATCAAGACGGTCCTTATGTACATAGTCAGGTATTAGGAAAAGACAGAACATTTTTGATTGACACAGGGGCAAGCAGAACTACCATCAGTCACGACGAGGTTCCAGGGGCACCCCTCTCAGGCTCACAGAATGTTTCCCTTGGATTTTCAGGAAAACCTATTGTTAATGAAGTATCAAAACCAGTTCCCCTTGCAGTTGGTCCATTGTCCTGTACTACAGATTTATTGCTAACGAAGTCATGTCCAGAAAACTTGTTAGGTATTAAGACGCTGAAGGCTCTGGGAGCTGTAATTTGTTGTTCTCCGGAAGGAGTGTGATTGTTTTTGCGTGACTTTAAGGGTCACTATGTGTTGAGAGATTTTGATTCCCGATTACAGAATATACCACAGCATTTATGGGCACAAGGTCCGACTGATGTAGGTTGCATCCACATCACACCATATCGTGTCACACTCAAGCCAGGAGTTGTTCTGCCCAGAATTCGACAATACAAATTGCTACCCGAGGCTGTAGTAGCCTTATTGAAAATCATTGACGAGCTTATCGCTCATGGAGTAGTTGTAGAAACTGACTCCAATATTTGTAATTCTCCAATCATTCCGATTCTCAAACGTACAGATCCAAAAGAACCTCCAGTATATCGTTTAGTGATTGATCTCAGAGAGCTTAACAATGTATCATACCTCAGTTCCCGGTGGTCCCAGATATTTCGTCCCTATTGACTGCTATTGATTCCGAAGCGGTGTTCTTCACTGTAATTGATCTGAAGAATGCCTTCTTTAGTGTCCCCATTGATCCGGAAAGCCAGTACCTTTTCGGATTCAGTTTAAATGGCCCAAGCTTTAAATTTGCACGTGCACCTCAAGGGTTCACGGAGAGTCCGAGTATCTATAGCCAAGCACTGAAAAGACAACTTGACAGTATCCACATGCCTACTAACACTGCCCTACTTCAGTATGTCGATGATCTATTGATCACCGCTCGAAGTGAACGAGAATGTGAACAAGCATCTCAGGCAGTCCTATTTTTCCTGGCTGACAAGGGACACAAAGTGTCTCCTTCGAAGTTGCAATTCTGTGTTCAGCAAGTTGTGTACCTTGGTCACTTGCTGTCCAAAAGGGGGAGACAGCTTACACCTGACCGCTTCCAGTTAATTCTACACATGCCGCAACCCAAGACACAAAAGGAGGTACGGGCCTTCATAGGCCTCACCTCTTACTGTAGACAATGGATCCCTCAGTACGCATATCTAGCCAAGCCCCTTATACAGTTGACAACCCAGGAGGCAGCGTTATCGACTGTCCTCCCTTGGACTCAGGAACACACACATGCTTTTGACGATCTGAAGAAAGCCCTATGTCAAGCACCTGTTTTAGCGACACCATGTTACAGCAAGCCTTTTACACTTTTTGTCACAGAACGCGAAGGTACTGCATTGTCAGTACTCACCCAAGACCAAGCTGGTTCACACAAACCATGTGCTTATTTTTCTAGTACATTAGACCCAGTAGCCCAGGCTTTGCCTGCATGCTTGAAATCAGTTGCAGCAACAGCTCTAGCAATCAGACAAAGTGATTCCATATTATTAGGACACCAATTGACAGTACAAGTTCCACATTCGGTGGAAGTTCTTTTAAACCGTACACAGACTCAGCACTTGACTATAGCACGACTGACAGGTTATGAATTGACATTATTCCAGCCACACATAGAAATCAGACGTTGCAATACACTGAATCCTGCTACACTTTTACCGGTAAGCCCAACAGACCCTTTGGCACATGATTGTGTGGAAGTCATTAACACTATGACGAAGCCCAGACAAGACTTGACAGATATTGCATTACCAGATCCAGACCTGACACTATATGTGGATGGTTCATGCATGAGAACAAGTACAGGAGAGTTAGTGGCCGCATATGCAGTGACCACTGAAACTGAAGTCATAGAAACACATCGCATTGACATCCTGTCTGCCCAAGCGGCAGAGCTCATCGCTCTGACCCAAGCCTGTATTCGAGCCAAGAACAAGAAAGTTAACATATACACAGATTCCCGCTATGCATTCGGAGTTGTACACGACTTCGGAGTCCTGTGGCAAGAGAGAGGTTTCCTAACTTCCCACGGTGCCAAAATACAGCACGGTCCCCTCATTCAAGCTCTGTTAGAAGCAATACATTTGCCTACAGCCATAGCCATCATGAAGTGTAAGGCACATACGAAAGTCACTGATACCATTTCCCAGGGTAATGACCTGGCAGAACGAATAGCCAAACATACAGCACAGACTCATACTCATACGACTGATATGACAAAGACAGTAGTACCAACACATTGCATGACAGTTAGGGATCCCGCCCTAGATGTAATTGATATACAGACACATGCTACCCCAGACGAAATCAAGAAATGGACAGAACTAGGAGGGATCCAGACAGAACAGGGATGGATGACGAAGGGAAAATCCACTTGGTTTCTCCCCGACTCTATGGTTCATGTTATCATTAACACAGCACATAGTCCTGCCCATTTAGGAGAAAAAGCTATGTTAGACAGCATTCAAAACCTTTGGTTCAATAAACATTTACGAGCAGCAGCAAAACAGAAAGTGCGTACTTGCATGATCTGTTGTCAGTTCAACCCAGGCAAAGGCATTCCCGTCGAGCAAGGTGGATTTTATCCTCCTGATCACCCTTTTGAAGTCCTCCAGATGGATTATATCCAGATGGAACGTTGTCGAGGATTCAAGTATGTCCTCGTAGTTGTATGTGCACTTTCCCGATGGACAGAAGCATATCCAGTCCCAGATTACACTGCCCGACCACTGCCAAACAGTTGGTTTGTGAATTTTTCCCGAGGTATGGTTTGCCTCGTGTCGTGTATTCAGATAACGGACAGCTATTCTCGTCCGAGTTGATGAAGCAAGTTTCCCTTTTGTTAGGATATCAGTGGAAGTTCCACTGTGTTAGACATCCCGAAGCAGCTGGACTAGTCGAGAGACACAATCAGACTCTGAAAACCCGTCTTGCCAAAGTGTGTAAAGAGAAAGGAGTAGATTGGATAGTAGCTCTTCCAGTTGCTCTCTTCTATATGCGAATGGTAGCCCATTCTAGATCAGGGCTATCCCCGTATGAGGTGGTTTTTGGCCGGCCACCGAATATGTGGGTTACGCCTCTGCCACGCAAAATAACTGATGTTGATAGTAACATGCTGACAGATTACCTTGCTTCCTTGATGTCTGCACTACAATCATGTCGTTCGCAGGTTGCAGCAGCCTTCCCAGACAACACTGAGGTGAAACCACATGAACTGGTTCCAGGAGATGTCGTGGTGGTCTGAAATTTCGATCGATCGAGCCCTCTGGAGCCCCGTTGGAAGGATCCGAAGATTGTTTTGTTAACAACCAGGACTGCAGTGAAAATAGAGGGGGGGAAAGGCTGGGTACATTCCAGTCATGTCAAACGATTCCATGGACTTCCGCCAAAAACTGATTCCCAAGACTTTCACATTCCAGAGACTGATACTAAACTCCCCTTGGTAGAGAAAACTCCGTCCCAGGAGTACAAATTGAAATTGAGGTCTAGTAAGTCAGACAGTTTAATTGTTTAAGTCCCCCCTGGGTGAAGCGGTTAGACAGGTTCCTAACATGTACAAGCTAGACCCCCATAATGAGAGAGATAGACAGGAGATCAAGAAACAGAAATATTGCAAGAATCTGCGAAGCAGATGTATCGTTACTTTACTTATCATGTTTTTTCTGAGTTTTACGATTGTATGCCTAAGCTATATGTTACATGTATATTTTCCTATACACACACACTCTTCTTTCAATGACTCTGCAGACCACACATTTAGTGATCTACCTCCGAACGAGCTTTCTTACCGTCTTGCACTGCGTAACAATTCCTTCATCCGTATGTTACATCATTCACACCAGACCAGCAATGCTACGAACTGCTGGATATGTGGCCGACTCCCTCCCTACCAGAAAATGACGGGAGCCTTGCCTCTTTTCCCTTATCCGTTTACACATAATGGTTCGTGTGGTGCATGGTTTACATTAATGTCCTCGTTAGACAGTAAGTCTGATGTTTCCCAAGGTAATTGGATATGGGGAGACCTGAACACAGTTATGCATAAGACATGTTTCCCTGACAAGGAGGGTCTTCCCCAAATGACAGGTACCGATCTAGAAAATGAAGTATATGGATTAGGTAATTTTACACTTAACCTCATGATTTTGAATGTCCAGTCAGAAACTAGTTCGAACTCACCTTCAATTACAGTCTTGCCAGTGAAAGGTGATCTATGCGTTAGAAAAAAGGGTTCAGTACATTTAGGACACAGCGATTGTAATACAGTTATTGAATTCAGTGATAAAGGCAAGTCTACATTCAAAGCTTCCCGACACTCCTATTTCATTTGTGGCCATACAGCTTATATAAGTTTACCTCCAGACTGGGATGGTACTTGTTATATTGCATTCCTATTGCCACCTGTTTTTCTAGCCCCACCTGATTACCATAGAAATTCCCATCTCATTCATGTTAGGCCCAGGAGAGATCTCCCAATTGTCGATTATACTGAAACAACATGGGAACAATACACAGATTTCAATAAAGGATTCTTTCCCTATTTAGGCACTGTCTCGAATAGTAAACTGATACGTAGATTGACCAGAACCCTTGAAGCTGTAGTGAACGAAACTACTTTTGCCCTAGGTAACTTAACAGATGAACAGTCTGCTATGAGACTTGTCGTTCTTCAAAATCGTCTCGTCCTTGACGTCATCCTGGTAGATAGGGGCGGGGCTTGTAGAGTCATCGGATCCAGTTGTTGTGTTTTCATTCCAAACAATGCACCGTCAGTATATAGAGCCATAACTCGGCTCCACAAGATTGCGAGTCAGATACACCAGAATCCAGGCACCTGGACTTGGTCCGGTTGGCTCTGGAGCGTGATATCAGCCTGGGGATGGAAAGTCCTATCCTTCCTTGGAATAGCCCTCCTCATAGTATTCAGTTGTTGCCTATGTCTACAATGTGGGCCAGCGATTTGTGGCTTGTGCGCCACATCATGTATTCCCCATCCAAGTCCACGTTCCAAATCCCGAATGAAAAAAGATGAGCAAATGATGTTATATGAACAGATAGATGGACTCATGAAGATTGATATATCATGAAGGGTCCGTAGGGGACAAGAAGGGAATGAGGTAATTGAAATTTTTATGGTCAAGTGTGTCCCCTAACGTGTACCCCAACGGCTCCATGTACGTGCTTTAAGTACATGCAAGTTCCCTCCATGACCGCATATGAAGACGCAAATACATTTGCGTCCAACGTTAACATGTCCTCTTTCAGGTCCACCATGAATGGATCGATAATTCAGTTCCTAACCATACCATGCCAACGTCTTTACATGGTACACTTTTTTGTTTTTCCTGGCTCTGCCGAGCTAGGCCCTGATTCCTGCTTTCGAGCCCTTTCAGCCTCCTGCCTCTGAAAGCTGCAGCATGGAGGCGTATCCCTGACCTTTGCCTTACTTCCTGCCAAGTGAAGCAGTGCCTGGCTCAACCTGGCCTGCCTGCCAAAACCGTATTTTGCCTACAAGTTATCTGTTCAGCCTCCTCGAAAATACATTCCTGTCTAGTGATTTAGGTAAACATCTCCCTGGCTGCAGAGCAAAGAGCAAGCCTTCCTGTCTCCGTGCAAGTAATTTGCAGTTCCCGTTGCCATAGTAGGCCCATGCCCCTGCACGTAGACACGTAGACACATATGCACGCACTAGCATTCAGTATAGAATAGCCTCTGTCCGAGAGACCTTCTGCTCCAGATAATACATCCTCTAAACATAAGATATCAGATATGTTATAGGTCCAGGTCGTTCTGACATCCCAGACTTCTGTCTCTTCTACTAGTGTTAAAGTTCTCCCCAGTTACACATCCATGTCACGTCATGCTAGCTGCGCACGCATCCGCACTTTCTGCTGATTCTGCAACTTTCTCTATGCACCCACCCACATGTGACGATTCTTGTGACGTTCCTCTGACATGTACAAGTGCACGCCTTCGTGTACGCCTATTTTCACGCCTCCTATTACGCACATGTGTTCTTATCTTCTCCTTTTCACCTGTTACGCCTACTGTATAGGATTCAATGATGTTATTCTTCTATATATAATGTGTAATGTTAATAAAACGTTGTCTATCCCTTCCCGAACCCTAGTGGTGACGGAACATGATCTCCAACCTCGAGGTTTTTCTAATAAACCCCGTAAAACTCAGATACCACGGACTCTGCCTCTTATTTTTATGAGCTGTCTTGTAATGATAATTATACGGAAAAATAGATTCGGTAAAATATTTACCACCGAAAACTTTAAATATTATTGTGATATTCTGTGTATCTGTTTTAAAACTAAGCCTACCACAAACAGCTGAGAGCGTTCATTAGCACACGCCGGCTGCAACGATTCCTTGACGCCATTCCGGCGAGATTTTTGCCCACGCCCACCTTCCAGGCCACGCCCCCTAACCCGCCTATATCATGTGTTGCCAGAGGAAGCGCAGCGGACGAGCGCAGCGGGAGCGCAGCGGGAGCGCCGTTTGCGCGCCTAAGGCAAGCCCGTCTGCGCCAGGACAGAGCCCAGGGCCAGACCCCCTGCTCAAAAAGATAAAGAGACCGGTCGTAGGAAATACACCTCACAAGAAATCCTGACATTAAGATGCACCGCAACGTGCCCACCAATAGATCTGCAGGAAGAAGGTAAGCAATGTCCTTGCTGCCCTCTTAAATTCGAATTCGCCACAATAAATAACACAAAAAATACTTTTAAAGATAACAATATAGAGAATGCTAAAAGGCGAACCATAAAGGCAGGGCTAATAAACACCAGATCAATGGTAAAACACAGCACCCACATCGCCTATATGATTGAAAATCGAGAAGTCGATGTACTGTTTGTAACGGAAACATGGGCGGATGAAGCATCCGACGCCGACCTCTCATTGGCAATACCCGAAAAATACTCATTATATAGAGTAGATAGAAAAATGAAACGGGGAGGAGGATTAGCGATTATAGCCAAAGAAAGCCTCAGGATTAAGAGCTCTGAAAAAGGTAGCCACCCTGACTGTGAAACCATGACATTTCAAATTATGATTACCAATAATTACACTTTCAATGGACTACTAATTTATAGACCACCAAATGCAAAAAGACCGCTCATTGAATCATTAAGCCCTTTCCTGGAATCTTGTGTAATGAACCAAGATTATACAATATTAGGAGACTTCAATCTACATTTGGAGAAAACCACAGACCCCAAGATTAACACCTTTAAAGAGGCAATGGCTAATTTTGATCTAGACCAAAAAGTCCATCTAGATACACATGTAGCAGGACATACACTGGATGGTATTTTTACATCTTGCCAAAAATTAACAAAGGTAGAAGTCTACCCGATTGCATGGACAGATCACAAATTAGTATCCTTCCAGCTAGAGACTATAGAGGACCGGGAAAAACCAAATGCAAATCCCAAGAGAGTCACTTATCCTGATTGGTCAAAAATGGACCCCCAAACATTAGTAGAGACACTGAACTCCTCATTTCCAATGCTAGATAGTGACAGCAATATAGCTTGCACGCAATTTAACGACTGGTTAAAAACAGCAATTCAGAGCTCCGTACCTCAGAAAAGAGCGAACTTCAAAAGAAAGTCACCCTCACAACCCTGGTACTCGGACACTTTAACACAAAAACAGACCTGCAGAAGAGCAGAGAAAAAATGGAGATTGCAATATGACCCCAAATTAAAGGTAGATTATAAAAATGAATTGGCCACTTATAAAAATATGATAATCGCAGAAAAAAGCTAATTTTTCGTACACAAAATAAACGAATCCAAGAACTCGAGTAAAGATCTGTTTGCAGTAGTCAAAAAACTTGCTAAAATCGAAAATAACAATACCGAGGATATATCATCTGACTTCTGCAATACTTTAGGCCACTTCTTCGTGAATAAAGTGTCGTCAGTATATGAACTATTTAAAAACAATCAGATAGATCATATAACTCAAAACTCCACCAATAACACAAAACTAGACAACCAACCCAGCTGTACACCATCCTTCCAATGGTCATTACCTACAGTGGAACAAATTATTAAGGAAATAATGACAACCAACTCAGGCAGTCCCTTAGACCCTTGTCCACCGAAGGTATTGCAAAAATGTTCAGAACAAATAGGACCAGCACTACAAAAATTGTTTGAAGTAATTCTGAACACCAACATATTTCCAAATGATTGGAAAACCATTTCGATCAGGCCACTACTGAAAAAATCCCATCTAGACAGTGAAGTCCCCAGCAGTTATAGACCTATAGCTAGGATCCCTTTCGCCGCAAAAGTACTGAAGAAACTGTTGAACAAACAGTTCTCACGGTACCTACTGGACAATAATTGGCTTGACCATTCTCAATTCGGATTCCGCGAAGGGCACGGAACAGAAACAGCCCTCCTTACGGCTACCGAAGAACTTAGAAGAATACTAGACAATGGAGAAAAGGCCGCCTTGGTGCTATTAGATCTCTCGGCGGCCTTCGACACGGTCAGCCATGAGATACTAATAAAACGCATTAGGGAAGCCAGAACAAGCGACCACGCGTGTAATCTCATTGCATCCTACCTTAAGGACAGAAAATTCACAGTTGAATTAGGAGAAGCAAAATCAGACTCCTTTAAGGTACCATGCAGTGTCCCACAGGGCTCTTCATTAAGCCCAACACTTTTTAATTTATATGTGGCCCCCCTTGCTGAAGTAATAAGAGAAAATGGCTTTACGCCAATATCCTACGCTGACGATACACAAATCGTCATTTCCATAGACAAAGACAATAAAGTAACAGCCAAAAAATTCAAACTATGCATGCTAAAAGTTAGTCAATGGATGCAACAAAACTGCCTCAAACTCAACGGAGAGAAGAGTGAGGTAATGATTCTGGGAGATAATGCAGACATCTGGTCCCCAGACTGGTGGTCTCCTGAACTGGGAACAAGACCAGAACCTTCAGAGAAGGCTAAAAACCTGGGATTCATGATAGACACCAAATTAACATACGAAGCCCAAGTAAACAAACTAGCCTCGTCTTTCTGGCTGATATTAAAAATGATAAGAAAAATACTCCCATATCTGCCTCAAGACCCACGTAAAACGGTAGTGACAGCTCTTGCACTGTCTCGATTGGACTACGGAAACGTATTATATGCGGGAGCCAGAGTAAAAATCACAGAAAAAATGCAGCGTCTCCAGAATGCAGCAGCACGACTAATACTGGAAATTCCAAAGTTTCAGCCTATTAGTCATAAATTAGAGACACTCCATTGGCTACCAGTAGCCAAAAGAGTCAAGTTCAAATCACTATGCTTGACCTACAAAGCACTGCAGGGCAAGGGACCTCACTTTCTGAAAACACACCTGAAACATTACGAACCTTCCAGGCTACTCAGATCTGGACAACAAAAACTGATAGCGATACCCAAGTTTAAACGATCAAACTGGGGAGGAAGAAGTTTCCTCGTTCACGCAGCACGTTCATGGAATTTACTACCACTAGATATAAAAAACAGTCCAACTTTGGAGATATTTAGAAAGAAAATCAAAACCTGGCTATTCACTGCATAAACTGCGCTAACTCCAGACATGCACAGGCAAATGGACAAATCGTAGCGCCAAGACGCCTCCGGGCATTCGTGCGCTTTAGAAATGGATAAATCAATCAAATCAATCATCAACGCACACAAGGCACTCCACAAGACAGGCCCAGCCTACCTCAACAGACAGCTCTCCTTCTTCATCCCCAACCGCCAGCTTCGCTCTGCCAACCTCTCACTTGCCACCGTCCCGTGCATCCGAAGAACAACCACAGGTGAGAGATCCTTCTCCCACCTCGCCGCCAAGACATGGAACAACCTCCCACTGAGCCTACGACAGACCCAAGACCTCTGACCTTCAGGAGGATACTCAAGACCTGGCTGTTCGATCAGTAGCCTCCCCCCCCCCCCCCCCCCAGCGCCTTGAGACCCTCGCTGGTATGTAGTGCGCTTCACAAATGATTGATTGATTGAATGCAAGGGGCCTCATTTATGAAAAATGACGCATCGCTGCGTGAAAACAGCGATGTGTCACTTTTCACTGCGCACTCCTTGCGACATTCCTGATGCGTCATATTTAATGTATGACGCATCATGTCGCAAGGAGTTACAGATACGTCAGTATTTCTGACGTATCTGTAAGCGCAAAAGTGACGCATTGCTGGAGTGTGTCACAAAAGTGACGCAACTCCAGCAATGCGTCCTTTCCCATGGGGAAAGCCCCATGTGAAAGGGCTTGCGTCAGTCTTACGCCTGCTGTGAGGCAGGCGCAAGATTTTGACGCAACAGTGTCCTAAAAGTGACGCAGTGAAATCTCATAGATTTCACTGCGTCACAATTACGAGGCTTTTTCCGGGGGAACGCCCCCTCTGCATACATTATACCTGATGCAGGTATAATGTGGCGCAGGGGTTTAAAAAGTGACGCATCTACCTAGATGCGTCACTTTTTAAATATGGCGCAACAAGGTGCATTTTTTACACCGCCGGTGCGTCACAAAAAGTGACGCACCGGCGGCGCAAAACTGACGCAAGGCCTCATAAATAAGGCCCAAGGCTTTTATGCCTGGCGCAATGGAGCAGCAGTAAAAATGGATGCACTGAGACTTCCAGGAAGATCATCTATCCGGAAGAGTGCACACATCAACAATAACCCTCTTTTATTAAACTTTTTATTCAGTTTTCCTTAATATTCATCATCATCATAATCTTTATTTCTGCTAAAAGCCATAATAGATCAAGTGAAACACGTGAACATACATACAGACTAAACAAGCACTCAGTGCGCACTCACACACACACACACTCTCTCTTTCACACACTCACACAGACACACTCTCTCTCACGCTAAAGACAAGCATTTGCAATGCAATAGACCTCGCATTTATGTGAGTTTAAGCTACTGGCATTGTAAATAACAATGGGGCATATTACCAACGTTAAGCGATATTTATCGCAAACGATGCTTAGCAACAAAAAATTTTAACGCTAAGCATCGCCGAAAATTATCGCAGAGATAACTTGCTATTTGCAAGGTTTATCTCAGAAGTGATAAAAATCCTCACGCTTACTGCCAATTGAGAGATTATTATTATTTTGTATTATTAATGACATTTGTTAAGCGCATGGTTGCACAAGGAACAGTGCGTCCCCGCGCTGAAAATCCCACTAATCATCTCTTCAGCTTAGCTCACGGAGGAGGAGTACTAGGGCCAGGGGGAACTAAACTGATTATGTCTTGGGGAAAAGATGGGTTTTCAACCTCTGTCTGAACCTTGCTTCAGACGGTTCCATCCTCAATTCGATGGGCAGGTCATTCCAGTCTTTACTGGCCAGGTGTCTAAAGGACCGTCCTCCCATCCTTGCTCTGTGGATCCGTGGAACCACTAATAGCATGCTGCCCATCGACCTAAGAAGGCGTGAAGGACGATAGATAGGACGCAAATCCTGGAGATATGAAGGTGCTTTTTAGTGAGCTATGCGAAGGGTAATGCACATAGTTTTAAATTCAATTTGTTCCTTTATTGGAAGCCAATGCAGGCAACGCAATGCATGTTTCCCAGAGGCCCTCCTAGGGAGGTTCAGGACAAGCCTGGCAGCTGCGTTCTGGACGCGTTGCAACTGCATTAGGCCTTTTTTACTAAGTCCACATAGGAGGGAGTTCCCATAATCTAAATGGGAGGTGACCAAGGCATGTACCATTGTTTTTCTGGTGCTGGGAGGCAGTAGGTCTAGGATTTTCCTCAGGACCGTCAAAATGCCATAGCATTTACCGGCAACATTACCAACATGATTAGTGTAGGCTAGATTAGAATCAAGAAGTATGCCAAGGTTTTTGACTGTGTCCGCCGGGGCAGGGACAGAGCCCAGTTCTATGGGCCACCCTGCAGATGTCCAGATGGAAGGACAGGGACCAACGATAAGAACTTCCGTCTTATTACCATTGAGGCGGAGATAGTTCTGCTTCATCCACCCATCAAGTGCCACCAAGCAGGCCGAGAATTTCTCAGCATCCACAACTGGATCACGGGACAAGTTGATCACCAGTTGTGTATCGTCTGCATAAGAGACTATGGCAACACCATATGACTCCACCAGTTTGGCAAGGGGTTCCATGTACAGATAGAATAACGTGGGGCTCAGAATCGAGCCCTGTGGAACCCCTTGTCTAAGACATCTTATACTGGATTATCACTGGAAAACCAACGATAATCTCTCAAAGTTTGGCGTTAGCTTGATGATAGGGGCTCACAAACTTAGCCATGATATCCACCTTCCATTGGATATCATGGCTAAGTCAGGAAAATACCAGGGGCCTTATTTATGAAGGCCTTGCGTCAGTTTTGCGCAGCTGGTGCGTCACTTTTTGTGACGCACCAGCGGTGTGAAAAATGCGCCATATTTAAAAAGTGACGCATCTAGGTAGATGCGTCACTTTTTAAACCCCTGCGACACATTATACCTGCGTCAGGTATAATGTATGCAGAGGGGGCGTTCCCCCGCAAAAAGCCTCGTAATTGTGACGCAGTGAAATCTATGAGATTTCACTGCGCCACTTTTAGGACGCTGTTGCGTCAAAATCTTGCGCCTGCCTCACAGCAGGCGTAAGACTGACGCAAGCCCTTTCACATGGGGCTTTCCCCTTGTGAAAGGACGCATTGCTGGAGTTGCGTCACTTTTGTGACACACTCCAGCAATGCGTCACTTTTGCGCTTACAGATACGTCAGAAATACTGACGTATCTGTAACTCCTTGCGACATGATGCGTCATACATTAAATATGACGCATCAGAAATGTCGCAAGGAGTGCGCAGTGAAAAGTGATGCATCGCTGTTTTTACGCAGCGATGCGTCACTTTTCATAAATGAGGCCTCAGGTGTAAAAAAAGCAGTGCTAACCCCGGTTAGCGCTGCTTTTTTTTATCACAAACAGGAATAGCGAAATCCTTGTTAATAGGAGAAATGTCGCTTAACAAAATTTCTCCTATTATTTTTCTCTGGAACGCCCCCTTTGTATCTCATTAGAGATACAAGGGGAAGCGTAGAGAAAAAGGGTGCTAACATGCAAATTTGCGTGTTAGCACCCTGTTGCTGATAGGGAGATCATTTTATCTCCGCTTTCTTGGCTTTTAAAGCCAAAAATGCGGAGATAAATCCCTTGATAATATGCCCCAATGCGTTTTATTTATGTTTCAAAAATGAAAACATGAATAAAAAGCATTGTCATTTACAATGCCAAGAGCTCAAACTCGCGTAAATGCGAGACCTGTCACATTGCAAATGTTTGTTTTTAGAGAGAGAGAGAGTGTGTGGGTGAGTGAGTGTGTGAAAGAGAGAGTGGGGCCTATTATCAAGACAGGAGATAAAATTATCGCTGCTTTATCGGCAGGAAACTGCCGCTAAAGCGGCGATAATGGGCTTGATAATATGCTCTATGGATTTCCAATAGAAGCCCATGTTAGATGTCCTTCACATTTAACATGGGCTTCGATTGGAATTCCATAGAGCATAATATCAAGCAGATCAGCGTAGATCATCGCCGCTTCATCTGCAGTTTTCTGCCGATAAAGCGGCGATAATTTTATTTCCTGTCTTGATAATATGCCCCAGTGTGTGTGTGTGAGAGCGCAGCTAGAGAATGTGTGTGATGTGTGTGTGTATGTGAGAGTAAAAGAGTGAGTGAGGAGGGAGACATGTAACTCGTTCACTAAGCAGCAGCTGCAGTGTCATCAGCTGTCCCTAGAGGGCAGTCTGGCTGACAACAACCTGCTGTTTAGAGGAAATTTACATACCCAGAAGCCACTGCAAAGCCACAAACACTTCCATTTCATTGTCATGGACAAAACAGTTTTTTGTAACATTGAAAATCATGATGTACTCTATATGCGCACGTGTTCGCGTTATGTTTTTGTTGCTATTAGTTATGTTTCTAAAGTCTCCGTAATTTTCCTGAGTATTACTTGTAATAGGTTGACGGAAAATCGTCAATTTTCTACTGAATTACTAGATGCAAATTGTTAAAGGTCATGTGCACTCTGGGTGGCTATGATGTGACAATTCTGCTAAATTTTTGGGGGATCTTGCGTACCCGAGATCCAAATTGTCGTCTAAAGGAAAGTTTAAAGAGGTTCATTGATATACGGGACAACTGAGGCGGGCTCTCATTGTCACCCATGGACGCACTGCTGGTGATGTAGTACTTGTACATTACTATAAACCTTAGGAGAGCGCAGGGTGCGCACGGACCTCTCCGTGTAATTTCTCTAGCGCCACCCAAAAATGGCCGTCTCGTGCCAAGTCATTGCGTGGTGCGCGGCAACTAGAGCCAGACGCTACAGATTCAACTTCGAAGCTACTTTGGTTGTGAAATGCATCTCGTGGAAGAAGCTAATGTTGGAATCTTTTCTCGTATCGCTGGAAGTCCGATTTCACTAGGTCTCATAAGCAGCCTCATCGGCGATTTATAATCATAACAAACACATATAAATGGGTTGTAGTGACCAGAGTACTCTGTACATGATTCCGCTGGCTACTAGTGTCGTCCTTGGTATATACACAGCGCCATGCCTGGTGGGCTTGATAAGGGACCCCTAGTGATGACCCGTGGAACAGCACCCTTTCAAATGTCTTTTTAGGTGGAGCCTATGCAGCGCATGCGCTGTCTCTCGACATGGTGTATCTACAGTGTGGAGTAGCAGCACGCCCACGGCTTGTGATTGGTTTCTTCATGTGCCTTTCGGCGCACTACTTTTACGATTGCCTCAGCTTCTGGTTTAGAATTGTTGGGGCAGATTTGAGAGAAAGTGACTCTGTGCCTTCCGCAAGCCATTTGGCTGCGCCTCACTGAGCCACTTTCATAGCACAGGAATGCAACATATTTACAAGAATATGTTGCATCTATGTGCTTCCCCATGCACTGGCGCACAAACTGCTGCCATGTGCTGGTGCAGGCACCCTTGCACCATGGTTAGGGAAAGGAGAGTGTGTGTTCCATAAGGAGTCAATATTGTACTTGTTGGGATGAATGCCCGTTCTTTCAAAATTTCATATAGAGGACATGACTACTTCAGGTTGCAGTGTGACATCTTTATTGTGAAACATGGACAGCCGACACGTGTTTCGCCCCCTATTGGCGAATTGCGCCGGGGCTTTCTCAAGGTGCAGAAGGCTGGAGAAACGTGCAGTCCGGTCCCTGCTTGTGGCTATTCCAAGGGGACCGGACTGCTACGCTTCATTGGTCTCAGTGCCACAACGCCAAGCTAGGCCCAAGCCCATGAGTGTCGCAGAGGCAGCCACTTTAATTGCTCTTTCACCATCGACCAGTGATGTTGGCGTTGACTCATCTCAAAGTAGCATCCAATCAACGCAGGGTGTGTTACTCATCTGATGAGTGTTCAACCACAGCCGCAATGACAACCACAGGTGCAACAAGGAGAGGCGCAAGGAGAGGCGCAAGGAGTGGCGCAAGGAGTGGCGCAAGGAGTGGCGCAAGGAGTGGCGCAAGGAGTGGCGCAAGGAGTGGCACAAGTAGAGGCGCAAGTAGAGGCACAAGTAGAGGCACCTCTACAGGCACATGGAGAGGCACAACTGCCCACAATGCTTGTTCCTTCAGAAGTAGGGGCACATCAGGAAATCGAGATTCAAGCGGAGGTATCATCCAAGCAAGCCACTCCTCCTGATGATCCATTGTCTTCCAGATCCCCAGCAAGGAAAAGGTCAAGGAGGGCTAGTACAAGTTCTTCTTTAAGCCCCCTTCCTTCTGATGATCTAGATCTTGATTGGCACCCACCAATGCAGTCTGAGAGGGAGGCACGCCATGAGCCGACAAAGCTAGCTAAAAGGAAGGTTGCAGCAAGGCTTTCACTTATGGGTGATGACGAACAAGAAGTAGAAGTGGTGTATTCTGCTTCTGATGAACAGTCTGACGATGACGACCCAGTCATCACAGTCGTCACTCCAGCCCCAGCGGGCATGCAGCAGACAGACATTTTTACCCTATCCAAAAATTCTGCTGTGCAGGATGTGTGTGGCGTGGCACCACTGGTGGTACCACCACCAACACAGGTAACTACTACACCAACACGACCTACAGCTTCAATATTTTCTCATCAGAAGGGCCGGCAGAGACCTCCATCCAGCTCGACCTCCATTACCTCAAGTAAGTGGTGCTGTAAGTGCACAACAGAGTCAAACTCCGCCACGCCTATCCTCCACTTCATCTGGCATTGAAAGTAGCACCTCCACCACCACCAGAAATCTCAACTCTCCAGTTTGGGACTTCTTTAGTATTAGCAAAAAGGCGGAAAACCTAGTCATTTGTTCGATTTCTAAACGAGTAGTTAGTCGGGGTAAGCTTGGTACCAACTGTGGTACCGGAGGCCAGAGAGGTCATCTCAAAAAACACCATATTATCCAGTGGGAGGCGCACCAAAGTAACATCAGGAAAGCCAAAAGTAGAAATCCAAATGTAGACATTGATATTGCATCTGATGACGAGGAGGAGCTGATCGTGCAGGGGGGAGGTGAAGAACCGAGAGATATTTTTTCTGGGACACACAGTACCCCTGGCAGCAGCACTGCACTGGTAGCGCCCACACCCTCCTGTAACCCAGCAACATCAAGGAGGCACAGTAGTCTGGTAAAGAAAGTAATGCAAAAAAGTACATCAATGAGCCTAACTGAGTTGAAGAGGTCTGGATCCTCATCACATATGAAAACGGTCCAGACCACCATTAAAAGCATGTTTTGGTCGGAGGCGCCATTTGAAACGCAACCACCCAATGTAATGTAATGCTGGCTAAAATGTTAGCGCGGACCTTCTCCCTTTTTCTTTTGTGGAAGGGGTGGGTTTTCTAGAATTTGTGGCAACAGTAGGCCCTAAATGGAAGGTTCCTATCCGGTCCTATTTTGCCAGAGTTGCGGTTCCAGCACTACATCAAGATGTGCTGGAGGTGATTGGGGCAGCTTTGCAGAAGAGTGCTGTTCACACTATCCACCTGACAACAGACATGTGGACCAGTTGCCAAGCCTTTGATTACATGTGCAGCACTGCACACGGGGTCTCTTTTGCAGGGGTTAGAGACAAGATAGCTGCAGGTGTTGACAGTGCCACAATTTTTCAAGCTACTCGGAAACATGCAACAGTAGCCATGTTTGCCCTGGAGAAATCTCATACTGCAGTAAACATTTTGGAGGAGTTTAACAGTAAGGTCTTTAAATGGCTGCATCCAAGAAAGCGCATGATTGGTTATGTTTCCACGGATAATGGCAGTAATATAGTTAGGGCCATGGCTGATGGTGGCTATTTCAGAGTGGCGTGTTTGGCGCACAGTATTAACATTGTTGTTCATGATTTCTTGAAAAAAGAAAACAAAGTCAGCAAGTTACTGACCACCTGCCGAAGAATCTGCACACATTTCAGCCATTCTTTTAAGGCCTGGAAGCAGCTGAGGATCATTCAACGTGTCCCTAGGAGGTGTCCTACCACCGTACAAGTCAGAGGCCTCCGAAGTCATCTGCGGCGTCCCCCAAGGATCATCTCTGAGCCCCACCCTCTTCAACGTCTACATGAGCCCCCTCGCGGCCATCGTATGCAAACACAACCTCAGCATAATCTCCTACGCCGACGACACCCAGCTGATCCTCTCCCTGACCAACGACCCCGCCGCCGCCAGAGCCAACCTGCACGAAGGGATGAAAGAGGTAGCCGAGTGGATGACGACCAGCTGCCTGAAACTGAACTCGGACAAGACAGAGGTCCTCATCCTGGGCTCCTCACCCTCCGCCTGGGACGACTCCTGGTGGCCCCCCGCCCTGGGCACCGCACCCAATCCGACTGACCATGCACGAAACCTGGGCGTCATCCTGGACTCCTCCCTCTCCATGACCAGGCAAGTCAACAACGTCTCCTCGGCGTGCTTCAACATCCTACGCATGCTACGGAAGATCTTCTGGTGGATCCACACCGAGACCAGGAAGACCGTCACCCAGGCCCTCGTCACCAGCCGACTGGACTACGGCAACGCCCTCTACGCCGGTACCACCGCCAAGCTCCAGAAGAGACTCCAGCGGATCCAGAACGCCTCAGCCAGACTCATCCTCGACATCCCACGAACCAGTCACATCTCCGGACATCTGAAAGACCTTCACTGGCTCCCCGTCAACAAAAGAATCACCTTCCGCCTCCTCACCCACGCACACAAAGCCCTACACGACCAAGGCCCGAGCTACCTCAACAGCCGAGTCAACTTCTACGCTCCCAAACGCCACCTCCGATCAGCCAACCACGCCCTCGCTGCCGTCCCCCGCATCCGAAGAGCGACTACAGGAGGAAGGTCCTTCTCCTACCTGGCCGCCAAGACCTGGAACTCCCTCCCGACCGACCTGCGCCTGACCCAAGACCACCTCTCCTTCAGGAAGAAGCTGAAGACCTGGCTGTTCGAGCAGTAGCGGCATCCCCCCCCCCCCCAGCGCCTTGAGACCCTACGGGTATGTAGTGCGCTTTATAAGTGTCAATGATTGATTGATTGATAGAGTGCTAGTCAGAGGACTCATCCAGGAGGTGGCAGCATGTTGGAACTCAACCTTCTACATGCTTGAGCGTCTGTTTGAGCAGTACTTGGTAATCAATGAGTATGTCTTTAACGCACGGGGTGCTTCTATGAAAGACATGAGGCTAAAGGTTGAGGAATGGGACCTTGTTAAAAGCCTGACAGACATGCTTCCTCCGTTTGAGGTCTTCACACGTGAAGTCAGCAGGGAGGACTGTACTTTGGGCAAAGCTATCCCATTGATGCGCATGCTAGAGCTCCAACTGAAGGCGATTCTGTGAATCGGGCCCATCCTTCTTCGTTTCACATGGTACTGCTCTTTGTTTCGCTCGAAGTCCAAAAGCAGGGGGCGCTGTTGTTCATGTAACACGGAACCAGCTTGAGCCAAGAATGTGCTTGGAAGGTTGGCTTTATAACCTGGCGCTTTTGTTTCTAAAAAGACAGCAGCCGATGATCAATACCGTCATGAGAGCTCGAGCCTCACTTCACGAGGGTTCTTTAATGCATTTTCAATACAACGCCACATGCAGCTAAGAGGTTTTAAAGCATAGAGCACCATCAGGGCAATGCGCACTGCCTGTTGGAATGTTTTGTTTTATAATGCGCTTCACGCTGAAAACCACGGGAACATCATCAGCATTTTAATGGTAGTTCCTCAACGTTATTTCATCTTTCAATTATGAAATTAAATGAATTTGAAATGATTTTGTACTTGTAACGCGCACTTATACCCCAACCGGGTTTCAAGGCGCTGTACGCATACCGCTGTGGAACCCTTCCTGGCTTTTCCCTGTGAAATGTCCACTCCTGGGCACCCCCAAGGTGAAGCCAGGCATCCTAGCGCTGTTGGGGCCGTTGTGGAGATTAAGCAAGCTATTGCCCAGAGTTGCAGAGTGGGACCCATGATTACAATAGGCACTGAGGCGAGGATTATCAGGTCTGAGGAAATTGAGCCCAAGACCCGCCAAGGGGGGAATTGAACCGTGGTCCTGGGCCAGACCTCTGCATCAGCATCTGCCGTTCTAACGATTGAGCCACACTTCTCCCTGAGAAAGGAGATGAAACAAAAAAAATAATACTTTTAATGCGTTTTTTAAAAGGCGTCCCAGCAGCATGTCATTTGCTGGCCACCGCTCTGTAATAAAACAAGCATTGGCCACACAGCCATAAAAGAAACGGGGCTGCGTGGCCGTGAACGCGATCATGGGGACGCGTTCTGTGGTGTGTGAGGTGTGGCAAAAAAATGACACACCTATAAGATATTCATTAGGATGTTATTACCCCTCATCTCCCTGTCCAACTCATTCGGTTTTTCAAAATCAATCTTTTAAACATTTGCAAGACAACCAAAGTCCTCGGAGACGACCTGGTATTGGGTTGTGGACAGTATGGGAGACAACAGAAAATACCCTAAGTCTATCGATCCCTTCGTATTTCACTTCTGTCCTTGGAGAAGTAGGAGCTGTGTTTGGAGTTCACCTTTCAACACATCGTGCACAGACCTCACTGTTATGGAGCAGGGAAGAATGTGGTATACAAGAGCGAACATCGTATGTCTGATATATGTGCTGAGAAAGATGATGGAATTTAGCGGAGCTGCTGTTTTCTTTTTGGGTGGCAAAGCAATTTCGCAACAAGTTAATATTTATTTTCTTTGGAACGTGCAAACATGCAAAGGGTTAGGTTTTCTAAGTGGCAGCTGAGTATGTGAACATAATGGGCGTTTTAGGGTTGGAATTATGTTTTTTGCCATTCAGTTAGGCTATATTTGGCAATTCAAAAGTATGCACTGAATGAAGTGCATGCAGGGTTTCTGGTACAGTGTTTTAACTATATAATGTTTTACAGAATGTAACTTATTTCTCATCATGATAAATGTTTAAAGTGCGACAACGCACCCTCAAAGGGTGTGTACCTACTTCTGTAAAGGAGATGGGAATCAGAATATATTCTTCAGAAGCTCGTATATAGCTTCGTGCAGCTCTCGTGCTTCATGTAGGTGCCTATGTAAGGCAGATGGCGGCGCCGCAAAAGTGAAAGTAATTGCGGTCGTAAGGGTGCCCGCGAGATGGCGCCTCAGCTCGTAAGCACGTGCCCACGCACGTAACCGCAAGCTCTAGGTCACCACCAAATGCGTGTGATATTATTTCCTAAAGCCCTTACTAAAAGTCTCGCCAGGGCAGCGCATGCGCTGGCTCAGGCAAGACCTAAAAAGGGACATGTTACACATATCACTACACTACGTGGCAGGCCCAATGAGGTGCCTGCCACTTGGTGCAGTGATTTGTAGGGAGGCATCATAGATGCCCCCCAGGTCCCATGTCTGGGGGCTGTGGGGAAAGGGGCCTGCAATGGGCCCCCAATGTCCCTTTCCACCAGCTTTTCCATGGCAGGTGAACCACCATGGCTGGGATGGCGAGTAAGGGACATCGTAATCCCTAGTGCGGTGCCTGGTAGGCACCACCAGCATTGCAGGAACAACGAGCCCCTCCGCCGCACTGGTGAGCTCAAGGAGCCCGTCGGGTGTGTGGCAGTTGGTCTTTCCGACCACCAGTGAACCACCCGCCATTGTAATATGGCGGGCGCTGATACACTCACCGATGGAGGTTGGACCGCCAACGTTATGGCGACATGGCGGTCTCACCGCCATTATAATCACCCCCTATGTTTGGTGTGCATGCAAATCCTACATTGCGAACGCCTGGTGAGTTGCACTACTACTGCTGAAAAAGGCCAATGGAGGTACCAATGGGTCAGGTGTACTAGCCTCAAGGGTCTTGTGACGTGACAGAGTCACTGTCAATCTAGGGTGGGCTTCTTCGCATGCCTGCTCACAAGACTGGAGGTGAACTGCAGTATGGATTGTGGTGGATAGGCCTTCAGAGTTAACTCACACTTACCACCATTAGGGTCCACCTGCGGGTGCTAAGACAGTAGGGTTTCTAAGGTCTATCTGGCCTTCTAAGGTGTAGCATCGGAATGAGCTCTTTCAGGAGTATGATCTGGTGGACTGGTCATGAAGGCTGGACATGGTTCTCCAGTTCCAAATTCAGCCTCTTTGGCCAGAGTGCCACATCCTGTACCCCACTGATCACCATACTGCCCCACTGAGAGAAACTTGCATTACCTTCGGCTACAACTCAATTGTGATGGGACTAACTTCAAATTATGCACTAGACAACAGTAATATGCTGCCTGAAAAAAAAGAATAACACCCTGGAAAAAACAAAATCAGTAAGTTATTTTGAATGGAAAGTTCAGGACATGGCTACAGGACCAGGAAGGGACCCGTTTGAATGTCCATTGCTTATAAAATTTAAAAAAAATAGGCAGTTTGGTTTTAAAAAGACCACATCCCCGAACACAGAGCCGCATTGTATAAGCTAAAATAATTAAAACTGTTGAAAACGATCAGATTAGTCGTTTCCACTCCACCCATCAACCAGGTATCGCCGTTCATTTAGGAATGGTGCTCTTCATCACCCTGGGAAAACAATGTTGTTCAAAGAAAGAAGATAAAAAGAAAGTAGCGCTTTCACTGGCAAACTCTGTAAAGTGGCGCTAATGTGAGTGGGTGTAACGAACAATCTGGCCTGTCTGCTGATCACTCTTTATTGCCTTATTTAGGTATTTAATTATTTTTTCTCTCTGTGCTGACCACTCTCTATTGCTTTATTTAGGTATTTAATTATCTTTTGAATAGAAAACGGTCAGAAAACGATGACATTTCTAGTCAAAGTGTTCCAACTTTTTTGGATCCCTTTCACAGGGGAACAAATGAAGAAAAGGAGAGATAAGAGAGAGTACAAGAGCCGTCTCTTGAAATCAGGACGTAAGGAAGCGTGAGACAGAGACAGAAAGAGATGGAGGAATAAAGAGAGATAGAAAGGGGAAGTGGGCAGCTGCCAGAGGCTTTCTCTGGGCATGAAGGAAAAGAAACAGAGATTTTTTCCTTCCCTGCCCTTCCCAGAACGTAGAGCCTTCCTACAGCATAGCAAAGGGCAGAGGGCGGGTAGTCTCTGACTCCAGGCAGGTCTAGTGCAGGGCCATTAGGTGGCGCTTTCACGCACAAATGGCCCTGCGAATACCAGAAGGGGGAGGGGAAATTCTTTTGTCCCCTCGTCCCCCCCACCCTTATCCCTCGTGTTCCCCCCACTTGAAAATCTTGGGGGATATATCCCCGCGTCCCCAACACTTCCTACGCCCATAAACATAAGGGCCATGGGCTTGGTAGGGGAGAATAAAAAGGACGGGTGATTGGGGGGAAGAACAAACAGAAATTTGAGAGAGAGGAGGGAGATTAACACAGACAGGGGCGGGAGTGGAAGGAAGCAAAATGGACGGGATATGGTAGACGGCCTGAAAACACACACAGAGTGCTTGCAAAACTAAAATGTTGCTTTTAAATTAGATGCATTAAAACACCTGTTCTGTAAATTTATGTCATAAAAGCAGTGACAATCGGTAATGCTTTAAAATTTAGATGTATGTTCTCAAGGACTTATCGCCGAGTTTAGGGCACTTTATCGCAGACAAAGTGGAGATAGATTTATCGCACCATTCACAAGCTGGTGATAACAGCTGATATCGCCAGTTATCCTGCGATAGCAGCCGCAAAAAACATCACCAAAGATGACCCCGGCAGCTAACGCTAATGAGATGCAGAGTAGGTGTTCCCGTGCAAGCAGCTGCGACAACTCCACTTCGCAACATTCAAAATGACCAGCCAGATCGGCGATAAGATCACAAAACATGCAATAAGGCGCGTTAGCAGCAGTGATTTAACACCTGCTCTTACCTGGTGTTAAGTCGAACGATAACCTGCACCACAAAAGGGAGCCCAGCCCACAGCCACTCCTGAAGAACAACAGATGCCGTGAAGCTACTGATCTTGCAACTGGGAGTCCCAAGAGGACCACAACCACCACCCCCCACCACCCCAGGATACCTCCCCTACCAACCACTGCAATCCCCCGGACTATCACAGAGGCAGCGCAGACGAAGACAGCAGACCTTCAGAAAATGCACCAGCTTCACTGACTTAAAGCCAGAGGAAGTCATTACCTACTACAGGCTCAAAAGGACAACCATCCTCCACATTGCCCACCAGCTGACAGTACCAACACAGCGGACAGTCAACATCCCTCCCCAGAAAAAACTGCTGGCTCTGCTGCACCTGTTGGCCTCTAGGACTTTCCAACCAACAATGGCTAAAGTCGGAGGACTCTCCAAGCCAGCCCTATTCACACACCTGTCTTGGAGGTCCACCCCCACCCACCTCGCCGGACACACACTCGACGCCGTCTCCTCATCCAGCAAAGACATCGCCTTCAGCCACACCACCAGACTCCACTGGACGGACCACAGCTGCGTCCACTTCACCTTCAAAAGAACGGCGATCCACCACCACCAGCAACAGGTTGCTCGAAGAAGCTGGAACAAGATCACAGCCGACCAGCTCGCCGCTTCCCTGAGCCAGCACCCTCCTGCCAGCTCAGCGAACCCCAGCCAGGCCGCCGACAACCTCACAAAGTGGATCAGCAACTGCGCGGACGAACTTGCCCCACTGAGGACCCTGCCCAGCAGACCCGGCAGCAAGAAGGCCCCATGGTTCACCGACGAACTCAAGAGCTCCAAGAAGAACTGCCGAGCCCTCGAGAAAGCCTGGAGAAGGGAACCAACACCGAACAACATGACCACCCTCAAGCTTGCCATCCGGAAGCACCACCAACTGATCCACGCCACCAAGAAAACTGCATTCAAGGACCGGCTGGACAACAAAGCACACAACTGCAAGGAACTCTTCAACATCGTGAAAGAGCTCTCCAACCCCAACGCCGGAAACAACGACATCACCGCATCGCAAGACCTCTGCAACTCCCTCGCCTCCTACTTCCACAACAAGATCGCGGACATACACAACAGCTTCAGCACTCAACCGAAGCACGCCACGACCGAACCTCCGCCCCCCACCACCACCCTCCGCGGCTGGACTCCGATCAGCACCGAAGACACCGTCCGCATGATGAACTCCATCCACCCCGGATCTCCAACCGACAACTGCCCTCACCACGTCTTCAACAAGGCCGGCGCTGTCATCGCACCCCACCTACGGGACATCATCAACACCTCCTTCGACACCGCCACCTTCCCGGAGAGCTGGAAGCACGCCGAACTCAGCGCCCTACTCAAGAAACCTACAGCGGACCCTACCGAACTCAAGAATTACCGCCCCATCTCGCTCCTCCCGTTTCCAGCCAAAGTCATCGAGAAGACCGTCAACAAACAGCTGGCCACCTTCCTCGAGACGAATGGATCCCTCGACCGCTCACAGTCTGGCTTCCGAGCCAACCACAGCACCGAGACCGCCCTCATTGCTGCCACCGATGACATCCGAGCCCTGATGGACAACGGAGAAACAGCGGCCCTCATCCTCCTAGACCTCTCCGCGGCATTCGACACTGTCTGCCACCGCACCCTAGTGCAGCACCTCAGCAACGTCGGAATCCAGGAGAAGGCACTGGAATGGATCATCTCCTTCCTCAACGGAAGAACACAGAGAGTCCGTCTACCCCGTACAAGTCAGAGGCCACCGAAGTCATCTGCGGCGTCCCTCAAGGATCCTCGCTGAGCCCCACCCTCTTCAACGTCTACATGAGCCCCCTCGCGGCCATCGCACGCCAACACAACCTCAACATCATCTCCTACGCTGACGACACCCAGCTGATCCTCTCCCTGACCAACGACCCCGCCGCCGCCAAAGCCGACCTTCACGAAGGGATGAAAAACGTAGCCGAGTAGATGACGACCAGCCGCCTGAAACTGAACGGAAGTCCTCATCCTGGGCTCCTCGCCCTCCGCCTGGGACGACTCCTGGTGGCCCCCCGCCCTAGGCACCGCACCCAAACCGACAGACCACGCACGCAACCTGGGCTTCATCCTGGACTCCTCCCTCTCCATGACCAGACAAGTCAACGCCGTCTCCTCGTCGTGCTTCAACATCCTGCGCATGCTACGGAAGATCTTCCGGTGGATCCCCACCGAGACCAGGAAGACGGTCACCCAGGCCCTCGTCGCCAGCTGACTGGACTACGGCAACGCCCTCTACGCCAGAACCACAGCCAAGCTCCAGAAGAGACTCCAGCGGATCCAGAACACCTCAGCCAGACTCATCCTCGGCATCCCACGACACAGCCACATCTCCGGACATCTGAGAAACCTGCATTGGCTCCCCGTCAACAAAAGAATCACCTTCCGTCTCCTCACCCACGCACACAAAGCCCTACACGATCAAGGCCCGAGCTACCTCAACAACCGCATCAACTTCTACTCTCCCAAACGCCATCTCCGATCAGCCAGTCACGCCCTCGCCGCCGTCCCCCGCATCCGAAGAACGACAACAGGAGGAAGGTCCTTCTCCTACCTGGCCGCAAAGACCTGGAACTCCCTCCCGTCCGACCTGCGCCTGACCCAGGACCACCTCTCCTTCAGGAAGAAGCTCAAGACCTGGCTGTTCGAGCAGTAGCAGCACCCCCCCCCCCCCAAGCGCCTTGAGACCCTCCGGGTAAGTAGCGCGCTCTACAAATGTCTTGATTGCTTGATTGATCATCAGCTTGGTACCCCATCACCTTTACTTCCCACACACTACGCAGGAACAGTTGGAGACCAAGCAAGACTTCTATGCCATACCTGGCATCCCGCACGTGTTGGGGCAATCGACTGCACACATGTACTCCTCGGGCCCCCAGCCTCCACTGCACACAATTACCGCAACAGGAAGCACACACATTCTATCAATGTGCAGGCAATAGTCGACCACCGAGGACTCTTCATTAATGTCATCGCCAACTACCCAGGCAGGGTGCATGATGCTTCCATCTTCCGACAGTCCATCATTAACCAGAGCTTTGAGGCTGGCACCTATGGGAATGCACTGCTCGTTGGTAAGTACCAAATGAACATACCACACACATCAACTCCACAATCATGCAAATCACAACTCTGGGAATGCACATATTACAAAGTCACATACAACATGCCAAACAACATGTCCACCTATCAGACACAACAACACAACTTACTGTGGTAACCTGGGCAAGCCATGTACACAAGCCATCCACGCCATGGCACCTCAGCCTCACAATAGCAGAATGTGGGGAGATGTAGGAACCATGCATGTGCAAAGGGGGCAAGTGACCCATGAAAGAGAATGTTCACAAGGCAAGTGCAGTGAGGATGTGCTGGTACAGAATTCAGTGTGCAGACCACATACATTACCATGTCGACATACTCTGCTGGGGTTTAGAGTGCAGTGGAAAGTGGACGCAACCATGTGACCTTAGCCATTAGTATGTCAAGCCAGCGTAGCGGTGTGAATAAAAATCCTGTTGCCCTGGGCGTGTTTCTCATCCGGAATTGCAGACGTGTCTGCCAGGGCGGCTCCTCTCACCCTGCCATGAGGCCGACGTCGTGAGCGGTGGTGCCTACAATCCTGTGCGCCTTTTGCAAACCAGGCCGCTGGTCCTCAGACTCGTCTAGGCTGCCCCTGCCGACCCAGGCCTCTCTGCTGCCCTGCAGACACTGGTGTGTGTCAAAGAAGGCCCACGATGTGCCGGTGCAAGCTCCAAGCCTGAGGCGAGAGACCTTGGCAGCCTCCTCAGACCATCACGGCCTCCGGGACACACGACCGAAGCACTCCTTTCTCATTGATGTACTCCATCGCTGCCTCCGGCCTACACTGCGGTCAAGTAGGTCACACATTTGGAACTGAGTCTTGATTTAGTAAAGGCAGAGTACGTACCATTGAACAAGTCTCATCGCAGACTGCACCCCCTTTCTGCTCCGGGGCCACTAACTTTGTGCAGCTCAAGTCATGGACCCTTGCTGTTTGAATTTTGGACTTCTGAATGTCTGATCACTAACCTGTGTGTTTCTGTTGTAGTGTTGGCACCAACCGTCCCGCAATCGACAAAATTGCAATGTAGCATGCCCCCGGAATGCGTCCTCGGCCAAAGGGATAAATGAATGAACGCAAGGTCGCTTGGGGTACAGGAGATGATAAGCGTGGCTCAAATCCACACGAGCGACTTACCTCACTCATATACCATTACCATCCGATAAGCCAGCCGGACAGTGGAGAAGAATTAGTAATATATTTATTTGGCCATAATATTCATCTGCAGATGGGCCCTGTCAGGTCTACACCCCAGGGAGTGCACCAAGAGGACTGCCCCATCCCATCACGACAATACATTATAACATAGCAATGCAGAGTAAAACCACGCCCAGACTGGAAAAGTACTGGGCTCAGCAGAGGGTGAACAATGAACTCACACACCAGGCATCTGCACATGCAAGGGCAACATTATTATCTTTACTCCAAGGCCACAGAGCAGAGACTCTGCTTCTCCAGAGCACGGAAACATTTCTGCTCATAAAGGAGGGGGGAAAACCGTACCATGAGACATAGGAACTGCAGAGCAAATGTCAGCATCAGAAGTCTCTCTGCCATTGACAAGCTTCTCTCTCTTACAGGAAAGTATACAGAAATATCAATAATGGGAACCAAACCAAGGGAAAGCAATGTACTACAGCAGGTCTCCTAACTTAGAAGACAAAAATAAGACAAAAGCTTACACATTACAGAAACAATTCTATCCATCTAAAGCTTGCATATTACAAAAATAGCTCAGTGGGTTGCAGCACATGAATAATAAGCTGTAACTGCATATTGGTTAGACACATTAGGCTAACATATTCACAACATCATTATGACATTCTGTAACAGGAAAATTACAATCTATCAGGAGATACATGTCAACAGTTGTGTGAGTCGCTATTACTGCAGCATAAGCCAAAGATCTACCCTCAACTGCATTGGTGGGTTCAGACAGACATGAACTCTACATCTGTGTCCACCCTATCCTTACCATAGACCTACACACATGTTGCCAGCCACCTTCAACGCACAACATCACAGTATCGTTGACAGGCTTGTGGACATGCGCAAATAGGCATGACAATGTTGTGGCGTAGTAGTGCAAGTGAAGCAACAGCGCTGCGCCCACTAGAAAATAGGCTCGGGGGAGGTAGGAGGTAGGAGCAGCAGTGATGCTACGAGGTACACATTAATGGTGCTTATTTGCTAAAAGCAGTACATGTTATACAGGAATCACTGAGTCATACACACATCTCACAAACCAATGATCTAGTGAGGCTGCCAATACATAATGTAGAACCAACAATTGACTCATGTCTCTCTGCACTGTCACAGGTGATCAAGGATATGCACTCTGCACTTGGATGATGACACCCGTCCATGCCCCGAACACACTGGCCGAGAGGCAGTACAATTGGGCTCACAAACGCACCATGGTGTCATGTTCCAGGTGCCTGGACACATCACAGGTGGAAGGCTCCCTTACAGCCCAGACATCATGTGCAAGATGATCGTTGCATGTTGTGTGTTGCACAACATTTGTCTATGCACCAATACCCCATGGCTACAACTGCTTGATGCACCGGATGATGATGAGGAAGATGAGGCAGGTGGACCACCCACCACTGCAGCTGCAGCAGGAATGGTCCATATGAACAACCTAATTGACAATTTCTTCACATGAACACGTCACATTATGACAGTCCTTAGCAACCATGGGACAGGACAAAATGACCACTGGCACAGCATGTGCTAATAAATTAATTCATTGTTGTCGTTGTTGAGGTGCTCTTATTCTTAAGTGTGTGTGCTGCCTTGTGTGTGAGTCGCCCCTGCAGCTCTGATTTGGCTGCCCCATATCCCTCTCAGCCGGTGTGCCTTTGACTTCTGTGCTTCTATAGTGATGCGATGTTGTAGACTTGGGTAAATTGGGCTCTTGGTTGTGTTGTGACTCTAGGGCATGGTTTGTCTGCAGATGTGTTGTTGACGTTAGGGGTTGTTTGTGCACGTGGATGTGTCAGTGTGTGGCCTGCTCCTTTCTGGATGTGGTCCACACTCAGACAGCTCTAGTGTCCTGGGGCCCGATTCACAGAATGAATTTAAGACTCAATCAAAGTAAGTTAGGATTGAGTCTTAAATTCATTCTGTGAATCAGGCCCGTGGTATGCAAAATGTTTTGATGATTGGACTGCAGCCATGCTAATCGTCATGTAGTGTCACTTGCATTGTCAGTGTGGCTCACAAATACGGTATTGCACCGTTACATCGCAACTTTTACAACGCACTTCTATTACAACGCAACTTTTACAACGCTGGATCCATTACATCGCATGCCTTTACAACGCATGACATTACATAGCAGATGCTATTACAACGCATGTTATTACAACGTAAGTATAGGTAAGTATATAATTTTTTTAAATTTTATTTAATATTATTTAATTAATTTAATTAATAATAATAATAATAATAATAAATATATTAATTTATGTTTTTTTGTTTTATAAATTAAATATATTAATTTAAGTAATTTAAAAAAATAAGCATGAGTATAGGAGTATATGTTTTGGGGTACTGTGGTATATGTTTTGGGGTACAGGGGTATTTTTAGGTTTTAGGGCTGGGTTTGTGTTTTGGGGTACAGGGGTATTTTTAGGTTTTAGTGCTGGGTTGGGGTTTTGGGGTACAGGGGTATTTTTAGGTTTTAGGGCTGGGTTTGGGTTTTGGGGTACAGGGGTATTTTTAGGTTTTAGGGCTGGGTTTGGGTTTAGGGGTACAGGGGTATTTTTAGGTTTTAGGGCTGGGTTTGGGTTTTGGGGTACAGGGGTATTTTTAGGTTTTTAGGGCTGGGTTTGGGTTTTGGGGTACAGGGGTATTTTTAGGTTTTAGGGCTGGGTTTGGGTTTTGGGGTACAGGGGTATTTTTAGGTTTTAGGGCTGGGTTTTGGGGTACAGGGGTATTTTTAGGTTTTAGGGCTGGGTTTGGGTTTTGGGGTACAGGGGTATTTTTAGGTTTTAGGGCTGGGTTTGGGTTTTGGGGTACAGGGGTATTTTTAGGTTTTAGGGCTGGGTTTGGGTTTTGAGGTACAGGGGTATTTTTAGGTTTTAGGGCTGGGTTTGGGTTTTGGGGTACAGGGGTATTTTTAGGTTTTAGGGCTGGGTTTGGGTTTAGGGGTACAGGGGTATTTTTAGGGTTCAGGGCTGGGGTTGGGTTCTGGGGTACAGGGGTATTTTTAAGGTTCAGGGCTGGGTTTGGGTTTTGGGGGACAGGGGTATTTTTAGGTTTTAGGGCTGGGTTTGGGTTTAGGTGTACAGGGGTATTTTTAGGGTTCAGGGCTGGGGTTGGGGTTTTGGGTACAGGGGTATTTTTAGGGTTCAGTTTTTAAATAAATAATTTAAAATAATAAAAAAATTTGATTAATTTTATTTATTATTATAGTTCTTTTAAAAATAAACTAGTTTTTAAAATATATATAAGTACAAATTAATTATTTTTAAATAATTTAATTTATTTAATTAATTATATGTAATTAAATTTCATTTTTAAGTAAAATAATATACTTACCTATACTTACGTTGTAATGGCATGCTTTGTAATAGCATCTGCTATGTAATGTCTTGCGTTGTAAAGGTATGCGTTGTAAATGTTGCTGCGTTGTAAAAAATTGCGATGTAACGCCTGCGTTGTAAAATTACGTGTTGTAACGTCATACATCCCACAAATACGCATCTTTGCTGTGTTTCGCACATGTGCATGTATTGGTGGTGAAAGTGTTGATATGTGAAGTGGGGCCCCTTTCGGCACATGGAGGACGGGGGCGCCTTGGCATTTGTCTGTGTGCTGCAGTGTGGCACACGGATCATGGACATGATCGAAAGTCATTGTGGGTGTGCAGTGTGCTCTACTTATTTGTGCATGTGTGCCATTGTGCCCATCTCCCCCCGTCACTCCCGGTTCATGGGCGGTACTCACCCTGTTGATGTTGTGTCAGGTCACGTTGGGCATTGTCCGGATCCCCAACTCTTGGCACCGTAACATGACTGATGACTGTGGCCACCATTTTCGCCATCTCATCCAGCTCCTAGAGTGTCGCTGGGCCCCCACCTCCAATCTGCATTGCTGGGTTTTCCTTATTGTTTTGCCCTTCACATCATTCCAGCGCCTCTTGACCTCTTCCATTGTCCTCCTCAATGCTGCAACTGCGATCACAAAGTCTAAGACGGTTCAAGGTTCTATGTATGACCTATAGAGCCATTGTCAAAAACAGCGACACAGGAATCGGATCCATCATTTCCCACTATACTCCCGGAAGGAACTTGCGTTCCTTTGGAAAATTGCGTCTGACCACCCCTCGTGTACGAAGAGCCAAATGGGGTGGTAGAGCTTTTTCCACTCTTGCTCCTAAGTGGTGGAATGACCTTCCCCTGGATCTGAGATCTCTCCCGTCTTTACAGCACTTCCGCTCTGCGCTAAAAACCCTTCTTTTTCGGCAAGCATACATGTAAGGTTTCCTGTTTCTTTTCCTTGCCCCTTTTCTGATCATTTTGTTAGGTGCCTTGATACCTGCGGGTCATTGTTCTGCGCATTATAAATCGCCATTCAATTCAATTCAATTAAGATGGTCTGCCATATTTGCGTTTTTTTTGCAAATGACACAGAGTTTACGAACATTTGTTGGTAGTGTTCTCTCACCTCTTTAACGGCGTCCCTGTTTTCCAGCGGACTGAACTGTGTCTTCCTCTTCCTCTTCTCCTCAGCCTTCCCCAACCCCAAGCTTCCTTGCTGGTCGTCTGTGGGCTTGTGGGTTTCGCATTGTCCTCTGCACTCGGTCTGTGTGCATCCATGGTGCTACGCAGTTGCATTATTTGGGCATTTTTTCCCCCCTGCTTTTATTATGCAATTCCCGCATTAAGCGTGGGAATTGCAGGCCTGTCGCTGGTTATCGCTGTTGGCCACATCACAGAATTTTTCACGATAGTGTTTCGCGTTTTTTGTCAGTTGATGTAATTTTTAGGTGGTCATTTGTCGCGTTAGCGTGATACTATCGCATGGTCCCTCTGTGTTGAGAATATGACATTAACACAGAGGGCCCGATTCACAGAACGAACTTAAGACTCAATCCTAAACTTACTACTATTTTGGTATTCACAGAATGCACTTACTACTTTTGGCATTCACAGAATGAATTTACTACTTTTGGTATTCACAGAAGTTAGGATTGTGTCTTAAGTTTGTCTTAAGACAGACTTAAGACAGACTTAAGACAAACTTAAGAAAGACTTAAGACAGACTTAAGACAGACTTAAGACAAAATCCTAACTTAAGTCTGTCTTAAGTCTGCCTTAAGTTTGTCTTAAGACAAACTTAAGACAACTTCCTAACTTCTGTGAATGCCAAATGTAGTAAGTGCATTCTGCGAATACCAAAAATAGTAGTAAGTTAGGATTGAGTCTTAAATTCATTCTGTGAATCGGGCCCATAGTTATTTTCCCGTGATAGACTGCGATATGCAAGTTGCGTTAGGCAAATTTAGCGATAACTAACACACTTTTTGAGAATATGCCCCTAAATGGGTTAAAAGACACAAGGCCTGTCATGGAAGTTAAGTTTATAAATGCAGTGCTGAAAGCAGCGAGTGGTCAGGAGGTGAATATCCAATAAACACCAAATACAGGCAGCCTTTGGTAGATTAATTGAAGAGAGGAGGACAAAAATGAAACCTCACAAAGCCAACAACTCTGCATGCCCAAAGGGGCGAGTGTCAAGTAGTGTTATATGGGTAGAAACACACAGGGGGAGCACATTAACAATGGGGCACCCGAGGACACCAATAAACACAACAGGGCAGATTTACAAGCCCCCTGTCCCCCAACAGTACATCACTTTTTGTGACGCACTGGTGATGTATTTGAATGCTCCATATTTGCAAGTACAAGAAAAGCCACCCTGCGTGGCTTTTCCTGCCTTTGTAAATATGGCCCCTTTACACGCAGCATTTTGCATGGAAGGGGTGTTCCATGGATGTTGCTGTGGGTGTTCGCACGCAACACCCATGGAACCAGACACATTTACAGATTTACGAGGAATCGTGAATCTGTAAATGTGTGTGAATCCTACGCCTCCCCAGGTGAGGCGTAGGGAGGCGCAACGAGGAGAAATGGTTTAATTTCACCTAGTTTTTTCCTGTTTCAATTAAGCCTGGGAGGTAAATTCCATTCCGCTCGTGGAATTTTGGTAATTTGGATAATTTCGCTTTCCGCGGAGAATGCAAAATTGCCCAAAATTCTGCGTTCCGTGACTTTGCGATTTTTTGCTTGTTCGCGCTCTCAAAAAGCATGTTCGTGAGCCCCCGAGCATGCAAACAGAAATTGAGAACAGGAAAAAAGCATTGCGAACAAGCAATTCTGCGTGTTCGCTGAATTTCTGCGTTTGCGCGGAGATTTTTTAACGTTTCGCAGAGATTACGCAAATTCCGCCCCTCCCTACTTTCAATGTGTGCTGCATGCTACAGCACGCATTGATAGAGGACATTGCCTGTAGTGATTGTTTTTGTGCAGAAAGGTTCCTATTCCTGCACAAAACAATCTCCCCATGATGCAAGCATCCTTGAACCATGGTGCAAGGGTGTCTGCGCCTGCGCATGGCTGCAGTATGTGTGCCAGCGTAGGGGGAAGCACAGAGGTGTGACATATTCTTGTAAATATGTTGCATCCCTGTGCTTCGAAAATGACTCCGTGCGGCACAGCCAAATGGCTTGCCGAATGCACGGAGTCACTTTCTCGTAAATCTGCCCCAACAATTCTAAACCAGAAGCTGAGGCAATCGTAAAAGTAGTGCGCCGAAAGTGACGAATAAGGTCGATCCATGGCACAGGGCGAGTCTCCAGGGCATGAATAAAAGCAAAAGGATGGACAAATGTAACCTAATCACCAACTAAACCATGGTAATTTTGAAAGGCGCATGAAGGAACCAATCACAAGCCATGGGGGTGCTGCTACTTCATACAGTGGATACAGAATGTCGAGAGATAGCGCATGCGCTGCCAAGGCTCGACCTAAAAATTGTGATGTATTGGGGGAATTGGCTCGTATTGTAGTATTGGCAATATTAGGAGGGAGACAGCTAAAATTAATATTTTTTGGCTTCAAAAACCGTAAATCTTCCACCGGAACTGGGTTTGTTGACATGTATGTTTAACCATCAGCACAGACTATTAAAAAAAACAAAAGATTACAACATTGTTGGTAAGATTATGAACAAAATAAAGACCCTTGATGTGCACAGCAGTGACATAACATAACCTTAGGGGCCACATGTGCAAGGTATTGCGAGGGGGCCCCCCATATCCGATCACACTACCACCTCCGTCTTCAAGCCCCTCACCCTTGCAACTTACTCCCAAGTTATCCGCAGGATTTTCAGTGATACAAAGAGGTACAATTATTCCCACTCACACCTTCACTCAATATAACTCACTCTCATTCATTCTCACTCACTCCCCGATCATGTGATTGCAGTGCAACTCCATGCACTATATATGTGAAGCCTGAAGTGCCTATGGCTGTATGTACAGAAGATGCTGCAGCAGATCCAATGGGTGGGTCGGAGGCTTGCCAGGGCTCTTAGGCCAGAACTAGAACTTCTCTGGGCCTGGAAAAGCTGTCTGGTGCCTGGTGATTACCTCTCTGTTAAGCTTGGTGTGCAGCCACCTGTTTACACTATTGAAGCGCACTACGTAATGACCCTAAAGGGTTCAACACAAATTAATCAATTATTCGAAAATATCTTGTTCACATTCTAGTGTATTTTCAATTCAATGTTTCAGGAAAGAAATGAAAATCAATACATAATTGAAGGTTCACTTCAGATAAGACAAGTCTATCAAGACATTAATGTTCAAATCAAACAATATCCGCAAGCGTGTTTGCTTTGACGACCCCAATGCAGTTGAGGTTCCAAGAACCCTTCTTCAGGGATAAAGGCTTCATGAACTGAGAAATGATAATAGGGCACCTTCTCATGATGCCTTAAATGTTTTCAAAATCTGCAACGAAGAAACAAAACTGTCATGCAACTCTCTTTCTGATTTGAATATTAGTAATTGAACGTTCATCAGATTCACTGCGCCACCTCGTTGATAATTATGTATGCTCTGTGGAGTTTATCCGTCAAACCTCTGTGCTCAACGTCTACTTGAAAAAAGTTTATTTTTGATTAATTGATTCATTTTCGTTGAACCCTTTAGGGTCATTACGTAGTGCGCTTCAATAGTATACTCAGGTGGCCGCGCACCAAGTATAGGGTGTATTTTTCCTAAGGCTATTGTCAGATCCCATGAATGAAGCTGCACACACTGACTCATTGCAAGAATAGAGTAACAACAGTAGAAATTCATTAACAGGGTGTGCGGGTTGAAGCAATTTATCAGATAATTTCTCTGTGCCAGAACTGGTCCTCAGAATGAAATAATATTCAAGGGCATATTTACAAGTCCATATCGTCACGGGAACGTTACTTTCCACGACGTTCCTGTGGCGATAGGGGCTTTGCCTGATTTACAAGGCAGCGTTAAGCCACAATACTTAGTGTGAAAGGGGAGGACAATCAACCTCACATCCGTCATGTAGGCGAAATGTCCACTGTCTTACGTCAAACAGCCAGCTCCTCAAAAACAGTCACAATATACATTGTCATGCAGTCTGTATGTACACATATACAATGCATTAGCATACATGGGACACACCTACATCTCCCCTTTGCATTGCAGAGGGAAAATCAACACCTCCTTCAAAGCAGACTGGACATCTCTTCAGTGAAGATGAAAAGGACCCCATGGCCATTTGCTCCGACACCCTCCAATGGCTCGTGGAGAGTCTCCGCACCCCACCTCCAGGAGCAGTGCAGCTCAGCTGCATCGAGGTGACCCCACCCCCTTCACAGACCACACAGCAGGAAGCAACCACCACCACTGCTGGCTCCCACCACCTCACGGAAAGACACATGGCATTTCAAAGCTGTGTGTTAGACTGCCAGAAGGAGCTGGCTGAACAGGTGCGGTTGGTTTCGACCTCATGGCAGCCAAACTAGATGCCATATGTGGGTGTATAAGTCCCATCAGGGACCACTTACCGTCACTAATGGACGCCGACAGTCTGTTCCATGCTCTACATCAATACTTGGCTGACCTCGCTGGAGCCATTACTCGGATACAAGAACTGTCTCATCAGACAGGCCCCAGCGATGACAGCACGGAGTTTGCACAGCTGCGGAGGATAATAGAGAACATGAGGATAGAGGCTGGAAGGATGGCTGCCACGGCTGAACACCAGCGAGATGTAGCTGGGATCTTTCATGCCCAGCAGATCCTCATCATGGCATTGCTGCCACAGAGGCTGTCCCAGATGACTGCTGCAGGAACTTTGACACACACATCTCTGCTCCCTGATGTGTCAGTGGCACACACTGATGCAGTCATACCACCTCCGCTCCCTGATGTGTCAGTGGCACACACTGATGCAGTCATACCACCTCCGCCCCCTGATGTGTCAATGGCACACAGTGATGCAGCCATACCACCTCCTCCCCCTGATGTGTCAGTGGCACAGTGATGCAGCCATGATACCACCACGCACACCTGACACAGATGACATGTCAGCGGACTAAGATGTGGCTGGTAATAACTCTGTTTGCGAAAGGAGGTTGTTGCATTCATCTCCGCCATATGGCCTGTTCCTGCTTGGTTCAGCCCTCTGCATCATGTCCTGGAACAACACCTTCCACTGTCCCCCGAAACACCCTGCGACATTCACCTGGACCCCAACATGGACTGGCATATCTGCTATGGTTACCAATGACAAAGCAATCCAGCTGCAGACTGAACTCGTCCTCTTCCAATTAACTTATCGTTCCACAAAGGACTCTGGTGGCCCCTCCAGTGGGCAACCATGCAACATGGGATCCCCCCGGTTCTGTCACGTGGACCCAAAACTTGGATTCAGTCACTTGACACACTACTGATTTATTTGCCCAACCGGGGGTCCTGACCCAATGAATTTCTAATAATTGCAGTCTGGAAGGGTGGGGCGGAGCTGTCACCCCACAGCCCTGTCATGTCCCCGGGTCAGCCTCATATGACAATAAAGTGTGGCTCGGTGCAGGCCTGCTGGCCGATGGGTTATTGCAGTGCAATGGGAGAGAGTCCATTTTGCCTAATTGGGACCGTGGCTGGAAGCTGCTTCACAGTCTCCAAATAATGGCTGGGGGTGGGCAGCCTTTCACAAGGTGAGGGTCTCCCCTTCTCCCTGGCAGGATTTACATTTCTTAACTGTCCACTTTGTGTAAACAGTGCATTGCAGTGATTAACAGAGCCTTGTCTGGTATCGACTCGAGCCCCCGTGGACCGCTCGAAAGTTCACTGCGACAAAACAATGACCGTAGACCCCCACCCACGTTGGCACCTGTCACTTCAGACCTTCTCCCCTTGGGCCCGATTCACAGAATGAACTTAAGACTGAATCCTAAACTTACTACTATTTTGGTATTCACAGAATGCCAAAAGTAGTAAGTGCATTCTGTGAATACCAAAATAGTAGTAGGTTTAGGATTGAGTCTTAAGTTCATTCTGTGAATTGGGCACCAAGTGTTTCATTAGAAGGGATGCGCCTGGAATCCTCGCTTGTGTCGAGCGTGCGATCTATGTTACTTTTGTTGCAAATATAAGCAAAGCAACAAAAAAAAGGCTAAAATTGTGGATGAAAAACTAACAAATGCCGACATGTGGTGACAGTAGGGTGTGGTTACCAAGGTACAGGCGCGCAACACCCATTGAACTCACCGGGCTTCAGCCCCCCTCGTCGTGTGTGGCAGCCCGGGATGAGACAGATCCCGGGCACACACAGAGCCGCACACAAACGTTTAACAGGTCTTTAAAAGACCATTTGCATGGTAATTAGGTCTTCCAGTTGTTTCACCCCTTCTAAGAGCGCCTGCAGCACCACTCTGCATACTGATTAAAGGTTCAGCCCCCCCCGAAATTTTTTCTTAGCCCCCCCCGAAATTTGGCTCTAGTTGCGCCTCTGCCAAGGTACGTGCCATTTTTACTTCGTTATATGCAGTCTATGGGCCATATTATCAAGAACGGCGATAAAATTATCGCCGCTTTAGCGCCAAGAAACTGCTGCTAAAGCAGCGATAATGGGCTTGATAATATGGTACTAGCCTGAGGCGGAAAGCCGGGGGACTAATGGTCGGAACTTGAGCCTAAACGCTGATTGTTGAGTGTGGATTGCACGATTTTAACTGCAATCTTTTTTAAAGGATTCTGGTGGCACTAATATGGACTGCATGAATTTTATTTGAAACTTTAAAAAAAACGAACTTGTTTGCACTATCGCTTCAAATTCTATTTTGCACATACCACTTTAAATCTTAAGACGGCTGGTGGTGCCGGGCATTTCCACTGGTGTGTACTTTCTACCGACCCCCCGTGCAGCCAAGTAGGCACTGACACGGAAGGAGGCACAGGGACCCGCCATCTTGGAGGGAGGGGAAGGTCTGCGGACTAGTTGTCGCAGCCTCCCGCCCTCCCAGAGACATAAAGGAAGGAGGAAACAACGCGCTCGTTCTGGTACTCCCCTGAGGCGGAAAGCCGGGGGACTAATGGTCGGAACTTGAGCCTAAACGCTCATTGTTGAGTGTGGATTGCACGATTTTAACTGCAATCTTTTTAAAGGATTCTGGTGGCACTAATGTGGACTGCATGAATTTTAATTGAAACTTTTTAAAAACGAACTTGTTTGCACTATCGCTTCAAATTCTATTTTGCACATACCACTTTAAATCTGGCATCAGCCCGTCCCTCCCTGCGTATGGACAATGCTCATTGAGGCACACGATTTGTCATTCTAATCAACACTCATCACAGTTGAACACTAGTGAAGTTGCACAGACTTTATTAGCATGCACGTGTCAGTATGGGCAAGACAAGGGCCACAACATGCAGACCAATGCTTCAGACACTAACAGGCAGCATAGGAACATGTAGAGGTACAAGAAATGGGGAGGCAAAATTGAAGTCCAATCATTATGGATGACAACGGTATCAGCCACCTTGCCTTGCTGGAATAGTCATGTGATGTTTGGTGTAGGCTCATTGCCCCGTGTCAGGGGACATGACTCACAACCCATGGAATCTGCATCCTACCACCTTTTTTGGTTGACACTGGTGTCTCCCGGTCTACTGTGAGATCTGCAGTAGTTCCTAACCTACTCCTCTCGGGACAATCAATCCAAGTTGTAGGAGTGGCAAACAAGAGAATGATTAACCCATTGACTGAGTCGATTCCTGTGAGAATAGGAACCTTCCCAGACCGACACCAGTTTGTGGTGTGCGACTCGAGTCCAGTTTGCTTGTGAGGATGTGATCTATTGTGCAAACTGAACTGCACCATCTATTGTACGCCGAAAGGAGTCGAAGTACAGATGAGGGATGATGATGCTACCTTTAAGGTTGCACATAAGCACTTGTGTATAGAAATGCACCCTGCGCTGACAGTGGAAGAATTTTCACTTGATATGAGAGACTCTGTCTCACTTGAAGTGTGGGACTTCACATGAGAGGAAATTGGACTGATAAAAGGAGTTGAGCCAGTAAAGATCCAGGTTAAGCAAGATGTTGAGTTCCCTCGGACACCCCTGTACAATTTGTCACCTGAGACTATTGCAGGGATCAAACCTGTAATCGAGTCCATGTTCAAGCAGGGAATTCTGAAGAAGATAAGGGTTAGCCGTTGTAATTCACCAATCAAGAGACTACAGAAGCCAAGTGGGAAGTTCAGGATCGTGCAAGACCTACGAAAGGTCAACACGATAGCTGTCCCCTGTTGTCCAGTGGTACCGATTCTATCAGTGATATTGTTTCAGATCCCATGTGAAGCTGAGTGGTTTACTGTGATTGACTTGTGCCAAGCATTCTTTTCGATACCTCTCCACCAAGAAAGCCAACTATCGCTTCAAATTCTATTTTGCACATACCACTTTAAATCTGGCATCAGCCCGTCCCTCCCTGCGTATGGACAATGCTCATTGAGGCACACGATTTGTCATTCTAATCAACACTCATCACAGTTGAACACTAGTGAAGTTGCACAGACTTTATTAGCATGCACGTGTCAGTATGGGCAAGACAAGGGCCACAACATGCAGACCAATGCTTCAGACACTAACAGGCAGCATAGGAACATGTAGAGGTACAAGAAATGGGGAGGCAAAATTGAAGTCCAATCATTATGGATGACAACGGTATCAGCCACCTTGCCTTGCTGGAATAGTCATGTGATGTTTGGTGTAGGCTCATTGCCCCGTGTCAGGGGACATGACTCACAACCCATGGAATCTGCATCCTACCACCTTTTTTGGTTGACACTGGTGTCTCCCGGTCTACTGTGAGATCTGCAGTAGTTCTTAACCTACTCCTCTCGGGACAATCAATCCAAGTTGTAGGAGTGGCAAACAAGAGAATGATTAACCCATTGACTGAGTCGATTCCTGTGAGAATAGGAACCTTCCCAGACCGACACCAGTTTGTGGTGTGCGACTCGAGTCCAGTTTGCTTGTGAGGATGTGATCTATTGTGCAAACTGAACTGCACCATCTATTGTACGCCGAAAGGAGTCGAAGTACAGATGAGGGATGATGATGCTACCTTTAAGGTTGCACATAAGCACTTGTGTATAGAAATGCACCCTGCGCTGACAGTGGAAGAATTTTCACTTGATATGAGAGACTCTGTCTCACTTGAAGTGTGGGACTTCACATGAGAGGAAATTGGACTGATAAAAGGAGTTGAGCCAGTAAAGATCCAGGTTAAGCAAGATGTTGAGTTCCCTCGGACACCCCTGTACAATTTGTCACCTGAGACTATTGCAGGGATCAAACCTGTAATCGAGTCCATGTTCAAGCAGGGAATTCTGAAGAAGATAAGGGTTAGCCGTTGTAATTCACCAATCAAGAGACTACAGAAGCCAAGTGGGAAGTTCAGGATCGTGCAAGACCTACGAAAGGTCAACACGATAGCTGTCCCCTGTTGTCCAGTGGTACCGATTCTATCAGTGATATTGTTTCAGATCCCATGTGAAGCTGAGTGGTTTACTGTGATTGACTTGTGCCAAGCATTCTTTTCGATACCTCTCCACCAAGAAAGCCAATTTTTATTTGCTTTCAGGCTGGAAAATCAGGTGTTAACATGTTGTCATCCCTCAAGGGTACACAGAGAGTCCATCGTTCTTTAATCTGATCTTAAAGAAGAATCTTGAGAGTCTCGTATTGCCACAGAACTCAGTTCTTGTGCAGTATATAGATGATCTCCTAATAGCATCAGAAACCGAGGATGCTTATAGGATTGATACAATTGACTTACTGAACAATCTGGCAGAGAATGGACACAAGGTCTCCAAATAAGCGAGCAGGTACCGCTATATTGACGATATTGTCTTTATTTTGGATGGAGAAATGGAGCTTCTCAATGAATTCATAATCTGGCTTAATTTGGGGGACCCCAACTTAAAATTTACATCACAGATTAGTAGAAGCAAGGTTGATTTTTTAGATATTACAATTAAATATGTGGCAGATATTTTGGAAGTGGAGCTGTATAATGACCCATCTCCCTGCTCCCGTTCCCAGCGAAAGTCATCGAGAAAGCCATCAACAGCCAACTCGCCACATTCATTTAAGAACACAACATCCTCGACTCCTCCCAATCCGGCTTCAGAAAAAACCACAGTACGGAAACCGCCCTCCTCGCCGCAACAGACGACATCCGCACCTTACTGGTCAAAGGAGAAACAGTAGCCCTCATCCTCCTCGACCTATCAGCGGCGTTCGACACAGTCTCCCACCGCACCCTAATACGCAGACTCTACGATGCAGGAATCCAGGACAAGGCCCTCGACTGGATCTGCTCCTTCCTCTCCGGCAGGACGCAGCGGGTCAGACTCCCCCCTTTCCTCTCGGACCCCACACGGATCACCTGCGGAGTCCCCCAGGGCTCCTCCCTCACCCCGACGCTCTTCAACGTCTACATGGCTCCACTTGCCCCCATCGACAGAACCTACGGACTCAACATCGTGTCATATGCAGACGACACCCAGCTCATCCTCTCCCTATCCAACGAGCCCAACACCGCCAAATGCAACTTTCGAGAAGGCATGGAAGCCGTCGCCAAATGGATGAAAAACAGCTGCCTTCAACTAAACACCAACAAAACAGAAGTACTCGTCATGGGCCCAAACCCCGACGCCTGGAGCGACACCTGGTGGCCCACCGCCCTCGGAAACCCGCCAACCCCCACAGACCACGCACGCAACCTGGGAATCATCCTGGACTCCGAGCTCAAAATGGACCGCCAGATCAACTCTGTCTCATCTTCCTGCTTCCACACCCTCCGCCTCCTTCGTAAGACCTTCAAATGGATCCCCCTCGAACACCGAAAGACAGTCACTCATGCCCTGGTCACCAGCAGACTCGACTACGGCAACGCACTCTACGCTGGAATAAACAAAATCCTCATCCGCAAGCTACAGAACATCCAGAACGCCACCGCAAGACTGGTCCTCAACCTGCCAAAACACTGCCACATCTCCCAGCACCTGCGCACACTCCCCTGGCTCCCCGTCGAGGCGAGAATCACCTTTAAGATGCTCACCCACGCACACAAGGCCCTCCACGGCACCGGACCAGCATACCTGAACAGCCGACTCAAATTCCACGCACTCCAAAGGACCCTACGATCAGCCCAGCTTTCCTACACCGTGGTCCCCCGCACCAGAAAGACCAGATCGGGAGGCCGCTCCTTCTCCTTCCTCGCGGCCAAAGCATGGAACGCCCTTCCGCTCCACTTCAGACAGACAACATCGCTCCCCATCTTCGCAAGAAACCTCAAAACCTGGCTCTTCGACAGACCCCCTCCTTGATGGAATGGAACCTGCACCCCCCCACACCCCCGACCCCTAGCGCCTTGAGACCCTTGCGGGTGAGTAGTCGCGCTTTAACAAACTCCTGATTCATTGAACCAATGGCTAAAAACAAACTATTACATTATACTAGCTTCCACCCCAAGTCACAAATTGACAACATCCCATTCAGCCAATTCCTCCGTCTTCGGAGGTATTGCTCCAGCTTTGATGACTTCCATAAGCACTCAGAAATGCTGAAAAAGAAATTTAAGCATAGAGGATATCCAAAGAAGCTCATCACCCACTCTTTTAAGAGAGCAAGATTCTATAATAGAGAGGCAATGCACGAGAAAAAGATAAGGACAGAGAAGCCAATACATTTGAGAAGCTGCTGACTGCTTTTAAGCGGAAAAAAATCTCAGGAATGAGTTTGTCCACACCTATCGTGAGGATCAACTTGAAAGCCAAAGTACCCTGGGCATCTCTAGAGCCATAGGTAATGCTAAATGTGGTTCTTGCAATATCTGTTCCTTATGCCTTCAAGGGAAAGAAGTGGAATATAACAACATAACCCTTAGGTCAAAAACCGTGAATAATTGCAGGAGCAAAAATCTGATTTATTTGTTGTTATGCCCATGTGGCCTTGGCTACGTGGGCGGAAGTAGTAGAGAGCTGAGGGTTAGGGTTCAAGAACATAGATCCGCCATGAAAACTAGGTAGGAAAATGCACCATTGGTCTCCCACTTTGTTGAGAAAGAACATAAACAAAATGACCTTCGCTGGTTTGTATTGGAAAAAGTGACCCTGAGCAGACGCGGTGGCAACTGGGACACAAAGCGGAAAGCTTGTGAACAATGGTTTATCTCTTTTTTAGATACCATGCATAAGGGTTTGAACTCAAGAGATGAATGGGAACGTTTGGGTCTCTAGTAATATGTGCCGGTACAAACGATAAATAATACATGGTAGGTTAATGCCAAACTTCATGTTTGGTTAGACACTTGGTGAGAATTGGAGTGCATAGATGGTGTTAAAGAGATCTACTCACCTTTATGCTACACTAATTTTTATCTACATGAAGTGGTTAGATGTTGTTCTTAAGAAATTTTATCTTTGCGATAATTGATCTAAAGTAATGAATTTATTTTGGTCTTTTTGTCCATTTTAGAGGTCGAGTTTTATGTGTTCGGCATTTGCCAACCGCTAGATGGTGGTTTGACATTGAAAATAGACATCCGAAGAGAATTTCTTGCCTCTCGTGTCGTTGGCCAATCGTAAGTTTGCGAGCGTTTTGATGTTGTCGCAAATCTATCGGCTTTTAGGAATTTTCTTTTTGCCAATCTTTACTGTTGGAATTTTTAGTCATTCGTTTTGCGGTGCAAAATGTTGGGGTCACTGCATTGTTAGGTATACCATCCGATGTTAAGGGTTAGACTCTCGTTTACCATTGTACACAAACATCATGTGATCCTTCTACCGCAGCTGTCATGAATTTCCATCAGGCAGCGCGGAACTTAGTTAGTATAAAATCGGACATCTATCTTAGACCCCAAGAGACGCTTCCGGAGGAATACTACCCCGTGTCAGACTCCCGTCTTTATTTTCTGGGACATCACGCGTTAAGGCAAGCGAGTCTGTACTAATAGCGGTCAGCAGGGGTCTCTGGTAGTGTAAGTTTGTCTATCTTTTACACGAGTGGCTAGCACACACGTATTATTTAGTATTATGCTGGGGTCTATTTCATTTAATACTTCTCTCTTTTCCTTAGAGAGATCCCTGTAGTGAGAGACTCTGGTCCTGTGTATATATATTCCAGAATATACATTCAGACGTAGAACGAGAAAAACTGAAACCGGGGCTTCGTTTCTGGCTGTTTTAAGATATGTGATTAGCGTATTGCTTAGGACATGATAAAGTGTAGGCAGTATAACAACACGGGGCATCCAGCTAAATATATACGAACCCTTTTCTTCAGATTGTCTTGGACACAATGAGAAAGGAGCTGTGATTCTTTGCTTAACTTGAATAAGATGATACAGCATTAGCCTCGATTATTATTTAAGGTATTTTGTGTGGAGCTTTATAAAATCTCCTTCCTTTAGTATACTGAGAATTGAAACTTTTTTACCCTCTTTTTATTGTTTTATCTTTTTCAGTCTCGGCCGTGAGTGACGGCAGGTCACCATTGGCATACAAAATTGTTTTTAACAAATGAATAACTAGGAGAGTATTCACGAATATATGAGGTAATTTTACCCTTCTGTTTACAATGTGCTACTATGTCCAATGCATCTCGATCACAGTAGTAAATAAACCCCATGAATGATTTAAAGCAGGGGTATGTTGATACTAAGCAGGGAATAAAGACAAGTTGAGTCCCATGGCACTTTCTTATTACAAAAGGCCGGCTTAAATATCCAGAATTAAATACGCTAATATGTTTAAGAAATCAGGATCAGATTAGTAGCTAACACCCTAATAATAACTTCTGGTAGGGGGTGTGTTTATTTTTAAACAGGGACTTAAGACAAGAAGAGTCCCCGGTACTTTCTTTTAGGAGGCCGGTTTAAAAACTTCGGAATTAGGTGTGAGAAAGAAGATGTTGATGTTTGGGTTTCAAGTGATGGTTGAGCAGTGTTACCAGAAAACGTATTGAACTCGATGGCGAGACAGATTCGTGGTTCAGTGAATTTTGGAAGAGATGTGATGGTGCAAGTGTTTAGACCGACGAGGTACAATCCACGATTTTGCGCAGTTACTGAAGCAATGTGTCAAAGGTGTGTTACTTGCCAACAGATGAATGCTGGAAAGAAAACTGGTCACTTTGAGTTATATTGGAAGGTTGGGAGGACCCTTCAATAGAATGCAGGTGGAATTCATTGAGATGCCTGATTGTAATGGGTTGAGGTACATTTTGGTGGTGGTGTGTGTTTTCTCACGGTGGATGGAAGCATATCCGACACAAAGATGTGACATTCTCACAGTAGCTTAGCTATTATTGAGGGAGCTGATCCTGAGGTTCGGTTTTCCAACCTCTTTTGAGTCGGACAAAGGAACACACTTCCACAGCGAGGTCATGAAATTGCTTTGTGCCGATTTGAATGTTAACCATTGCATTGCAGCTATCGACCAGAGGCTTTTAGGATTGTAGAACATATTAATGGGACTTTGAAAGCCCGAATGGCAAAAGTGTGTTCATCGACATCTTTGAAATGGCCTGGTGCTTGGTCTCTTGTGTTAATCAGTATCCACAGTTCCCAGACAGGAGGACTGGGTTATCTGCTCAGGAGATCTTGATTGGGAGGGTGATGCGATTGCCAGCAGTGCCAGCTACAGCTTTGATAAACATCACTGATGACTTAATTCTTGACTATTGCAAGGGACTAGCTAATGTGGTCTGTTCTGTGTCCCAGCAGGTGCAGGCAGCAGCTGTTCCAGCCTCGAGTGATCTGTGCCATGACTTGTGCCCAGTGGACTGGGTATTGGTCCGTAAGCACATGAGGAAGAATTGTCTGAATGTCCGCTGGAAAGGCCCATACCAAGTGATACTGATCACGAACATAGCAGTGAAGTGCGGAGGGTTGCCAAACTGGGTGCATGCCTCCATTACCCGCAGAGTTCCAGCAGCTCTTCTATCGACTGAAACTCCAGCTAATGTGTCAGGGCCAGAAGAGAGGACAAGTCAAGCTGTGAGGGTTGCTGACGCAGCTGGTTGTGAACAAGAACGAGCTGATGAGGGTTACGTCAATCAGAACCCTAACATTGACTCGGATGAAGGAGGTGTCACTGTGGGTGGCGCAGAATCAAATTCAGTAGAAAAAGGAAGTGGTGCACAGGATATACAGGGAGAAAGCAGGAGAGTCATCAGAACAGAAGAGGTTTGGCCCCAGAGACAGAGGAGACTGAATCCGAGGTTGGCTCCTGAAAGAGACCTTGCCCCTGTGTCTGAGAACTCTGAATCAGAAGAGAGCAAAGAAGGGCAAGCTCGAGGAGATCTGAGAAGATCAAGACGAACAAGAGTGCCTTGTCAGAGATACGCTACACCGGAGTGGACGTACGTTGTGACTGATGCCAGCAGTGGTGAATTCCGGGAGGTTGAGCTCCATAACAGTGATCAGCAACAGTCCGAATGTGAGAATCAATGTGGTACTGTTGGTTCCAGGACTTGAAATCGAAGGAGTGCTGACCATCACAATTCCAAATCCTCCAGTTTTAAGCAGAGTTTGTCATTTGATTTTGCACAGATTAACCTTTCCTACATTTGGTTATGAGGCTCAGTCTCATGAAGTGATAATTCTTCGTCTTTAACTCTTGCAACATGTTCTAGAGATAATTGGAGCTGATCTTATTTTGGGCTGAAGGTGAACTTTTGTTGTAAATACCTAGACCCGAGTGGAAGAAGAAGAAATGTTGGGACTTTCCGTAGAGGAAGGAAGAGGGCTAGGGAAGTCTTTCGAACTGTGTAAATATGGAACTAAAGTACTGTAAAGGGATTTTACAGTCTTTCAGAGTGTTGTCAGCGCCCGACATCGCCATCGCCATCCCAGAGGGCTACAAGATCACCCGGAGGGACCGCACCGCCAACCAGATGGGAGGAGGCATCGCCATCATCCACAGGAACACCATCCGCATCACGACCAGCACCGACAACACCCTTACCACCGCCGAACACCTGCATTTCCAGATCCACACCGACCCGAAGACCACCCTCAGAGGCACCCTGATCTACCGACCTCCGGGACCACGCACCCAATTCAGCGAGGACATCGCCGACTTCGTCAGCCCGCATGCCCTCCCCTCCGCTGACTACATCCTCCTGGGGGACCTCAACTTCCACCTGGAGAACAACAACGACCGCAACACCAGCACCCTGCTCGACAACCTCGCCAATCTTGGACTCAAGCAGCTGGTGTCCACCCCCACCCACCTCGCCGGACACACACTCGACGCAGTCTTCTCATCCAGCAAAGACATCACCTTCAGCCACGCCACAGAGCTTCAATGGACGGACCACAGCTGCGTCCACTTCACCTTCAAAAGAACGACGACCCACCACCACCAGCAAAAGGCTGCCCGCAGAAGCTGGAACAAGATCACAGCCGACCAACTCGCCACCTCCTTGAGCCAGCACCCTCCTGCCAGCTCAGCGAACCCCAGCCAGGCCGCCGACAACCTCACGAAGTGGATCAGCAACTGCGCGGACGAGCTCGCCCCACTGAGGACCCCGCCCAGCAGACCCGGCAGCAAGAGAGCCCCATGGTTCTCCGACGAACTCAAGAGCTCCAAGAAGAACTGCCGAGCCCTCGAGAAAGTCTGGAGAAGGGAACCAACACCGGACAACAGGACCACCTTCAAGCTTGCCACCCGGAAGCACCACCAGCTGATCCGCGCCGCCAAGAAAACTGCATTCAAGGACCGGCTGGACAACAACGCACACAACTGCAAGGAACTCTTCAACATCGTGAAAGAGCTCTCCAACCCCAGCGCAGGAAACAACGACATCACCCCATCGCAAGACCTCTGCAACTCCCTCGCCTCATACTTCCACAACAAGATCGCGGACATACACAACAGCTTCAGCACTCAACCAACGAACGCCAAGACCGAACCACCGCCCCCCACCACCACCCTCCGCGCCTGGACTCCGATCAGCACCGAAGACACCGTCCACACAATGAACTCCATCCACTCAGGATCTCCGACCGACCCCTGCCCCCACCACGTCTTCAACAAGGCCGACGCTGTCATCGCACCCCACCTGCGAGACATCATCAACACATCCTTCGACACCGCCATCTTCCCTGAGAGCTGGAAACACGCCGAACTCAGCGCTCTACTCAAGAAACCCACAGCGGATCCCACCGAACTCAAGAATTACCGCCCCATCTCGCTCCTCCCGTTTCCAGCCAAAGTCATCGAGAAGACCGTCAACAAACAGCTGGCCGCCTTCCTTGAGACAAATGGATCCCTCGACCCCTCACAGTCTGGCTTCCGAGCCAACCACAGCACCGAGACCGCCCTCATCGCCGCCACCGATGACATCCGAGCCCTGATGGACAACGGAGAAACAGCGGCCCTCATCCTCCTAGACCTCTCCGCGGCATTCGACACTGTCTGCCACCGCACCCTAACACAGCGCCTCAGCAACGTCGGAATCCAGGAGAAGGCACTGGAATGGATCGTCTCCTTCCTCGACGGAAGAACACAGAGAGTCCGCCTACCACCGTACAAGTCAGAGGCCTCCAAAGTCATCTGCGGCGTCCCTCAAGGATCCTCACTGAGCCCCACCCTCTTCAACGTCTACATGAGCCCCCTCGCGGCCATCGCACGCCAACACAACCTCAACATAATCTCCTACGCCGACGACACCCAGCTGATCCTCTCCCTGACCAACGACCCCGTCGCCGCCAGAGCCAACCTGCACGAAGGGATGAAAGAGGTAGCCGAGTGGATGACGACCAGCCGCCTGAAACTGAACTCAGACAAGACGGAGGTCCTCATCCTAGGCTCTTCGCCCTCCGCCTGGGACGACTCCTGGTGGCCTCCCGCCCTGGGCGCCGCACCCAAACCAACAGACCACGCACGCAACCTGGGCTTCATCCTGGACTCCTCCCTCTCCATGACCAGGCAAGTCAACGCCGTCTCCTCGGCGTGCTTCAACATCCTACGCATGCTACGGAAGATCTTCTGGTGGATCCCCACCGAGACCAGGAAGACCGTCACCCAGGCCCTCGTCACCAGTCGACTGGACTACGGCAACGCCCTCTACGCCGGCACCACCGCCAAGCTCCAGAAAAGACTCCAGCGGATCCAGAACGCCTCAGCCAGACTCATCCTCGACATCCCACGAACCAGCCACATCTCCGGACATCTCAGAGACCTGCATTGGCTCCCTGTCAACAAAAGAATCACCTTCCGCCTCCTCACCCACGCACACAAAGCCCTACACGACCAAGGCCCGAGCTACCTCAACAACCGAGTCAACTTCTACGCTCCCAAACGCCACCTCCGCTCAGCCAACCACGCCCTCGCCGCCGTCCCCCGCGTCCGAAGAGCGACAACAGGAGGAAGGTCCTTCTCCTACCTGGCCGCCAAGACCTGGAACTCCCTCCCGACCGATCTGCGCCTGACCCAAGACCACCTCTCCTTCAGGAAGAAGCTGAAGACCTGGCTGTTCGAGCATTAACGGCACCCCCCTCCCCCCAGCGCCTTGAGACCCTACGGGTAGGTAGTGCGCTCTATAAATGTCTTTGATTGATTGATTGATTGTTTGGACTGATCTGAACTTCGCTTGAAAAGAAAGAAACATACTCTAAAGACTGGGGGGCATATTATCAAGGGGGTTTATCTCCGCTTTTTTGGCTTTAAAAGCCAAGAAAGCGGAGATAAAATTATCTCCCTATTACCTAGTTGTCGCTAACTCCAGTTAGCGACAGCTAGTAGGAGATAGCGACCATCTTGGGCCCCACTTTGCATGTCAGTGATATTTATCACTAATGACTGAAAACAGTCACTAACATCGCTATCTCCTATTACCAACTTTTGGAGATATTCGCGCTAAGCGCGAATATCTCCAAAAGCTAACACCTGCCCTGAGCAGTTCTTAGCCATGTTATCCAATGGGAGGTAGAAAACATGGCTAAGAGCATTTGCTCGGTAATGCATGAATATCGCTGACTTTTCAGCGATATTCATGTTTTGCGGCAATTTTTATCGCATTTGCGATAAACCTTGGTAATACCAAGGTTTATTTGCGGTAAAAATCGCTGCAGCTCAGCTGTAAATTTTTGTCTCTAATCAAGCAATAGCGATAATTATCGCTATTGCTTGGTAATATGCCCCTGAGTTCTGAACAACTCGATAAAGACAATGGAGGCTGGAAATCCGAACCTTTGTTCTAAATATATGATAGGTACACTTTTAAGGGGGGTGATAATTTCAATCGTAGTAGTGATTATAGTGTCAATAGGTGTACTACTCAAGGTAGAAGATGCAGTTGTTGGGGGAACTCCTACACCTAGTACTTCGACCAAAAAAGAGGGTATCATGGGAGCTGAAAAAGCTATGCAAGCTCAAAATAGTCGTGGATTGAATGTATATGTATCAAAAGGTGAATTTAAGCTTAATGGTTATGCCAAGCTGCTATAATAATACGTTGAGGCAATGTATATGAAGGATTGCAATGTGTGTATGCAGTTATCTGCCTCAGTGGATGAGGGTATTAAGTATCACCATATTCCATTGACGTATGGGATTTCATATAGTTTGTTTCTAAGTGTGTTTTATGGACGAAGTCATTATGAGTATTTATTTTCCAATTATGATGTAGTACTTTCAGAGGTTGAATAAGTATGATTATTACAAGCAGGATGATAGGATGGGAAGTATTTCATACAGACTTCAACGTTAGATAGGTCATATGCCCACAGACACAATTTAACATTTTCACTAACTGATGTGGAGAAGAAATTTATAGATCAGGTAGAAGATAGATATAGAAAAAGGAAACTGGCAGCCACATTGAATATGTGCCACAAATGAAGATGCACACTCCAAATTTACATCCACTGACATCCTATGAAAGGGAAACGGTGGTCCAAGGAACTCGAGGAATTTTACTAGAGATAAGTTGAATCGCACACTCTCAGAGTCAGAGATGGAATCAGGAGGTCTGGTCTCCAAGAGAAGAGTTTGTACCTGCACTGAGAGACCACTTTTTAGGCTTTACCTAGAATGGGCATACACTGTCTCTGCGCGACATATTGTTTCACACATTAGGCTTACAGCGCCCCCCATAGCTTACCATTTGTTAGCCTCAGCGTCGATCTCCTTTCCTTTGTACATGGGTGTCATATCATGCAGGCATTATGTTTTCTTCTTGTGTTTGGCCCTGCCTGGAGCACAGTCCAAGTATGTGTGTCCATCCACTGCTTACGCTTATGGGGCTACTTTTTTATTTGTGCTCAGGCACTCCGTATGAGTGCGTGTGTTTTCAGTCCGTCTCGAATATCACCATCCATGTAGCTTTTATTCCCTGCCATCAGTTCCCCTTCCAAGTTGCTTCTTTTCCCTCCTACCAAGTACTTTACTCCACTGCACTCTATGCACTTTGCTCTTCTCTGCACCATTCTACTCTACCCCACTGCACTTGACGTCCCATGCCACTCTACTCTGCACCACTCTATGCCACTTCACTTTATGCCACTGTACTCTACATCACTAAACTCTACCCTATGCACTCTGTGCCACAGCACTCTACTCTTCAATGCTCTATGCCACTGCACTCTACACTACTGCACTTTATGCCACTGCATTTTACTCCACGGCACTTTAGGCTACCACACTCCACGGCACTCTACTCTGCACCAATCTACTCTAAGTACTCTATGCCAGTGGTTGCCATACTGGGGTCTGCGGACCCCCAGGGGTCCGTGACACATTCCCAGGGGGTCTGCAGATAGCAGTTTGAAAAGCACTGCAAAGTTCCTTGTATAATGAGCAGTTTTTGGGCAGCAATAAAAGTGTCAAGATAACTCCGGTGATTAATGTACATGCTGCAGAGAGATGGGGGTTTTGTCCAGTGGCAGCTTTGACTCATCTAAGGAAGTGCAGATGGTTAATATGCCTGCTGCAAAGAATGTCTACCATGCATTAAAAAACAGTATTTTGTTTTGTGCGTAGCTCAGTGGGTTCCAGCTTTTGCCACAGAGATTATTTTGGTATTGTGCAGTTTACAAGTTCCAATCATAATCTAGCACAGTGAGCTATAAACTGCTGTCAAAGAGCTGCATTCAAACTGCATGGTACAAGTTAGTGAGTTATGCTTTTTCCCATTCTTTCATTATCCCGATTCTGCTAAAATGGTTTGTTTGGGTAGAAAAAAAATCCTTATTATTAAAGTCAACGCTAATCCCTGTGTTATGTTCTGAGTTTGTCCTTCTCCAGAGCAAGCACTCTACCAGTATGGATGACATGAGAACCCTACACCTTGTAGTCCCCTTTCCCTTATGTAACATTTTCTATTAACTGATCTACACATGTATGATTCATTGTCTCTATATGTGTGTGAGGTAAAATGCTCTGACACCCTACAGTGGTGTGAGAGGTGCTATAAAATAAATTAAATACATGTGCTATGATAATAAAGGGATCTTATCATGCGCGGACTTAGCCCAATGGGCATCAAGGCGCCTAATTCCAAAAACAGCACATAACAGAGGAACTCTGCAGCTCAACCTGTATAGGCTCTAGAGAAGCACCATGTTTTTAGGGCCTTTTTGAACAGCGTCAGAGAGGATAGCGTCTTAATCTCTGTTGGCAGGATGTTCCAAAGCTGTGGAGCAGCAACGGAAAAGGCCCTAGCTCCCCATCTGGAGAGCTTAAAACGGGGGACGGCAAGTTGGAGTTGTCCAGAAGAGCGTAAACACCTTGGAGGGTGATAGCGGGTAAGCAGGGAGCTGATAGCGCCTTTAGGTCCATCCTCGAGAGCTCTGTAGGTCAGACACAGAATTTTAAAATAAATTCTGTGCTGGATGGGCAGCCAGTGAAGGTCTCTCCTCGCAGCAGTAGCAGAGGAAGACCTGGGAAGATCAAGGACAAAACGTGCGGCAGCGTTCTGCACTACTTGCAGTCGATGTATAAGGCCCTTGTTGGCTTCCATGTAGAGAGAGTTACAGTAATCCAACCTGGAACCAACAAGGGCAACTGCAATCTGCTTACGTGCTTGAGGAGACAAGTAGCTGCGAATTCTGTTGAGTGTCCTGATCACGCCCCAGCAGGTCGAGACAGTCCGATTCACCTGTAGAGACATCGAGAGTGATGTATCAAACACCACACCCAGATTTTTGGCGGATTGAACGGGAGTGGGGCAAGTACCAAGAGAGGGAGGCCACCACTCACTCGACCAGATGTCTTGGTCCTTCCCGAAGACCAACACCTCAGTCTTGTCGCCATTTAGCTTCAGGGAGTTGGTGACCATCCAATCTGCAACATGTTGCATACAGGACCTGAAGCTAGAGGCAGATGTTATGACAGAGGACTGGGTGAGTGATATCATAATCTGGGTGTCGTCGGCGTATGATACCACCTCCATCCCCAGCGATCTTACAAGCCTAGCAAGGGGGGCCACGTAGATGTTGAATAGGGTCGGACTTAATGCCGACCCCTGTGGCACCCCACATTGCAAAGACTTTGCTGGGGAGAGGTGGTTGCCGAGCATCACTCTCTGTTCTGTTCTAGGAGAAAGGAGAGATAAGAGGCACTGTTGGAGGGTAGTAGTGAGGGAATCATTGAAGATTGTCAATCATTGAACATTGACAAAAGATTGTTGTATCCTGGTGCATAGTAAGGTCATTATTTACTATGCTTTAAAATCCAATACAATTCAATATATAAAGTCAAATGTCTTGTAAAACGCACCATTTCTCACCTAAGTTTCTATGGGGAGACTCCCCTAAAGCCTCCTTTTGTAGTGGTCAGGCTCACTCACAGCACTAGGGGCCAGATGTAGGAGCGCTAATACCGGTCGGAAACGGCCGTTTTCAGCCGTTTCCAACCGGTATTAGGGTTTTCAGATGTAGGGGGCTGAAAAATACAGAATCGGTATATTTACCGATTTGGTAAAATTACCGATTGGGTAAATTACCGATCTGTAAATATACAGATTCTGTAATTACAAATGTAGGTGGTACAGTTTACAGGCACAGGCCCTTAAGAGTCGGTATTTTACCACACAATCCTATTGTGTGGTAAAATACCGAATTCAGGTGTGCATGCACATCTGTGCATGCACACCTGTGTAATGTGACACACAGACATGCCCTTAGGGCATGTATGTGTGCCACATTGCACACAAGCCTGTACTTGGGGTGCTAGAGGGTGTCAAAGTGACACCCCCTGCACCCTTGCAGGATTCGGTATTTACTGATTCTGTAAATACAGAATCGGTATTTCCCATTGATTCCTATGGACATCAAAGCCCATAGGAATCAATGGGAAATACCGATTCTGTATGTACAGAATCGGTAAATACCGAATTTTACAGATTCGGTAATTCAGATTTTAAAATTACCTACATCTGCCCCCTTCCCATTTACAGACTCTTAAATACCGAATCGGTAAAATTCGGTATTTAAGAGTCTGTAAATGGGAATTACCTACAGCTAGCCCTAGGTGTGCACTGTACAGGAACTGGTCTGACAACATTTGCCAGAGCAACTTTAGGTTTCCAGTCCAACCTTGGCAGGAAGAGGAGCCTCGGGCAGCGAAATAAAACCAAACAATGAAAAGTTAGTCGTTAGATGCAGCACCAACCTTCACATTAAGAATTTTTGATTTTTGCAAATATTTTTCATATACAAAATACGAAAATCTTTAGTAATTCAAGTCTAGTTTTAGTTTGATGTGCACTCGTGTGTGCTTATTTTTTTCGAATTACAGTTTTAATGTTTGTCATTTAAATCATAAAAATTGATTGGATGACCCGGTTTCAAACAGTGACTCTATGGAGGTCCTCTGGAGTGAAAAGTTTGGGAACCACTGCTCTATGCCACTCTACACCACTTTACTATACATCACTGTACTCTATGCCACTGCATTTTACACCAAGCACTTTATGCCACTCTACTTTACTCTGCATCACAGCACTCTAGGCCACTACCCTTAATGTCACTGCACTATACTCTGCACCACTATATGCCATTGCACTCAACATCACTGTATTCCACTATGCACCACTCTACACCACTGCACTTTACTCTTTACCACTGCACTCTACACCACTGTACTCAACGCCACTCTACTTTACACTACTCCACTCTATGCCTGCCAATCTACTCAGCACCACTCAACTCTATGCACTTCACTCTATGCAGTTGCACTCTACGCCACTCCACTCTATGGAACAGATTTGAGAAGGGAGACAGGAGGCAGCTGAGAGGAGGAGCGGGAAGAGTCACCAGGTGCGCGATGTTAGGTGAGCGCAAGGTCCTCTGGTACTCGCAGCCCCGTACTCCCCGATGGGTCCGATAAGCTGGCAATGCTCCTCCAGAAGTTCACGATTTACAAAAAGGGGGTGGTGATGAACAGAGTGTCTGAGTTAAACAGACCACTCTTACCCAGTCCAAAGATCAGGGCTTGATCCATCACCGTTATTTATCTCACTGCCCCATCCCAGCTCAGAACCTGGCTATATGCAAATCAGTCTGTCCCTGGCCCAGTGCATCATGGGAACAGGGCAGACTAAACTACCAAGCCAATTCTTCACCAGAAAGGAGACAAGCTACCGGGGACCGGTTTCTGGCATTTCAGCCTTCTTCGGCCCGGCTTGCTTGAATCCTGATGGAGCAGTGAGAAAGGGACTCATGTCTGAGTATACCCTGCCACACCTATAGTGGCCAAAAACGATTTACAAAAAGGGGGTGGTGATGAACAGAGTGTCTGAGTTAAACAGACCACTCTTACCCAGTCCAAAGATCAGGGCTTGATCCATCACCGTTATTTATCTCACTGCCCCATCCCAGCTCAGAACCTGGCTATATGCAAATCAGTCTGTCCCTGGCCCAGTGCATCATGGGAACAGGGCAGACTAAACTACCAAGCCAATTCTTCACCAGAAAGGAGACAAGCTACCGGGGACCGGTTTCTGGCATTTCAGCCTTCTTCGGCCCGGCTTGCTTGAATCCTGATGGAGCAGTGAGAAAGGGACTCATGTCTGAGTATACCCTGCCACACCTATAGTGGCCAAAAACGATTTACAAAAAGGGGGTGGTGATGAACAGAGTGTCTGAGTTAAACAGACCACTCTTACCCAGTCCAAAGATCAGGGCTTGATCCATCACCGTTATTTATCTCACTGCCCCATCCCAGCTCAGAACCTGGCTATATGCAAATCAGTCTGTCCCTGGCCCAGTGCATCATGGGAACAGGGCAGACTAAACTACCAAGCCAATTCTTCACCAGAAAGGAGACAAGCTACCGGGGACCGGTTTCTGGCATTTCAGCCTTCTTCGGCCCGGCTTGCTTGAATCCTGATGGAGCAGTGAGAAAGGGACTCATGTCTGAGTATACCCTGCCACACCTATAGTGGCCAAAAACGATTTACAAAAAGGGGGTGGTGATGAACAGAGTGTCTGAGTTAAACAGACCACTCTTACCCAGTCCAAAGATCAGGGCTTGATCCATCACCGTTATTTATCTCACTGCCCCATCCCAGCTCAGAACCTGGCTATATGCAAATCAGTCTGTCCCTGGCCCAGTGCATCATGGGAACAGGGCAGACTAAACTACCAAGCCAATTCTTCACCAGAAAGGAGACAAGCTACCGGGGACCGGTTTCTGGCATTTCAGCCTTCTTCGGCCCGGCTTGCTTGAATCCTGATGGAGCAGTGAGAAAGGGACTCATGTCTGAGTATACCCTGCCACACCTATAGTGGCCAAAAACGATTTACAAAAAGGGGGTGGTGATGAACAGAGTGTCTGAGTTAAACAGACCACTCTTACCCAGTCCAAAGATCAGGGCTTGATCCATCACCGTTATTTATCTCACTGCCCCATCCCAGCTCAGAACCTGGCTATATGCAAATCAGTCTGTCCCTGGCCCAGTGCATCATGGGAACAGGGCAGACTAAACTACCAAGCCAATTCTTCACCAGAAAGGAGACAAGCTACCGAAGTTCACAGCAGGCTCCCACCATACGCCCGCAGCAGTTCCGTGTTCGGCTCGCAGTGATTAGAGGTTGGAAATCCGCATGAGTTCTATGCACTTCACTCTATTCTGTTGCACTCTACGCCACTCTTCTCTACACCACTTCCCTCTATGGAACTGCACTCTATGCCACTCCACTCTACTCCATTTCACTCAATGTCACTTCAAGCCACTCTATGCCACTCCAAGCCAATCTATTCCACTCCACTTTATGCCAATCCACTCTATGCCACTCCGCACCTCTCTACGCCACTCCGCTCTACTCCACTTCATACTGCTTTAGAAGATGGGTGAAAACACTGGCAAAGCCAATAGCTCTTGAATAGGCGAAACCTATTGGCTTTGCCAACGTTTGTTTTTGTTATGTGGTGAATTTTCCTGGTCTACACCAGACGCACTGGAAGAATGCCTGGTGCTCATTGGGTCCATTACCCATTCTATATGCCATGGCCCCTGTCCTCGCTCGTAGGGTGGCAGGTACATTCATTTCGGCTGTCTACATTTCTAGAGATGGCCTTTTGTAACAAAATGCTGTACTTTGTATTTTGAGATGGATTTTTCACCAATTAAAAAATTTAAAGAAAATGGAATTATCCAGATCCTAGATTTTCCCAGGGGCCTTTCATCTGGCTGCTTATGGAAAACTGTTCCCCGGTACTTTTAACACCGAAACTCCCATTCTGCTAGCTCTATGCTACTGAAATCTTTAAATTAATAATGATTCAGCTTTGAATGCAAACATTAGGTTACCCAGTTCCATTCTGTGGAAGAATTTGCAATATTAACTTTATTTGATTGAGTTGGTGGACAGTTATATTCAGAAGCTGGAAATCTTTCAGTCCCTGTGCCAACAGTAGAGCCTTCCATTGTTTCAGAGGGATGCAGCACTACAGAAATATTGAATCAGGTACATTTTCTATGGTTTTCAGGTTTGCAGTATAAGTGAGGGACTGCTCTGAATGATCCTGCCACCAACCACTTGTCTGTTGAACATAGCAGAGGTTTCTAATTGATGGCTAGATGGACTGGCCTGATACTGGCCTATTCAGTGCATTCCTGCACTCATACGCCTTACTGGGAAGTCCTATTATGAATACTCACCGCCCTATGCAGTGAGCATATTAAAATTATAGCATCTTTCCTTCTTGGCCCCCAGTAAAAGGAAGGACTATGAGTGGTTGGCTGAAGAGGGGGTGGAGGGAGGAAGCAATAACCAGCCAAACGGGTGGTGTATATTTAAACTAATAAGAGCTTACGGTTTAGTGAGGTTAATTGTTAATTGATTTTTTCATGCTACATGAAACTGCAGGGCATATTATCAACAACTAGCGATAATTATCGCTATGTTGGTTTAGCGGCGATATTTTTATCGCCGAGCTGCGGCGATTTTTATCGCTTAGGAACCTTGCTATTATCAAGGTTTATCTACTATGCGATAGAAATTGGCCGAAATGCATGAATATCGCTGAAAAGTCAGCGATATTCATGCATTACTGAGCCAATGCTCTTAGCCATGTTATCCACCTACCATTAGATAACATGGCTAAGAACTGCTCAGGGGCAGGTGTTAGCTTTTGGAGATATTCGCGCTTAGCGCGAATATCTCCAAAAGTTGGTAATAGGAGATAGCGATAATAGCGACTGTTTCCAGTCGCTAACATCTTGGCACACCCACTTTGCATATCATTAGTGATAAATATCACTGACATGCAAAGCGGAGCCCAAGATGGTCGCTATCTCCTACTAGCTGTCGCTAACTGGTGTTAGCGACAGCTAGGTAATAGGGAGATCATTTTATCTCCGCTTTCTTGGCTTTTAGAGCAAAAAAGCGGAGATAAACCCCCTTGATAATATGCCCCTGCATTACTTTACAGCACAGTGCGTTTTCCATTTATTAGGACTCATTTTAGCTAGTTCTAGAAGCACATTTTTCACGGGACCATTGTATGAGCATATCTGTCCTACATATGGCATCACATGGAAGCATACAAAAACACTGATGAATAGAATGGTTGAATTACTCTCTGCCACTGCTAGTTGCTTGGGGTTGTATCTCAGTCCATCGTCTATCATTTTTTGCACACCAGCCACCTCAGTTTACACCCAGCCATATGCGAATCAGTCTTGAGCCTGATCCAGTGGGAACAGTACATCCCGAACTGCTAGGCTCGGTCCTCCCTGAACTGGAATACAAGCAATCCAGGACTGGTCTTGCCCATATTGGGGTTGTCTCTGGTGCCAGAGAGTTGTTTGCTAATTGTGGATTACACCTTAGGATTACTCCAAGAGCAGCTGTATACCCAGTCCTGGACTCAGAGTGGAGCTAAAGTGGTTCCAGCTATTTGTGGGTGGTGCTTCTGCCTGATTGGTGTCAAGCACCCACCGTTCTGAACAAACCAGTGTCCAAGGTCTGCTGAAAGTAAACAATTGCAAGTTTGACAGATTCCTCAGATATCTTTCATTTACTAAGACTTAAAACACTTCACATCATTGATTATCCCTTAATTTTGATCTCCTTTGCAGTACCTTTGTAATTTTATGTTAGGTGATCTTGTATAGCGCGCAGCTGCCTCCGGGAAGAGGCATCCTGGCGCTGGCAGCAGTGTCAGTAGAAAGTAGGGCTAGACGAAGGGGAACTGGTAGGTTTTGATGGCCTTACGAAAGGATAGCAAGCAATCCAGGTGGTAAATCTGAATAGGGAGGGAATTCCACAGTTTAGAGGCTAGATATCGGAAGGACCGCCCTCCAGCTCTGAGGCACTCCACCTGAGGGACCATAGCCAAAAGTTGCTCAGCAGAGCGTAGCTGGCGGGAAGGTACATAGGGGACCCGCAGATCAGACAGAATCTCAGGGATGAAAGATTTAGTATTTTGAAGGTCAGGCATAGTGCTTTGAATTCGATCCTTTTGGACATGGATAACAAAGGTAGACGGCGCATTGCACCCATCGCGGAACAAGTTCTAGGGAGCCTCAATAAGACTTGGGCGGCTGCATTCTGGACTCGCTGAAGACGAGTCGCTTCTGCCTTGTTAGCGCCTATCATGAGTGAGTTGGTGTGGTCCAGTCTGGACAAAATAGTCGTCTGGACTTTCAACTGGCGGGTGGGTGGATCGAAGAAACCCACATGGGCCTCAGTCCCCGGAGTAGGCCAAAGCAGGTGCCTGCAACCTTCTTGGAGTGCTCCTGAAACCCAAGAGTGGAGTCGAGCCAGACCCCAAGATTTTTCACCGCCGACTCAGGGGTGGGGGCACTGCCCAAGGTCGCCAGCCACCCTTGCGCATCCAGAGCCCCTTATCTCTCCCCACCAACAGCACTTATGGCTTATTAGCATTGAGTTGAAGGCAGTTGGTGGTCATCCAATGCGCGACCGCCACTCCGAAATTGGGAGGTGCCTCGTGTAGGATCATCGGAGAGGGCAACCACCAGCTGGGTATGAGCCATGGTCCCTTGCCTCCACTGTCTGGGGTTGAACATACTGAATGAACAGAACAGGGCTCAATGTCGATCCCTGGGGGACCCCCTGCTTGCTGGAATGGGGGTGGGAGAGAAAGGGGGGCAATGACCTGGAATGTTCTGTCAGACAGAAAAGATCGAAACTAATCCAAGGCAAGACTGTAGTAATCTGCCTCTTATGTAATCCATCTCCCTTGCCCTGATTCTCTGCCTAATGCTCTAGCTATATGATGTCATTTGGAACGTTGTGGATGTTTGTACTTGAAGGTGGAGCTGTAGGAGAAGATGGGCTGAGCAGCCAGGAGGCTGCTCCTGGTGGGGCTTATATTAAGACTTACATTGGAATTTACCAAGATGTAACTTGAAGAATAAACTAGCACTACAAGAGCTGTCTAGTAGACTTCATTGATTTCTACAAATACCTACCACCCCAGCCTCCTCTAAGCAACGTAGGAGGATCTGGTGAGAGAACGTATCAAAAGCAGCGCTTAGATCGAGCAATATCAGGGCCGCGGTATGCCCCTCATCCAGAATGGTCCGCAGGTGTTCGCTCATCGCTAAGAGCACAGTCTCTGTGCTGTGGCCAGGGCGGAAACCATTCTGGGAACGATCCAAGACACCTGTGTTGTTCAGAAAGCCAGAGAGAATGTTATTGGTGTTGGCCTCAGAAACTTTAGCAGCCCAAGGCAGTAGAGATATGGGATGGAAGCTTTCCGGCTTAGTCGGGTTCAGTGAGGGTTTTTTCAGCAAGGGGACCACCCATGCTTGCTTCCATAGCAAAGGCACCACAGCAGTGGTGAAAGAGGAATTGATTACCTGACATAAAGGCATAAGAAGTACAGGTAGGGAATCCCTAAATTGGGCAGGCCCCATAAGATCCAAAGGGGAGCCCGGTTTGACCTTCTTGCTCAGCCTGAGAAACTTGTCCTGGGAAATAGGGGTGTAGCGGCCAAGGTGAGAGTGGGGAGAGGAGCAGGCGAAGCCGTGGGATCGATAGGGGCTATAGGGAAGGATTTGTAAATGACTTCCACCTTCTTAACAAAGAAGGTGGCCAAGTCTTCACATTGCTGCCCAGGCGTGATCACCGGGATAGAGGGGTCTTTCCTGTTTTTGAGGTCATTAAGTATTTTGAAAATGCTTTTAGCAGGGTTCTTACTGGACTTGATCTCATTATTGAAGTAAGCCGCTCGTGCCAGATGTATGGCCTTGTGGTAGCAATTGATCGCATCCTGGTACGACTTCTTAGCCCCAAGGTCATAGTCCCTTCTCCAGACTTGTTCTAGCTTTTTACAGGTACTGCGCAGGGCGGCCAGAGAATCGTTGAACCAAGGATTGGAACTCCAGCAGCGACCCTTGGAACATTTAGCAAGAATGAGAGTGTCTAGGGCATGTAGGATCCAGTCGCAGAATGATTTATACGCTAGATCTGGATTAGTGGCTGGGATGGGGGGCAGATGCCAGGATGGCAGGTCCTCCGGTCAAAGAGTAGATTTAAATGACCAATGAGGCTAAAATTAGTGGCTGTCAGCACCAGGGAACCCGCGGCCTCAATAATAGCGGATTTAAATTCCTAGACCAGCCCCGGTGGACGGTAGACTAAAAAATCTGTCATAGTAGAGTGGACGCTAAAGGAAATTGCAAAACGAGCGCATTCGCACCAGGCCACATCCTCCTTAACAAATGAGCAGCGGTGACAGGACTTAAAGATGACAGCTATGCCCCCACCTCTAGACTCCCTGTTTACAGTCAGGATACTGAAACCCTGGGGGAGAGCTAGGCCCGGTTCAGCCACCATAACATCAGTCAACCAGGATTCGGTCAGAAAGAACACATCAGGTGATTCATCTTCCATTAAGTCATAGCTCTCCATGTAATGCTTAGCCAGATTGCGGACATTGAGGTATAGGATTTTCATAGAGGGTCTGGGTGGAGACAAGGGACGGTAGGGGGGCAGTGTGGGACAAGACTCATAGCCACAGTTGAGACAACAGAAGGGCCCTTTCCGGTCACATTATGGGAGAATGAGGTCGCTCGTTCCATTTAAAGGTCAACTCATATTCTAAATGTTATAGCCTTACCATTTGGAAAATTAAGAGACCCCAAATGGCAAACAAAATCTCACTGGACGACTTGTGTTAATCCAGAGGCAAGAAAGTAATATCTCTCCGGTGACTGTATTTAAAATCAAAATTCTGTGCTTAAGGCAAGGAATCAGTGAGGTTCTCCTGACAGCTAGTTCCTTTCTTCATGCTCAATTTCTGACATCCTGAGAAAGTGCATGTCTGAAGGATCAATAAAGGGTAAAACATTTGTGCTGGGACAGATTACCCTATGCAATCCATATGCCTAGAGCACTTACCTGTGTTCGAATAGGAGGGTGGAGATTCACCTATCAATGGACCACCCCATTCGCATAGTGTTCAACGCGTCTCAATGCAATCAAAGAGCATTGAGCCTTAAAAAAGGGCGGTTCCATCAAGGAGAAGGCACCTCCTTCTCCAAGGGAGGGCTTTGTCCTGCAGCAGATTGTTGATGCTTGTTCAACAGACTTTCGGGCCTGGGTGCAGACAATAAAGCATCTAGAATAGTGATTACAAGGGATCTAAGTTCATACAAATGCCTTAAAATTAAAATTGACGTTTTAGCAAAACCAGATGGTTTTTTGTTCCTAGCCATGATTCTTGACTCTATTTTAATTCATTTTCTTCGCTTGTTGGATGCGTTCCTGGCTTGTGTTTGTTGTACTCTACTCCCACCCAGGCCTGGATCACCACCAGGCCTTACTATGTGGGAGGGCTCCGACCAGGGGGTATGGTGTTCTGAATCTGGTGTTCATGACCTCACCCATCCTCAAGTTGCCTCTCATGAAAGCCTCTCGGTCCAGCATAGCGCCACCGTTCTACTTTAAGGCACATGCCTCATTTGAAGCACCTCGTTATTCCATTCGCCCAGCATCTTTCCGTTCTATCACATCCTCTCTTCCAAGCAGAGACCTATCTTACATCACCTCTTTTTAAAGTGCCACTCATCTTGAAATCAAATTTCTATTAAATACCTCTTTCCTGTAGCGCCTCTCTTATTTAAAGCGCACCCCTTTTTTGATTTCTTCCATGAAATGTCTATTTCACATAAATTACCTTCCTTCCTTAAACCTTCTGTCTTTCCCTTAAATTACCTCTCCCTTTTCAGTAAACCGTCTCTGCCTTGTAAAGCGCCTTGGTCTTTGCCGTGCACGCACACAGTTTGTATACTCAATACGACTCTGGGATACACTGGCCCTACGAGGTTGTACTGAATAGAGTATCGAGCATCAAGAGGCACACTTTGGACACTGCCTCTGGCTAAATGAGTCCTGTAGCTTTAATAACTCGGGAAATAAACCAGGCCAGTCCAGCCCCTCCCTCAAAGGCTTTGTCAAAGGTCTTGGCACAACAACAAATCTTTTAATCTTAGCAATATTAATTGAAAAGGCACTAATTGCAAATCTACCTTTATATTTGTGTTTTGTAGATTTTAAATCTGCCTTCGACTGTGTTGATCGCGAGCTTCTTTGGACCAAGCTTGCAAAACAAGGAATTCCAGCCAAGCTGTTAAAAATGACAACATTTATAGTATCTAGGGGAAGCTTTTCTATGTGCTTTTACTAACCGTAACTCTATCGCACTAAAAATGGCCACCGCAATGCGGAAACTGTACTGCGCATGCGTCAGTCATACTCAAGTGACATGACGTATTTACTCTGCCTGGTGGGAAATCTTTGCTTTTGCGCACTAAAACTAAGATGGCTACTCTGTGTCTAAACATGCTGCAGCTTGCATCACCGCTTTTACTAAATTGTTCATTCTGCTTAAACTCCTAATGCTGTAGTTAAAATATAGTAATGGGAGTAGAGAAGAGATAAGTGGTATACAGTGCATTCATTTATTCCATGTTCTAAAACTGTTTCTTTTCTATTTCGTAATAGCTCGTGTTTGGGCCTGGTATGTGTTGTAACTCCATTTTGAAAGCCGCACCACGCATGTGCAAGAGTCCAAGAATCCTCAAGCAATGACATTGAATGGGTGTCAAAGAGAAGTCTTGACTGAGATGCGCCTGGGAGCGTGAACTCTCAACCCTGCAAGAGGAAGCTGGACTGTACAAATAATACAATGCTATTGATATTGATACATTCACTGCCGGGTGGAATAAAAGTGCATGGGAAAATAAAGTTAATGGGAGGGAATACACGAATTTGCAACATTGAGGGGTGGTACACTGCCCTGGAAAATGGTATATCTAAGGTAGGCTTAGCTAGCCAGATTGTCCGACTTGTCCGAGTAGCAGATCTGTCACTGACCCAACGCACTCAATAGGGGATCGAGAGTAGAGGTGCTGGCGAAGCACTCTGTCAGAAAATTCGATAACCCAATCGGGGTTACTGGGAAAATCGATAACCCAATCGGGGTTTTGGGAGAAGATTTGATAACCCAATCGGGGTCCAACTGTTAGCTGCAGAGAGGGGTGTAACACTGGCGTTACACTTAGCTAAAGGAATCTGGTTCAGTTTGCATCCATCCTAATTTGGCTTTCACCTGCCCTGACCTGTACCTGTGCTGTCAAACTGACACCTGAACCATTCTAAATCGAGGAAATATCCTCCGACTTATGGGAAACTTACCAAGTCTAAGTAATATATCAACAAAAGATATCGAAATAGTAGGCTTTCAATCAAATTCTGAAGGCCCTTTGCCAATAACTCTGATAACAGTACCCAAAGGCCCAATTGCAGACTCCATAATGAAGGAACATGGTTGTTTCCGTGATTGGGGCATAATAATAAGTCAAGTCGCTCAAAAGGTTTATCCAACACCTCTCTTATATACTGAAAGTAATTCAAAAAAATCACTGTCTGATGAACCTAAAGCGGTGTTTTCCGTATTAAAAAATCCCCAGGGGACAATAAACCGTGAAGTTGAATCTTCTTCAATAATAACGAAGAAAGCAGATCGAAATGAAGTAAATGACTCGTGGATTAAGGTATCCCTTCATGGCTCCAAGGATCACTGACAAAACTTACCCCAAACTCAATCACAAGAAAATTACGGGGTAGTGTCTAACTTGAAGTTATACTCATGGAATATTAATGGCATCTCCGGTCAGAGGATGGAAGCTAAAATCCAAAGTATTTCAACGGAAATCCACATAATATTACTGCATGAAACATGGGCAATCGACCCCTTTATGTAAAAACATCACACGGGTTACTTTGAACCAGCTATAAAACATCAGAAATTTGGTCGGCCCTGTGGAGGATTAGCAATTTTTGTATCAAATGAACTTAATGCGAAACATGAGTTAATTTTCACGAACAATCCTAACCTTCAGGACTTAAAATTCCATTCTAAACCTGGAATAAATATTCTGAATAAAGTTTTGACTCTAGTAAATGTATATTTACCTCCGAACAGGTCTTTAAAGAATACGCTGATCAGTGCCTTAAATAATCCGTTACCAGAACAAATATTGGATGAGCCTCTAGCCGACTATATCGTTACAGGCAAATTTAACGTCAATTTGCTAACGCCCCTAGCACGGAGCGAATTTGTGCATTCTCAAAATCAACAATGGGCAATCCCTGACCCAATAATTGACCCTAATCACATTAGTCGATATAATAAAATCGGGGTAAAGTTGGTGAGGGATATGGAAGCGCTAGGTCTAAGAATATTGAACGGCAGATTTCCTACTGATTCTCCGCTGGCCTGGTCATTTCATTCAAAAAATTGCTCTTCCCGAATTGATTACACCCTGACGTCTTTATCTATATTTCATAAGGTGATATCCTACTCCTTAATCAAGATGATGGAAAGCGACCACAGCCAGCAAATTATCGACATCAACATAATATGTACAAAATCTAAATCTTTCCTGACAATTCCTGGAGAAATCTGTCCTGCATGAAAACCGGCAGACACGGACAAGATCACTGTAAGGGCAAAAAAGTTGTTGATGGTTTCCATGATCGAAAAAAGTTTAAATCCCATTGAACAATGGGAAAACTTTACACACAAAGTAGTCCCTGATAATTTACCATCTATAATCACCCAAGAAAGGAAAAGCTCATATTGCAAAAAAGGGGAAGATGCAGTAAATACGATCTTTTTACCTCATGCTATAAGGAAACTTAGAAGGCAACAAAACAGACTGAGAAGACACCTACAGAGGACTCGGTCTAACGAAGATATAGGAGCCTCATTGGCGAATATCAATTGTAAACTAAGGAAACTGATATGGAATGAAAAGTATAAAGCAAGACAGGACCTATGGACAAAAATATTCCATGCAAGCTCAATGGCAAATTCAAGGGAGTTCTGGAGACTTATTAATTGCTTATCTTGACCAAAGAATCTGGGAATTGGATCAAGTTTATCCGAAGAAAAATGTGTAACTTTTCTACAAACTCATCTCAATCCAAACCAAGGAACTTTGATACAACCTAATGTGGAAAGTTCTCTAGCAAAGAATTGCAAAGAAGGAGTGACAGACGTGAGTATAACTACCAGTCAAGTGGCAAGATTGATAAAAAAACAAAAAGATGGCGCCCCTGGGCCGAATGGCCTTCCCTTTGCATTATTTAAAGAATCGCCCGACTTCTGGTCAGATCATCTTACAGCTGTTTTTAATGATGTGGTCGAGAGAGGGGAAATACCAACCTTGTGGAAAGGCTCGCTTATAATCCCAATATTTAAAAAAGGCAACTGGCAACAGTCAGAAAATTACCGTTTAACTACCTTGCAGGATTCAGATGCAAAGTTGTTTGCCAATATTCTTTTAACGAACCTAACTGAGTGGGCAAAAGAAGTGCAGGTAATACCCCCAAACCAAACAGGCTTTGTCAAAGGTCTTGGCACAACAACAAATCTTTTAATCTTAGCAATATTAATTGAAAAGGCACTAATTGCAAATCTACCTTTATATTTGTGTTTTGTAGATTTTAAATCTGCCTTCGACAGTATTGATCGCGAGCTTCTTTGGACCAAGCTTGCAAAACAAGGAATTCCAGCCAAGCTGTTAAAAATGATTAAACCTTTGCATTCTGATACTTGGGTTAGAGTGAGGATGGGTAATGGCTCAACGGTAACTAAAATGATTCCAACATCGAATGGGCTTAAACAGGGCTGTGTGTTAGCTCCCCTACTTTTTAACTTATTTTTATCCGATCTCACCTCTGACCTTAATGTTATTAATGCCCACCCACCAAGGCTGGCTCAAACTCAGATATCAAACCTGCTATATGTGGATGATGTTGTTCTAATGAGCTATACAAAGGTGGGGATGCAACGACTGATCGACGGCATATCTAAATACTCCAAAGTAAACGGTATGCCCATTTATGATGCAAAGACTAAAATGATGGTAATCACCAAAAATGTACGTTTAAAGTATGTGCAGACCTGGTTTTTGGAAGGTAAAAAACTGGAACAAGTAAATGATTACAAATACTTGGGAGTAACTTACAGCGATAATGGTAAGTTCGTTCATCAGAAAAGTGAAATTACAAGGAAAGCAGGGGCATATTATCAAGGGATTTATCTCTGCTTTTTTGGCTTTAAAAGCCAAGAAAGGGGAGATAAAATTATTTCCCTATCACCAACAGGGTGCTAACACACAAAATTTGCATGTTAGCACCCTTTTTCTCTACACTTCCCCTTGCATCTCTAATGAGATGCAAAGGGGGCGTTCCAGAGAAAAATAATAGGAGAAATGTTGTTAAGCGACATTTCTCCTATTATCAAGGATTTCGCTAACCCTGTTAGTGATAAAAAAAGCAGCGCTAACCGCGGTTAGCACTGCTTTTTTTACACCTGGGGCCTCATTTATGAGCCCTTGTGTCACTTTTACGCTGCCGGTGCGTCACTTTTTGTGACGCACCAGTGGCGTAAAAAATGCGCCTTGTTGCCAGGTAGATGCGTCACTGTGTAACCCCCTGCGCCACATTATACCTGTGCCAGGTATAATGTATGCAAGGGGCGCGTATTGACGCAAGGAAGGGTCATAGAAGTGACGCAATGAAATCTATGAGATTTCACTGCGTCACTTTTAGGACGCCGTTGCGTCAAAATCTTGCGCCTGCCTCACAGCAGGCGTAAGACTGACGCAGGCCCTTTCACAAGGGGCTTGCCCCATGTGAAAGGACGCATTGCTGGAGTTGCGTCACTTTTGTGACACACTCCAGCAATGCGTCACTTTTGTGCTTACAGATACGCCAGAAATACTGACGAATCTGTAACTCCTTGCGACATGATGCGTCATACATTAAATATGACGCATCAGGAATGTCGCAAGGAGTGCGCACTGAGAAGTGACGCATCGCTGCTTTCACGCAGCGATGCGTCATTTCTCATAAATGAGGCCCCTGGTATTTTCCTGACTTGACCATGATATCCTATGAAAGGTGGATATCATGGCTAAGTTTGTGAGCCCCGATTATCAAGCTAACGCCAAACTTCGAGAGATTATCGTTGGTTTTCCAGAGATAATCTCTCAATTGGCAGTTAGTGCGAGGATTTTTATCACTTCTGAGATAAACCTTGCTAATAGCAAGTTATCTCTGCGATAATTTCCGGCGAAGCTTAGCGTTAAAAAATTCGTTGCTAACCATCGTTAGCGATAAATATCGCTAAACGTTGGTAATATGCCCCGCAAATTCCATTACCGCCGCATTTAGATCTATCCAGAAATCCATTGGAGATTTGTCTTACTGCCCTCTATTAAAATCAATATCTACTAAACTATTGCCTTCCCTAACATATGGGAGTGAAGTGCTCAATGGGAGCGATGCAGAGATTATAAATACTTCGGTAGCAAAAACCTATCGTCATTTATTTTCACTCCATAAGAATGCCTCACAATCACAAGTAAGGTTGGAATTTGGTCTGAACAACCAATCTTGTGCAAGAAAAGGAAACTATCAGCCTGATTCATGTACATGCCGTTTTGCGTGTCCCTAATAGCGATTCATAGCGAATCGCTATTGAGGACACGCAAAACGGCATTCATGTAGGAATTGCTACTTAAATAGCGATTCCTACATGTTCTTTATTTGCGAGTAGCAATTTGCTACTCGCAAATACTCCCCAATCATTCCTATGGGCCAAGAGGCCCATTGGAATGAATGGGGATTTGCGAGTAGCAATTTGCTACTCGCAACTGAGATAGCGATTTTAAGGGTGCCAGGGGTGTCCAAAGGACGCCCTGTAGCACCCCTAAAATGCACTTTTGGACAGGTGTTGCGCACACACATGTCCAAAGGACATGTGTGTGTGCTACATGCAACTTTGAATGATGCTTTTAAAAGCATTTTTCTGAGATTTTGCTATTTACCGACAGGTCTGACCTGTCGGTAAATAGCGGCCCCAAAAGTCCAAAATCGCAATTTTGTTGTGTGTCATGAATAGCATTTGAGGAATCTCTATTAGAGATTCCTTAAATGCCATTCCACGCAAATATGCGAATTCTTACATAGCGATTTTTGCATTTGGTATCATGAATACCAAATGCAAAAATCGCACTCGCTAAGGGCCAGATTCTGAGAATCTGGCCCTTTGCGAGTGCAATTTACCTACATGAATCAGGCTGATAATGAAGGTGTGGAACAGGATTAAAAATGATTATGACAACAAAATGTCCCGCCTTCTTTGGCAATAAGCAAGCACCAACTAACTATTTTCGCCTATCTAAAATCGGATATCAAGGACTATGGTTTAGCTCCTATTTGGAACAACACGATCAAACAGGAGAGTTTCAAGTAGACAATAAACACAATCAAGGACTATCTTTCTTTGATAAAGGACAAAGATAATTTTACTAAAAGACACCATGCATGGCCAATAGTAAATGGTTTTAAGAAAAAGAAGATCTAAACCAATTTGCAAACATCATGGACGAAAAAAAATAAACAATCTTTATGAATGCTGAGTTTGGTATCTTTCCAGATTCATGTTATTTGGCACAATGGAAAAGACCTGAAGAATTCGGAGCATGTACGCTTTGTTAATCTGGTCAAGAAAACATCATACACTTAATGTGCCTTTGCCCGAACCTGGAAGTCGAAAGAAAAGCTGTTCTTAACCTCATAGATGCTATTAAACATTCCTCCCCAGTGCTGTGCTGTCCATTGGAACTAGTGCTGAATGGACGTCCAATGGTCGTGCGCAGCACTGGGGAGGTAGTGCTGCCGTCGGCCAATGCACCGAGGCAGCACTTAAGGGGCTAAGAAACTATTTAATGTAGTGTATTTTGTAAAGTGCACAACTGCCCCAACGGGGCGTCCCGGCGCTGTATAGCGCTGTGGAACCCTTCCTGACTCTCCCTGTGAGAAGCCCCTCCTGGGCACCCCCAAGGTGAAGCCAGGCATCCTAGTGTTGTAGGGACCATTGTGGAGATTGAGCAAGCTATTGCCCAGAGTTGCAGTATGGGACCCATGATTAGAGTAGGCGCCGAGGCGAGAATTATCGAGTCCGCAGACATTGAGCTCAAGACCCTGCCGCGTCAGGACTTGAACCCTGGTCCCAGGCCTGATCTCGGCTTCAGAGTCTGCTGCTCTAACCAGTGAGCCACACTTCTCCACAGAACGTGGTATAAGGACCTGTAGACAGGCTATTATGGCAAGCTTAGATCCCGAAGATTTAGCAATTAATTCAGCATTTGTGAAATTTCTTATATTGGCCAAGAAAAGTTGGACGCTGGTGTTTGAATTTTTGTGTAATTACTGTCAAGTTGATTAATGGAATAATTTTTATGGGTCAGACTTCTTTTTATTGTTTTATGAGAAGTATTTGAATATATGCATGCAACAGTATTTAAGTATTGTATACATTTTTATCCATTTGTAAGATTTTAATTAATTAATCAAACAAATAAATAAACATGAAACAACATAACCATGAAAAACACATGACACCTGAAACTTCGGGAGGCCTGTTTTCTTGTCCAGGCCCGTGGCCAGGGTTGGTCGTCATACCATTCTAGGTAATTATAAAGTCCATGTGGGTTTGTCCTTGTATTGTCTCCCTTTCTCTACCTTCCCTTCTTACATTTGCTTATTCCATGAGATGCTTTCCACCAGGACTTTAAGTGGGAAAAAAACTAGGGGTGCTCTAAAAGGACTGGGGCAAACCTCAAAGGGTTGTGGCCTATCTAAGTAGGGGTGTGGTCTAAATAAAGATAACTAGTGTAAAATGCGACTCTCCTGGCATGATGTCATGGCTGTAGGAACCAGTGTCCCACACAGGAACAAGCCGGCCCGGCAGGGGACGGGCAAGAACAGTGCAGGCCTCCATCTGGGTGGGAGAGAGGAGCAGAGACCACTGTCCCCAGCGAGGCCGTTCAGGTCCCCTTCGGGCCACGTAGGACAGCCGAATGATACGCAAAGACACCAATGGGGCCAGCATGGCATCTAAAAGACCAGCTCACAACTGGCCCTCAGTCACAGGCCCATCCCTCCCTGCCTGAGTGCCTGCCTTATCAATCCGACCTCGGCCGACAGAAGGCAGACAACTAGAGCCACATTTTTTTTTGTTGGGGGGGGGGGCTACGTCTTCCTGCCATAGGCAGAGTGGCTCCAAGAAGGGGTGAAAACACAACAATGGCCTCATTAAAAAGTAGATGTTTTTTTTAAAGACCTGTGAAGTACTCGGGTGCGGCTGCAATTAGACGGTCGCCAGCCCGCGACGCTCTCTCAGCCCGGGCTGACACACACGACGGGGTGGGGGGCTGAAGCCCGGTGAGCCCAATGGGTGTTGCGCGCCTGGACGACAGTCTTCCAGACTCAATAAGCAGCTGGAAGGTGATCAGTTCTAATGGTACTCAGTACCCCGTTAGTCCACCTGCAGCGTGCACAGTGCCCTGAGGGGTGGGGTCTATCTCAGCCTCTGTATCAGCTGGCACCACCCCTGCTTACACATTGATGCAGTATATCCCCCTCCCGCATCCCTGGTGACTGGTCCAGCCAGATAAGTTAAGTCAAGTCAAGTCAAAGATTTATATAGCGCGCTACATACCCGGAGGGTCTCAAGGCGCTTGAAGAAGGGTGGGGAGTTGCTTGTCGAATATCCAAGTTTTAAGTTGCTTTCTGAATGCTAGGTGGTTCTGAGTGAGACGAAGGTGAGTGGGGAGTGAGTTCCAGGTTTTAGCTGCGAGGTAGGAGAAGGATCTACCTCCCATGGTGGTTTTATTGATGCGAGGTACGGTAGCAAGCGCTTGGTTGGAAGAACGTCGTTGGCGGGAGGGGGTGTAGAAGGAAAGTCGTGTGTTGAGGCATTCAGGTCCAAGTTCATAAAGTGCTGTGTGTGCGTGGGTTAGGAGGCGGAAAGTAATCCTCTTATTGACGGGGAGCCAGTGGAGGTTTTTCAGGTGATTAGAGATGTGGTCTTTACGTGGGATGTCTAGTATGAGTCTGGCTGATGCGTTCTGCATGCGTTGGAGTTTTTTCTGGAGTTTTGCAGTGATACCTGCGTATAGGATGTTTCCGTAGTCCAGGCGGCTGGTGACCAGTGCATGGGTGACCGTTTTTCTGGTTTCGGTGGGGATCCAGCGAAATGTTTTTTTGAGCATGCGAAGAATGTTGAAGCAAGATGATGAAACGGCGTTGACTTGTCTGTTCATAGAGAGTGAGGAGTCCAGGATGACGCCCAGGTTCCGTGCGTGGTCTGTCGGGATGGGTGCTTTTCCAAGGGCCTCTGGCCACCAAGAGTCATCCCAGGCGGAGGGGGAGGTACCTAAGATAAGGACTTCTGTTTTGTCTGAGTTAAGTTTCAGACGGCTGTGCTTCATCCACTCGGCTACATCTTTCATTCCTTCATGTAGGTTGGTTTTGGCGGTGTTAGGGTCTTTGGTGAGCGATAGGATCAGTTGAGTGTCATCAGCGTAGGAGATGATGTTGAGGTTGTGCTGGTGTGCGATGGCCGCGAGGGGGCTCATGTATACGTTGAAGAGGGTGGGACTGAGTGAGGACCCTTGTGGTACGCCCCAGATGACTTTAGTGGCCTCTGACTTGAATGGTGGGAGGCGTACTCTCTGAGTTCTTCCAGCAAGGAATGAGATGATCCATTCCAGTGCTATTCCTTGGATTCCGATGTTTCTGAGTCGTTGTAACAGGGTGTTATGTCGAAGGCTGCGGAGAGGTCGAGGAGGATGAGGGCGACTGTGTCTCCATTGTCTAGTAGAGTTCGAATGTCGTCTGTTGCTGCGATGAGTGCGGTCTCAGTGCTGTGTTTGGCTCGGAAGCCGGACTGTGAGGAGTCGAGGGATTTGTTGGTTTCGAGGAAGGCGGCGAGCTGGTTGTTGACAGCTTTCTCGATGACTTTGGCCGGGAATGGGAGGAGCGAGATGGGGCGGTAGTTTTTGAGTTCGGTGGGGTCAGCTGTGGGTTTTTTCAGAAGGGCGCTGAGTTCGGCGTGTTTCCAGCTTTCTGGGAAGGTGCCTGAATTGAGGGAGCAGTTGATGACGTCTCGGAGGTGTGGTGCTATGATGGAGTCTGCTTTGTTGAAGATGTGGTGAGGGCAAGGGTCTGTGGGGGATCCTGAATGGATGGAGTTCATCAGGCGGATGGTGTCCTCAGTTGAGATTGGGTTCCAGTCATTAAGGATGTTCGAGGGGGGTGAGGGTCCTGCAGAAGGTTGGGTGGGTTGGTCTCCGGGTCTGTTGTCGAAGCTGTTGTGGATGTCTGCGATTTTGTTGTGGAAGAACGAAGCTAGGGAGTCGCAGAGGGCTTGAGAGGGGGTGATGTCGTTGGAGTTGGCTGAGGGGTTGGTAAATTCTTTGACGATGTTGAATAATTCCTTGCTGTTGTGGGCGTTGTTGTCTAGTCGGTCTTTGAATGCGGCTTTCTTGGCAGATCGGATAAGTTGGTGGTGTATGCGGGTGGCGTTTTTGAAGGCGTCCCTGGTGCTGGTGTTTGGGTCTTTTTTCCAGGCCTTCTCGAGGGAGCGACAGAGTTTCTTGGATTTCTTGAGATCATCGTTGAACCAGGAGGCATTTTTGCTGCCTAGTTTGATTTGACGTTTTTTCAGCGGTGCTAGGATGTCGGCGCTGTTGGATAGCCATTGGGTGAGGTTAATTGCTGCTTGGTCGGGGTTTGAGGAGTGGGCAGGGGGGTTTTGAAGAAGCGATGAGGAGATCTGGTTGATGGTGACTTTGTTCCAGTTTCTTCGCAGAGTAGGTTGAGGATGGTTGTGAGTTGTGGACTTATTGTAGGTAAAATGTACGCAGCTGTGGTCCGTCCAATGGAGAATAGTGGTGTGACTGAAGGAGACATGTTTGCTGGAGGTGAAGATAGGGTCGAGTGTGTGACCTGCGATGTGGGTGGGCGTAGTGACAAGTTGTTTGAGTCCGAGGTTGGCGAGATTGTCCAGAAGGGAGGTGGCATTGCTGTCATTGCTCTTTACATTCACTTATTGGAGGGAAAACGTTGTAAATCCTTTAATTCTGTTCTATAAGGTAAGTGCAGGACGCAATCCGCACCCCAGGGGTTATTATGGACGAGAATAATGTTCAGTGAATTTCGTGCTCTGATTGGTTGAAAGCCGTGAAATGTGAGTGCAGCAGCTGAAGGGAAAGCTCCTTCCGCCCCTAAACCACGTCCCCCAAACCACCGAGCGGGGAGCTATTGACATGCACGAGGGTCCTTCTGACCAGAATATATTGCACTTGTTGACTTAAGCCGACATCCGAGCATGCGCACACCGAGACATCCGAGCATGCGCACACGACATCCGAGCATGCGCACACCGAGACATCCGAGCATGCGCACACCGATGTGCGTGCTCTCCCTAGTTCAAAAAAACAAAAGAAACCAGACTACCTCTGCGAGCCCTCAACAGAGCCAGGTTCGAAACCGTCAGGCCAAGCCACCTACTGTCCCTGGCTTCTCTAAATGAACCTGACTCATACTTTAAAGAATAATAGATCAACATAATATCAAAGATTTAATTTGCTTTTTACAAAATTATGGACCTGAACACAGATCCTTCAAAAATTGTGTAAAGTCAATTATCATCACCACTCGAAGTGTGAATGACTTTCAACACGATAAAACTACAAGCCTAATGAGGAAGCCATTGTCCCTTTAATCAGTACGAGAAATCTTAGGAACGTTATGGTATCTTTATAAATGTAACTAAATGCAGCAACAATATAACGCTAGCACGTGCGCATATAGAATAGATCCTCATTCTCAATCTTACAAAAAAACATTTTCTTCTTCTGGGTATGCAAATTTCCCCAAAGCAGCTGGTTGTTGTCAGGCAGACTGCCCTCTAGGGACAGTTGATGATACTGCAGCTACTGCTTAGTGGACATGTTCAATCTTTCACTCTCTCTCTCTCAACAAACACACACACTCTCTCTCTCTCAACAAACACACACACACTCTCTCTCTCTCTCACACACACACTCTCTCTCTCACACACACACACAAACACACACACACTCTCTCTCTCTCTCTGTCTCTGTCACTCTCTCTCTCACACACACACTCTCTCTCTCAACAAACACACACACTCTCTCTCTCTCACACACACACACACTCTCTCTCTCTCTCTCTCACACACACACACACGCACTCTCTCTCTCTCTCTGTCTCTGTCTCTCTCTTTCTCACACACACACTCTCTCTCTCAACAAACACACACACACTCTCTCTCTCTCTCTCTCTCACACACACACACTCTCTCTCTCTCTCACACACACACACACACTCTCTCTCTCTCTCTGTCTCTGTCTTACTCTAAAAAAGAAACAGCGGCAAAGCCGTTGGTTTGTAATTTTTGTGCTTAATAATTCTTTGGGTGGGGGGGGGGGGGGGGGGTAGTGGGAGGGAATGATTACGATATCTCCGGCCGAATCAGGAAATACCGATTGTAATGGGGGCGGTGGTGTCTACTTCATTTTCAAAACAAGCGCATCAGCGCCTCATTGGGTGTATCAAGCGCTATACAAAAAGAATTACAATGCAATACAAATCCCTGCCAGGCTCAGCTGAGGGGCCCTTTCAGGGAGGGGGAGTAGTATCGGTCCCATACTCGGTCTGATTGGGTCAAAAGAGCAGGGACCTGCAGGCCGAGCAAAGAAGCCAGAGTTGGGGGCTCGGTCGAGGGGCTGCTGCAAGGGGGTGGGGCCCCAATGCCACCAACAGTAACAGGACTACAAGGAAGAAATCATTGTTCACTGCTGAAACCCAAGACTTCATGGTAGTGCACAAACATAAGCAGAGGCGTAGGAGATGCTAAAATTCTGGGAGGGACAGGGACAACCTTGTAGACTTTCCAGTGACCCTATACAAATCACCGCCTATTAAACAAATACAATCGCATACTTTTGAAGAGAAATATTGAGAAAAGCAGGCATGTAGTCACAGTTTGCATTATGCTTCATTGTTATTTACATTCATATAGTAATCAGACCAAATGTTAAAAAACATGCATATGAATCTTGTATCTTCATGCACCAAGCAAACAAAGGTCGCTGATTTAGGGTGGGGGCGTCGTGTTTGCAAGAGCATTATGGTTTGAAAAGTACCCGCTGCTGTATTCCTGGTCTCCACCAATTTTCATGTATCGCATTTGAGATAAACGTTGCTAATAGCACGTTATCTCTGCGATAAAATCTGTCAATGCGCGGCAATAACATTTTTTTTGCTAAGCTCATTTAGCGATAAATATCGCTAGTTGTTGATAATATGCCCCATTGTTCACTGCTGAAAGCCATGACTTCATGGAAGTGCACAAGCATAAGGGGCATGGGCTTGGTGGGGGAGTAGAAATGGGACGGGCGGATTGAGGGAAAGAAGAAACAAAAATTTAGGCGGGTGGAGGGAGATTAACACCAACAGGGGTGGGAGGGAAAAGAAGCAAAATGGACGGGGATATGGTAGACGGCCTGAAAACACGCATGGAGTGTTTGCAAAACAAAAATGTTGCTTTTAAATTAAATGCGCTAAAACACCCAAGACCTGTTCTGCAAGTTAATGTTATAAAGCAGTGAAAAGCGGTGCTGCTTTAAAATTAAGGGGCATATTAGCAAGAACACTGCGTAAATTTATCGCCGTTTTATCGGCAGGAAACTGCAGCTAAAACAGCGATAATGGGCTTGCTAATATGCGTTATAGAATTCCAATAGAAGCCCAGGTTAGATGTGCAGGACATCTAACCTGAGCTTCTATTGGAATTCTATAACGCATATTAGCAAGTCCATTATCCCGATAAAACAGCGATAATTTTACGCAGGGTTCTTGCTAAAATGCCCCCCAATGAGTTAAAAGACACAAGACCTGTCCTGAAAGATCAGTTATAAACGCAGTGCTGAAAGCAGCGAGGGGCTACAAAAACACGGGTTAACCCAAGAAATCACTGGGACCTGGGCGGAATATTGATACAAACAAAGCGGTCCCAGATAGACACACAATTAACTCAATTGTGACAACAAATAAGTGCATACAAAAATGACTTATAACAACATTGTTTTTAATCACAACGTATATCGTAATTGATTCATTCATAAAAATAAATACGCAGTAAATCACATATAATGCCCCTAAAAGAAAGAAGTAGGGAAGGGTAGTGCTGGGATAGTGAAAGTATAGGAACTAGGATATGGGTCACATGGGTGTTGCTGTGGGTGTTCCCATACAACACCCATGGAACCAGACACATTCCCAGATTTACGAGGAATCGTAAATCTGGAAAGGCGTGTGAATCCTACACCACCCCAGGGGAGGCGTAGGGAGGCGCAACAAAGAGAAATGTTGTAATTTCCCCTTGTTATTTTTCCTCTTTCAATGCGTGCTGCATTCTACAGCACTCATTGAAAGAGGAAAATGCCTGTAGTGATTGTTTTTATGTAGGAAGGTGGCCCTTCCTACACAAAAACAATGTCCCCATAATGCAGGCATCCTTGCACCATTGTGCAAGGGTGCCTGCACCGGCGCATGGCAGCTGTGTGTGTGCCAGGACAGGGGGAAGCAGAGATGCAACATATTCTTTTAAATATGTTGCATTCCTGTGCTTTGAAAGTAACTCAGTGCGGCGCAGCCAAATGGCTTGCGGAATGCACATAAGTCACTTTCTTGTGAATTTGCCCAACATTTCTAAAGCAGAACCTGAGGCAATCGTAAAAGTAGTGCGCCGAAAGTAACGTATAAGGCCGATCGTGAGATGATCCATGAAATAGGGCCAGTCTCCAGGGCGTGAACTAAACAGCAAAAGGAGTGACAAATTTAACCTAATCACCAACCAAACCAAAGTAATTTCGAAAGGCACGTGAAAGAACCAATCACAAGCCATGGGCGTGCTGCTACTTCATACAGTAGAAACACCATGTCAAGAGACAGCGCATGCGCTGCCTAGGCTCCACCTAAAAAGAAGTTTGAACGGGCGCCGTTTCACGGGTCATCACCAGGGGTTCCTTCCATGACGCTGTATATATACCAAGGACGACACTAGGTGCCAGCGGAGTCATGTACAGAGCGCTCTGGTCATTACGACCCATTTATATTTGTTTGTAATGATTATAAATCGCCAGTGAAGCTGCTTGTGAGGCCTGTAGGAGCCTGACTTCTAGCGATACGAGAAAACTTTCCAATATTAGCTTCTTCTACGAGATGCTTTCCACAATCAATCTAGGGCAGAAATTGTGTCCCCCTGAATTGAGCAGTATAATGGTTAATTTTTAATATAATTTTGATAATAATTTGGACCTAGACTTTCACAAGATCCTCAAAAAATGTCCTTGAGCTATCATTTTTAATTTTTTTATCTGGATCTACCTGTCTAGCCCTCAGTCAACCGGTCAAGCCAGCTTTGCCACACCTGCCAGCTCAGACCTCCGTCCCGGCCAACTCACTCGGCGTACTAGCCCAGGGGGTACTAGGCATGGCTTATCTTTTTAGCCGCCCCGGTCTGTCAGCTCTGCCCTCCCTCCAGCAGCTGACCAGCCCAGCAGAAAGCGGGGAACCAATCCGCAGTCAACCATTAGTCGGTCAGCCTGCGGGGAACCAATCTGCAGCCGCCCATTAGGCCGTCAGCATGCGTGGAACCAATCCGCAGTCAGCCATTAGCCGGTCAGCCTGTGGGGAACCAATCCGCAGTCACCCATTAGCCGGTCAGCCTGCAGGGAACCAATCCGCAGTCAGCCATTAGCCGGTCAGCCTTGCTCTGGTCGAACCCAAGAGGGTTTCACCACAGGGGGGTCCTTTCGGGCCCGCCGTTCTACCGAGGACGTCAGTCCGGCCGTGAGACATGCTTGACCTGCACGCAAGACCAGCCAGGCCCACTGACCATGTAAAAAATCACCATCCAGTCAGTCTGCCACACTACACAGTGAGCCGCCCAGCAGTCCAGCCGTCCAGCTACTATAAAGGAATGAGGTTACCGTCGTCTCTTCCATCACTGCTCGAGAGTTTCATTGCCACACAAAGTGTAATGATTGCATCCCAGCTGACCGTTCTCCCTCTAGGGACAATCAAGTGAACTGTACTTGATCTGAGCCAAATGGCTGCGAAGCAATCGCCACACAAAGAGCAGATGAACCTCGACAAGCGACTAAAATGGCCAGGGCCGGTTCGAGGATCTGCGAGGCCCTGGGATAAAAGGGAACCTGCGAGGCCCCCTCTAATTTAGATAAGTGGCCCCCTACAAGGAGACCATTCACAGACACTGTGGGGGGCCCATTGTCCAGCATTTTGGGCCGTGGTATTTACTTCATTTACAACATAGGCGCATCAGCGCCTCATTGGGTGTATCAAGCGCTATACAAAAATAATTACAATTCAATACAAATCCCCGCTAGGCTCAGCTGAGGAGCCCTTGCAGGGAGGGGGGTAGTATCGGTCCCATACTCGGTCTGATTGGGTCAGATGAGCAGGAACCCGCAGGCCGAGCAAAGAAGCCAGAGTTGGGGGCTCGGTCGAGGGGCTGCTGCAAGGGGGGCTGGGCACCAATGCCACCATCCCAGGCCATGATCACACACCCACTTCTTTGCGCTTTCTAAACAGTAACAGGACTACAAGGAAGAAATCATTGTTCACTGCTGAAACCCAAGACTTCATGGAAGTGCACAAACATAAGCAGAGGTGTAGGAGATACTAAAATTCTGGGTGGGACAGGGACAACCTTGTAGACTTTCCAGTGACCCTATACAATTCACCACCAGTTAAACAAATACAATCGCATACTTTCGAAGAGAAATATTGAGAAAAGCAGGCATGTAGTCACAGTTTGCATTATGCTTCATTGTTATTTACATTCATATAGTAATCAGACCAAATGTTAAGAAAACATGTATATGAATCTTGCATCTTCATGCACCAAGCAAACAAAGGTCGCTGATTTAGGGTGGGGGCGTCGTGTCTACAAGTGCATTATGGTTTGAAAAGTACCTGCTGCTGTATTCCTGTGGCCTCATTTATGAAAAGTGACGCATCGCTGCATGAAAACAGCGATGCGTCACTTTTCACTGCGCCCTCCTTGTGATAAGTGTGGCTCAAATCCACCTGAGCGACTTACCTCACTCATCTATCATTAAACAATATAATAAGCCAGCCAGGCAGTGGAGAAGAATTAGAAATATATTTTATTGGCCATAATATTCATCTGCAGATGGGCCCTGTCAGGTCTACACTCCAGGGAGTGCATCGAGAGGACTGCCTCCTCTCACCACAGCAATACATTATCACATAGCATGGCAGAGTAAAATCACGCCCAGACTGGAAAAGTACTGGGCTCAGCAGAGGGTGAACAATGAACTCATACATGAGGCATCTGCACCTGCGAAGGCAACACTGTTATCACCCCTCAAGGCCACAGAGCCGAAGCTCTGCTACTCCAGGGCATAAAACATTTCTGCAAAACTAACTCGAGGCAAGAAATGCTGAAACAGGGACTTTCTGCTCATAAGGGAGGGGGAAAACTGTACCATGAGACATTGGAGCTGCAGAGCAAATGTCAGCATTAGAAATCTGTTTGTCATAGACAAGCTTCTCTCTATTATAGGAAAGTATACAAAAATATCAATAATGGGAACCTAACAGATAGAAGGCAATGTACTACAGCAAGTCTTCTAACTTAGAAGGCAAAAATAAGACAAAAGCTTAACCATTACAGAAACAGTTCTATCCAAATGAAGCTTGCATATTAAAAAAAATAGCTCAGTGGGTTGCAGCACATGAATAATAGGCTGTAACTGCATATTAATTTAGACACATTAGGCTAACATATTCACCACATCATTAGCAGGAAAATTACAATCTATCAGACCCTCCTTTTAGCCTAATGTGGCTAACATAAGTGCAGCCTTTATTGCTCAAAGTAGGGACTGTACAATTCTAAAGGAGAGAACGGGGACGGCATCACTCATCAATCAAAGGTCGGGAAAGGAAATACTAGGATGAGCATGATCATAGAAGTAGTGCAGCATACTATAGGACAGGAAGTGCAGAGGCAACAAGTAAAAGAACAACCCCTGCAATACCTACTAAAACAATTATTATTCTCTGGGTGTGAGGCACCCTCCTTTTTGACTAATCTAAGCATATGCTCTCGGCGTACCATTGCTCTATAACACTATGTCATGATCGTACAACTTTTTTTTTTGTTTGTTTTTTTGCGTAAGCCCTTTATTAACATAAAGTAGAATACACAGCATGAGCCCACAACCCTGAGGCCGGCTCGCCACTGCACCTTGTTAGATCAGTACAATCAGAAATGAATATGCAGAGTCATCTGTTAACGGTAGATAGAACCATCCGGTATTTTCCAGTCAGGGCACGCATTGTACAATCAACATGAGTCTTACATTTTGTGATTTTATCAACCAAACTCTAACTTCCCCAACTTAAGACCTGCTATTGCCTTCAGTTACATCCTACACAGTGAGCTAAGCAGTGTTCCATAATTCCCTCTAAATAGTCTTCAGGGGCCATAACCACACGACACTCACTCACCTCACGGCGTCACCCGCACATCAACTAATCCTCCCCATTCTCCTGTAAGGAGTTCAAATAGTCTGTCAAAAAGCACCATACATCCTTGGGCTTAGATTTAGCAGGTAAGTCCTCTTCATACGTTTGTAGGTTATCCCTACAAGTAGACATGCTATGCATCCACATCTTTACAGTCGGTACCTTACGGCTGTGCCAACATTGTGCCACCTGTCTTTTGGCCAACAGCAGTGCGATAGCACAGAATTTGCGCTTCAGCGCTCTGAGTTGGGGTATAATACCGAGCAGACAGACCTGTGGTGTGCAGTGCACCTCGTCATCCAACATGCTCGACAAAGCGGTTGTGACCTCCTCCCAGTAACTCGCCACACGCTCGCACTTCCATGCCAAATGTACAAAGTCTGCCCCATCCCTGTTGCAGCGCTTACATTTGTCTTCCTCTTGAAGCCCATATCTGCGCATTTTCACCGGTGTGTAATAGCTTTGGTGGATGAACTTGAAATGAATAATCCTCAGATTCCCGTTTGGTGTAAGTATCTGAGTCAGTGCGCATGAACTGTACCATTCCACCTCCGTCAGTGGAGCCTCCAGTAGTGTATCCCATCTTTCTTTGGCTTTAAGTGTGTGGCCTGCTATGTCCGATTGTGCAGCAGAGTAAAGTTTGGATACCAAATGAGACAGATCGCTCGTGGTGATCAGCATCTGTAATGGCGCTAGCGTTTCCGGCTCCTCTGGGAATGAAGGGTAATGTCCCTTCAATGCCCTAGTCAATCTGTAATATGAGAAGCGGAACATAAGAGTCTGATTTTGTATGTAATCTAGTTTATCAAGTTCTATAAATGTGCCCCCCTGAAATACGTCGCTCATTTTGTCGATCCCGGCTCTGGACAGTAGTGACATCCCCACTTTCTCGCTAGTGACTGATAAGGCCTGATGGTGCTGTAATGGCATGTTCGGTGCATATAACGGGGTCTTGTGGGCCAATTGTCCTAGTTTATTCCATGCCTTGATCGTGGTGTCTACCGTGTTGATGTCTTTTGAATGAAGCGGGGGTCTAGTGTGTGTCAATATCGCCGATAGTGGGACCGGATGGGCATCCCCTTCCTCAATGGCCACGTGTGTAATGTAGGGGACTTCGTGATACCAGTACGCTGCGTACTGAGCCTGGGCACAGAGATAATATAGGAGAAAATCGGGAACCCCGAAACCACCTTTTGCCACTGGGAGCGTTAGGGTCTGTAATTCAATGCGAGCCTGCTTACCCGCCCAGATCAAGGTTAGCACTAGTGATTTGATGCGCCGAAAGACCTCCCGTGTAGGCGTGATTGGGATGTTGTTGAAGAGATACAACAACTTAGGCAGGATGTTCATTTTGACGATCGCTATTCGATCAGCTATGGACAATGGCAAGTGTATCCAGCGATTGACCTTATCTTCCAGTTTGGCGATGACCACTCCGTAATTCGCACGTATGACTTCGTCTGGGTCCCTATGAAACATGACACCTAGATAGCGTATGGGGTCGCGCTGCCACTCTAGTGGATAATCTATTGCAAAGGAATCAGTGGAATCGGTGAGGGGTATTAGCGAGGATTTGGACCAGTTTATCGCCAACCCTGAGTGACCCCCAAAGCGGATGTACTCCCTAAGGAGCGGGTTTAAATGTGTTTCTGGATCGCGAACATAAAGCAACATGTCGTCCGCATAGAGCGATATGTGCAGTGGTCTGGACACAAATTGCAACGCCGATTCCCTGTAATTTTGACGCACTATGCACGCTAGTGGTTCCAACGCTAGCGCGAAGAGCAGGGGTGACAGGGGGCAGCCTTGTCTCGTTCCCCGACCAATGTCGAATGGCGCCGAAACGTACCCATTTATCCGGACCCTCGCACACGGTTTGGTATACAACAAGGAGATCCACTGAACAAATCTTTTAGGAAAACCCATCCTATTGAGGACGGTCAACATGTATCTCCATTCTATTGAATCAAACGCTTTGGCGGCGTCGAGTAGTACAGCCACTGCTTTAACCGAGGGTTTTAGATAGTGCGCCAGAGCAAACAGGGACCTTGTGTTATGTGAGGTGGATCTCGTGGGGACAAACCCTGCTTGGTCCGGGAGCACTAAGCGAGTCATCAGGGGGGACAATCTGACAGCTAGCAACTTTGCAAGTATTTTTGAGTCCACATTTATTAGGGATAGGGGCCTGTAGGAGTCACAGTAGTCCGGGTCTTTAGCCGGTTTGAGGAGCGCAATGATCATAGCTTCACGCAGAGTGGGGGGGAGCAGTGAACCTTCAAAGGAGGTGCCGTACATGTCCACCAAATATGGGGCAATGATATCGACAAATTTTTTGTAAAATTCGGACGTGTATCCATCCGGACCCGGCGCTTTACCGTTTGGGAGCGATGCAATCACTTCAGTGACCTCCTCTACCGTGATCGGCCGAGCCAGATATTCCCGATGGGCATCTGACAGCCAGCCAATCGCCACATTATGGAGGTATTCGTAAGTTTCCTCCGCTGTAGCCGTTGGCTGAGATTGGTATAGTGTGCAGTAGGAGTCCGCAAAACATTTGACTATGTCCGCCGAATGTGTGTGAACTACACCCGCCTCAGATTTGACCCGTAGGATCGCCGAATGCCCCCGCCCTTCACAAATTTTCCGCGCCAGTACTCGCCCTGGCCTACCCCCTTCACCAAAAGCCCTTGCGGAGTGTTTGCGGTCTAGATATTTGATTTCTGACGTTAGGAAGTCGGCATGTTCTGTGTGTAAGTCTCGTAGTTGGGATAATAGCTGTATGTCCCGTGTATTTTCATATTGCAGTTCCAAATCCCTCATCTGACTTTCGCAGCGGCGGATCTGGCTCCTAATGTCTTTGAGTACACCTATGGTGGTGCTAATGCAGACGCCCCTTATCGTGGCCTTAAAGGCTTCCCAGAGTAGACATGGGTCGTCCGTAGTGTGAGAGTTATTAGTGAAGTAGTCCTTGATCGCCTTAATCAGGGTGTCAACATATACGGGGTCTGTGAGGGCCTGGGAGTTAAAACGCCAGTGAAAGGGGGAGGTGTGTAGTGCGGAATGTCTAGCTGCAATACTACCGGATTGTGGTCCGACAATGTGCGTGGAAGCACCTTTACCGTACGAGCCCATAGTGCAATATCCCTGGACCCTAGCCAATAGTCCAGTCTGGACCAACTATTGTGCGATGCTGTAATGTGAGTAGCGCCTGGCTCGTCGGTATGTTGTAGTCTCCAGATATCCGCTAACGCTAGATCGCTCATCATGTGGTCTATCATAATCCTCGCCTGCTTGTGTTGTTCCACTGATTGGGAAGATCGATCCAGCCCGTCCCGTAGTGTTACGTTCCAGTCCCCCCCACATAAAATGTGTGTGCCAGTGTGGTCCTGTAAGTGTCCCCAGATTTCCCGATAAAAGTCAGGTGCGTCGATGTTCGGGCCATATATGTTGAGGAGTGTAATGTGTTGCCCCCTGAGCTTGCCGGACACCAGCACGTATCTACCAGCTGGGTCTTGAGTCACATGTCTCTCTTCGAAGTGTACCCCTTTCTTGACCAAGATGATCACCCCCCGGGAATAGGAGGAATATGAGGCTCTGTAGGACGATCCCGCCCATCTCGACCCCAATGTAGCGTGAGTATGCGGAGCCAAGTGCGATTCCTGCAGGAATGCAATGTCAATATTCCACCTGGTGAGACTGGCAAACACTTGCCTAATTTTCTGTGGGCGTGAGAACCCTCGTATATTCCACGTAAGGACGTTTAGTCCGTACCTGCTACCAGCATTGGAACCTGGCGTACCCATTTAACACAGTACCATTCAATCCTAAGCACGCAAGCAATCCGCCCCCATCCCGACCCCATCCAGCTCCATGAACACCACCTGCAGACACAAGCCCCAGCAGGGCTAACACGTAACATGCACTGGTTTGCAATACCTTCGGTCTTAGTAAACAGTTAAACATCCCTCCTCCCCAGATCCCTCCCACTCCAGCAACCCCAACCTGCCGAAGCCTCACCCTCTCAGAGCACAACTCCCTCAACAGTGTAACCAACAACTTGGTGCTCATGGCAAAACTCGTGTAGGGTTGTACCCTCATGGAGGACCGCTAGTGGCGCAGCACGTCACCCGACAGACAGGTGCAGGCGACATTAACATGAATCTAACTGAAACGCAAAGTATGTGTCCATTAATCCACATGCCCACATTCCCAGTACCACCCCTGCGTTGGATGTAGGCAATGATGCCGCCCTAGAGAAAACAGAACCCCCTTCCATAATGTACAGACGTGCAGGGGAGGGGCCAATCCCACTCAAAGCAGTGTGTCTCTGTCCCCGCACTTAATTATTGCCCGGCCCCACCCAACCTGGACCTCAGCCGCCAGTGCGGTCGAGACGCCTCCAGTAGTGCACATCTCTCGACGTGGGACGAAGCACAATGTCCACTAGTCTGCTACGTTATAGGCTGTTCCCCTTCCAGTTCTGAGGGCTTGTGAGCACAGAGTACACATAAGGACCCGATCCAGTGCCCCAACGTGCGGTAGGAACAGGCGCTTCATGGCCGTTGGTTCTGAGCTCCCATGAGGGAGGTCTGGTAGTTTAGTTCGAACATGAGTGCCTGCTACAGGTCAGGGCAGGATAGGGCTCTAGTCACAGTTAGTTCAGCCGCTCCCCACCCTTTCACCGCCCAATGCACAAATCAAAAATAAAACGCCAGCAGCTCACCTCAAGCAGATGTTCATCAACAAACCTTATATAGATAGCCGAAAGTGACAATGTGGCAGAACCTCGTGGCAGTTTGTGCAGAATTCTCCACCGCTCTGCAAAGTTTGAGTGGTCTAGGCGCCTCAGTCCGATTCTCTGTTCTGGTCTCGTCGGGCTTCCGATCTCGCCTCTTGCTGTATTTTCTTGACAAGTTCGAGGGCCGCCTTAGGTGTCGGTAGCACTATTGTCTGCTCCTTCCACACCACTCGCAGCCGGGCAGGATACAACATGGAATATCCAACGTTTAATTCTCGCAACTTGGCCTTGACCGCAGTGTATTCCCTGCGTGCTTGCTGCACAGCGACCGTGTGATCGGGGTAAAATTCCAGAGTGTTGCCCTGGTGAACGATTTTGCCCTTCTCCCTTGCAAGCCTTAGGATCACGTCTCTGTCCCTGTAATTTAGGATCCTCGCAACTATCGGCCGGGGCGTGGCACCTGGAGGCGGTTTGGGGCCTAGCGATCTATGGGCCAGTTCCACAATGAAGATCTGCGATAAGGCTTCCGGTCCAAATATATCCCTGCAGAGCCCTTCAACATACTGTTCCATGCGGCCCGTGTTGGTGGATTCTGGCAGGCCCGCTATTCGCACGTTATTGCGCCTCGAGAGCGCTTCCAAATCCTCCTCCTTTGCTTTTATTACCTCCAGGATGCGCTCCATTCCCGCGCATTTTGAGGTGGATGTGCGCGCCTCATCTTCGACCGCAGAGATCCTAGTTTCGGCTTCATCCAGTCGTTCTCCGTGCTGTTCTTGTCGGGCAGCCATGCCATCCATCCTGCACGTTAGATTGTCCAACTTCCCGTTGATGTCCTGAAGATTTGTTTGGATCGCCAGTAGTATCTTCTCCATGTTGGTAGACGGTGGCGAGGCCGAAGACCCGCCAGCCTCCGCTGCGTCATCCACCGGCTTAGACCCCTTCCTATTTTCAAAGGAGAGTTTTGGCTGCTGTTTGTCAGGCTTGCCCATGGTGGCGGGCGGTGAAGGCGCCTTACTCAGCTGGGGTCTAGCCGCCCTCGTCACTCTGGTCGACGTCGCCGTGTTTCCGTCTTGGTGGCAGGCAGTAGATGTACTCAATGGCTAGGTCGTTCCCAAGGTGGCCTTCTCCTGTTGTAGTAGCCCTGCAGTGTTATGGAAGCGATGTATACCTGCCAGTACCGCAACGTTGAGGGTCGAGAGTGATGGTTGCGTACGTGCCTGTGCATATAGGGCGCCCTGTTGTTAATCCATCCGGGGCCACTGCCCCCTGTGCGTGTGGTTCGCTGCCCCCGAAGTCTGTCCTCCCTCCAGTCTCCTGCTCCTTGGTCTGCAAGTCGGCGGACGCCAGAAGGCCCTCAATGTGCTGTGCCCAGATGCTATGCGCGCTGTAGTGTGCCCAGATCCTCTATGCGCCGGTCCGCCGTTGGGTCCGCCGTTGGGGCGCCTCGTTATTCGAGCAGGGGTCCGACGGCGTTAGGCCGCCGATATCGCCACTACTGGAGGGGGTGCCGCCATCTTGTCAGGCAAAACAGGCGGTGTGGTGGCGGACTCCGCCGCTAGCGCTCAGGTATGCAGCGTTTTGTTCACGCTCTCCGGCCCTGGTGGTCCGCGTGAAAGGATGGGCGCTGATGTTGGGGTTAAGCGGCTCTCCCGCTCACGCCCGTGCTCTGCTCGCAACGTACCTCCAGGCGGCCGCCGGCCATGTTGTCAGGCAGTCCGATGCTGGTCACCGCGACCTCGGTTTTTCTCCGCGATGAAGGGGAAGCGGCCGCCTCCGCACACATCCAACTGTGCTCCACATCATCCCACACTAGAACGTGGTCTTGCAGGGTGGTTTGGTGGGGTTTTAGTGGCAATGAATCACATCGTGTGATATCGCCCGGCGGAGCTGCAGTTCAAGCAGCCATTCCGCTGTGCGCCCCCTAGCGCCTCTATGATCGTACAACTTAAAAGACATTACAGTTCAAGTCATGAGCAGGAATTAATGCAAATAATATCCAACTATCATTATCAGAGAAAACACCCTATTGAACCATATACTCAGTGTTCACTTGCATTATCAGCGAGGACCTGTATCTAACATCCATGAAGTATATCTTTATTGGGCTGAGAAATGTTTTTTACTAGACTACTCAAAGTATACTAACCCTCACAGCTACTTCCATAGGGCAAGAATAGAAGCAACATTTTTCACCCTTGTGTGTGTTTGAAGGCAACGACCCACACACCCAATAATCTGCAGTACTATAAGTAACATGTGTCTTGTGCAACAATGGAATACTACATCATCCTAATGAACTTCCCAGAAACAAACACAATATTAAAATTGTAGACTATGTGAACCAAATATGGACAGGGGCATCTGGACAAGGAGCCGCAGAGGCAGCTCCTCCTGGGGAAAAGGAACATTCAAAGGGACTCATTTTCCTAGCTAAAAGACCAAAGTAAACTAGGGGAAAAACAGTTCACACTGAGGCCAACCAGAGGGGATCTTCTCCCTTCAAGGGATCTTCTCCCTGCGTCCGTTAAAGCCTCACAGGCAGGCTTTTATTGTTCATTCCCTAACTCCCACGACGGAGTCGCACAGCTTCACGACTCAGAGGAGCACTTAATCTGGGCCCAGGCGCAATCCTAGTGTCCCACCTGACAATGTCTCAACAGTGCACCAGGGCTCTTCCAGCAGTCCATCCCTAACACTTTCTTTAGTCCTTCCCTACTTCCCTTACTCAGCCCTTCTTCCGGTGCCCTGCTCTCCTTTCTTGGGCCACAGATTGTATCGAGTGCTCCCTCGCACCTCTGGATCTGTGAACAGAATGGGGGGCTCATTTGCAGGGGACTTATCCGCTGATGTTTGCTCACTGTGCTCAAGAGAGACCTCACCACTAGCAATCAGAGCCGGCCTCTTCTCCTTTTGATCAGGCTCCTCACCTCTCAATAAAGCATCTGAGAAGCGTATTTGTCATCAGCGACACCCTTTCTCACCCACTCCCACTCATCATAGGGCAACAGAAGCTAGACCCTCTTTACACGGCTAGCATGGGTGCACAACTTATGAGCCCGGATCCTGAGTGCTGTTTGGGTGGCAGCAGCACCTGCCTCGGCTCAAAGTAAGACTTCCGCTGGTATCTTCGGATGTCGATGCAGTCCTCATGTTGGATGGTGTGTCCAGGCCCCTCCGGTTGCGGCTTCAGTGTGTCTGCTCTGCTACCTGCTGATGAAAGGAACAAAGGTCTTTAGTCAAAGCATACAAATAGTCTGTCAACAAAGGGTCAAAACAATTTGGTCTCAGGACACCCCAAACATTTGCTGGGCGGTGTGGATTGGAATGAAAAAAACATCTCAGGCCTATCAATAAATTTGTGCTAACAATAGGTAATACATTACATATTTGACTTTTCCACTGTATTACCTGTGGTCGGACGTATGCGTTAATTCTAAGAGAAGAGAAAAATAAAACAAAACAGACATGTTGTATTCCCGCAAAACATTTGCTTGAGAATCCTCAAAAAGGGAATTTCAAACCGCTATTCCTATAGCATGCACACAGCGTCTACTTTGTTAACCCTCACTGTTGTGCAAAACCTCAAACACTTCTAATATTCTCTTTTTTTTTTTACTCAAAACAGTCTGGGGCGTCTTCTCTAATAAAGACTATCAGTTTATTTTCACAGACTAGCTAATAAAGAACTAGCAATGTGCTTGTACGACTACAATAATGAGGACAGGCTAATAAAAATTAGAGAAGAGGAGGGAGCAATATACATGTTCCTCCGTCCCCTGGTCAGGTCGATTAAGTCCTTTGGCATCTCGGTCATCAACTACGCCGATGACACACAACTTATATTCTCCTTTGAAGGTAGAGCTCCTGTATCGCAGGAGACTTTCCACCACTGCATGACAGCGACCGCAGAATGGCTGAGTTTTAATTCCCTGCAATTTAGCAGGTCTAAAACGGAGGTACTGCACTGCTCGTTAGATCGCATCCCCCGACCTCTGCCACCGGACTTTTGGCCTTTCTCTTCCCAGGGCTCTGGGTTGGCGGCAGACTCAGTTCGTAATCTGGGTGTGATGATCGAATCCAACTTACAGCTAGACATGTTTGTTAATAAAACTGTGGCTACGTGTATGATGCTGCTCCGCACTTTGCGGAAGATTCTTTCTTTGCTCCCGGTTCACGCCTGACCAGAAGTAGTGCGCAGTATCATTTTAAGCAGGCTTGATTACTGCAATGCGCTACTTCTGGGTGCACCAGCCACCCTAGTGGGTAAACTGCAGCGAATACAGAACATAGCTGCTAAGCTGGCCCTTTCTAGGCGGCGTTCTGACTCCTCTTCCTTGGCGCTTATGGACCTTCATTGGTTGCCAATTGCCCAGTGTATTGATTTTAAAGCACTTTGTCTGGTATTCAGGGCCCTACACGGGCAGGGGCAGTCCACGCTGCAGGCGATGTTTTCCTGGTACACTCCTTCTAGATTTCTATGCTCTTCGTCAGCCTGTCTGGTGGTAATCCCTAAAATTGTGAGGACTCGGATGGGCGGACGCTCTTTTAGATTCTCTGCAGCTAAACTGTGGAATTCCTCACACCTTTCTTTGAGAAATAAGGGGGGCCTTATCTCCTTTAAAAAAGGATTAAAAATGTACCTTTTCCCTAGGACAGTGTAAGATTGTGGCAAAGTAACAACGCGTATGGTTGGTCAAAGTCAAAGCGCCAGGATACCCTTTGGGTGACAGTGTTTGCGCTATACAAGTGTGCCATACAATACAATACAATACAATAAACTAGAATGGAGTACCCGATTCACAGAACTAATTTAAGACAAATTCCTGAAATTACTACTTTTGGTATTCACAGAAGTTAGGATTTTGTCTTAAGACAGACTTAAGACAGACTTAAGACAGATTTAAGACAGGCTTAACTTAGGATTCTGTCTTAAGTCTGTCTTAAGTCTGTCTTAAGTCTGTCTTAAGACAAAATCCTACCTTTTGTGAATACCAAAAGTAGTAAGTTTAGGATTTTGTCTTAAGTTAGTTCTGTGAATCAGCCCCGGAGACTTTATGCATTGAAGGGGGCAAAAAAACGCAAACTTGGTATGCTGATCTGGGGGGTAATTCATGATCATTTGGAGATGGGGTAGTTTTACTTGGTATAATTATGAATTATGTCATGTGATTTTTACATTTTACATTTACATTTATTTTTATTTTTTTCGAGATTGTTGTCTCTAAGCTCTCATTGTGGAATAATAAATAAATAATGATAAAAAAAAATATGTGTGCACATATGGAGATGCAAGTACCGGCTGTTCAAGACATCAATCCAACTACCACCCCTAATCCATCTGGTAACGGCAAAGGGCCAGCTAAAAGAATAAATCACGAAGCAACCCACTCTACGGCCCCAAACCCTCACGAGGCAGACCGAGACACGAAAGCCGGCCCCAAAGGTTCTCCTGGAACACCCAATTTGCCACTCTCCAATTCTGCAGAGTGTGTGGAGTCCACGAATCTTGAACTAAAGGCAGTGACCACTAGCAGCCCTAAAACACAAGAAGAAACTTTCAAAGAAGGAAAGGTTATGCAGCACAATGGGCAAAACTCCAAGCAGCGAAGGAAACAAAGGAGGAAAGGGCGTCAAAAGAACTCGCTCATAAAACTATACTTCCAAATTTGACCAAATCTCCAGAGTGGTTCTCAGCAGGTACATAAAGGACCCGGCATGTCAAAAATCCAACAATTGGACCAGAAATTAACTAAAGCTCGGATCCCAATAAGCCCAGTAGGAATAGTAGAGGACCACCCAACCGATCATAACCAGTACCTAATTAATCACCAAGATAAAGTGACCTGCAGCCATCGGTCTAACACTCATGGAAAGGAGGACCCCATAACGGGCGGACACCCAGCAGCCGGCGATATTAATCAGCACCTACCCTTGGTTGTCAAATCCAACTTAGAAACCAAAATCGAAATGATCACCCACCAACAACCAAGTACCGGAGAATACCCTAATCCCAAAGAGCGAAGACCCATCAAGGGTAATGAAGCGGAAATACCACAAATGAGATCTTCAATTGAAGAGCGAGGCTGCAAGCGTCTATGTAGCAGAAACCCAGTGAACAATTGTCAACCAGCAACTTCAAAAATAATCCTATTCATCCCAGAGTACAAGTCAAAAGGACGATGAGATACCCTAAACCATGGTAATATTCTTCAAATATTAAATTTGGCCGGGATCAGAACCTAAGATCTGCTGTCAGTAGAATTTGAAACCCTCAAACATCTCTCGGACCAAGAGATAACTAGGACAGAATGAGCATCACCAGAACTATCAGAGAGGATTTTCAGTGAAGAATCCCAGTTAGAAGCTTGGGGGATCCGAGTGTATCAACACCGACCAGTTGGCTACCTGGACCCACTGCTCCAACATCATTTAGACTCCAACAAGAGGTCACCCAACAGCTCGAGAGTGCGTGGTCAAGTCATCTCAGTCCTCTAGGGAGCCCGCAGCACCTCAGTAGTAGGTCCAGACGCATCTAGCCCCACAATTGGGGATCGTCGGAGTCAAGAACAAGGCCATCCACCAACTGATTGGTCCTGGATATCAAAAACCATAAATCTAAGAACAAGTTCAAGTTCAAGTTCAGAAATTTGTATAGCGCGCTACTCACCCAGAGGGTCTCAAGGCGCTTGAGGGAGGGGGGTGCTTAACTTATCGAATATCCAAGTTTTTAGTTGTTTTCTAAAGGAGAGGTGGTTCTGTGTAAGGCGAAGGTGGGTAGGGAGAGAATTCTAGGTTTTGGCCGCTAAGTAGGAGAAGGATCTTCCCCCCATGGTGGATCTATGGATGCGCGGAATTGCGGCGAGGGCTTGATTGGATGATCGTAGTTGACGGGTGGGGGTGTAGAAGGACAGTCGCGTGTTGAGGCATTCGGGTCCTAGGTCGTAGAGGGCTTTGTGTGCGTGGGTGAGAAGACGGAACGTTATTCTCTTGTTGACGGGGAGCCAGTGGAGGTCTTTCAGGTGACCGGATATGTGAGCTTGACGGGGGATGTCCAGTATGAGTCTGGCTGAGGTGTTTTGGATGCATTGGAGTTTTTTCTGTAGTTTGGCTGTGGTCCGGCGTAAATGGTGTTTCCGTAATCCAGTCGGCTTGTGACCAGTGCGTGGGTGACCGTCTTTCTTGTTTCGGTGGGGATCCAACGGAAGATTTTTTTAGCATGCGTAGGATGTTGAAGCATGATGATGAGACGGCGTTGACTTGTCTGGTCATCGAGAGGGAGGAGTCCAGGATGAAGCCCAGGTTACGTGCGTGGTCCATAGGTATGGGTGCGGTTCCCAGGGCCGGTGGCCACCATGAGTCATCCCAGGCAGAGGGGGATGAACCTAATATGAGGACTTCCGTTTTTTCCGAGTTTAGTTTTAAACGGCTGTTCTTCATCCACTCAGCTACCTCTTTCATTCCTTCGTGTAAGTTGGTTTTGGCGGTGTTTGGGTTATTGGTGAGGGAGAGGATCAGCTGGGTGTCGTCTGCGTAGGAGATGATGTTGAGGTTGTGTTGGCGCGCGATGGAAGCGAGGGGACTCATGTATATGTTGAAGAGGGTGGGACTGAGTGATGATCCTTGTGGTACGCCGCAGATGACTTCGGTGGCCTCTGATCTAAAAGGGGGGAGGCGGACTCTCTGGGTTCTTCCGGCGAGGAACGAGATGATCCAGTCCAATGCTTTTCCTTTTATTCCGACGTTGTTGAGGCGTTGTATGAGGGTGCTATGACAGACTGTGTCGAAGGCTGCGGAGAGGTCAAGTAGGATGAGGGTGGCTGTTTCTCCGTTGTCCAGTAGAGTTCGAATGTCGTCTGTTGCTGCGATGAGGGCAGTTTCGGGGCTGTGTTTGGCTCAGAAGCCGGACTGTGAGGGGTCGAGGGATTTGTTGGATTCAAGGAAGGCGGCGAGCTGACTGTTGACGGCTTTCTCAATGACTTGGCAGGGAATGGGAGGAGCGAGATGGGGCGGTAGTTCTTAAGTTCAGTGGGGTCTGCTGTGGGTTTCTTCAGAAGGGCGCTGAGTTCGACATGTTTCCAGCTTTCCGGGAAGGTAGTGGAGTTGAAGGAGCAGTTGATGACGTCGCGGAGATGGGGTGCGATAATGGAGTCTGCTTTGTTAAAAATGTGGTGGGGACATGGGTCGGTTGGCGAACCTGAGTGGATGGAGTTCATCAGGTGGATAGTGACTTCAGTGGTGATTGGGTTCAAGGCGCAGAGGTTGTTAAAGTGTGGTTTTGGTTCGGGGGTGGGTGGAGTGGACTGGTCATCTGACTGGTTTTTAAAGCTGTTATGTATGTCGGCGATTTTGTTGTGGAAGAATGAGGATAGGGAGTCGCAGAGGTCTTGGTAGGGAGTGATGTCGTTGGTGCCGGCGGTGGGGTTGGTAAATTCTTTGACGATGTTGAATAGTTCCTTGCTGTTTTGGGCGTTGTTGTCAAGTCGATCCTTGAATGCTGATTTCTTGGTGGATCGGATCAGTTGGTTGTGTTTGCGGGTGGCGTTCTTGAAGGTGGCCAGGTTGTCAGAGGTTGGTTTTTTTTCTCCAGGCTTTCTCGAGGGTACGGCAGAACTTCTTGGATTTCTTAAGTTCATCGTTGAACCAGGGGGCTTTTTTGCTACCTTGCTTGATTTGATGGTTTTTCAAGGGTGCTAGTTCGTCGGCGCTGTGGGTGATCCATTGAGTGAGGTTGAACAGGCAAATAGGCACGGGAACATAAAACTCTGCTCATGGAACATAAACGGTCTCGGGACCAAAATCAGCAACCACTCACTACAGTCATATTTTCAAAAATCCGACCAAGTACTCCTACAGGAAACCTGGTTGGAGGAGCCCCTACATCTCCAAGGTTATAAGACCTACCACCTCCCTGCAGTTCGTAATTCAAACCACGGCCACTGTAAAGGAGGTCTAACCATCTTTGCTTCGATCAAAGTTATATCTACAGGTAAAGAGCTAATAAGCAAAAATGTTACTTCCCTTGAAATAATAGCAATTCGGTTTGAAACGCTGGGCCAAGGCAATCCACAGCATCTAACTTTGGTAAACATCTATATTCCGCCTCAGAGTAAGAAGAACCGTGCAAAGCAGTTAATAGTCAAACTGACAAAACTAATAACGGAGGAAGAAAACTCGAGCTTCGTTATAACAGGGGACTTTAACATGCTTCTTGCAGAGGGTCCAGATCCATACAGCCCAGAAGACGACAACCATCGAGCATGGGGGATCTTCTCACAGGATGAATACAAGTGGGGCAAACCAACTAAGACCTCCAAGGACTTGTTGAGAGAGCTGGAAAGTCTATCACTGGTAGCGCTAAATGGAAGCACGCAAGGGGATAGTACCCAAGCTCCAACTTTTCACAGCAACCTAGTTAACACTGGTTCCTTCCTCGCCCTACCACTTTTTAGCTTAACAAAGGACTTTAGGATTGGGGTGTCAGATTATAGCGACTATCAACCACAAGAGCTCACTCTTGGTATCTTGGGCACCGCCTTAACATATGCAAACCTGGACTCCCATTTAATGATGAGACACCAGCACAGAAGAATCAGATGCAAAATACTTGAGCCAGAAAAGCTATCTGCCGCCGCAAAAACCCTGTGGGAGGAAACCAAACCCTCGCAAGGAAATATCGTCCCCTTCTGGGAAATCTTCACTAAATCCTTAGGTCAATTGGCTCCTTCAGTCGACTCACAACTACCCAAAAGTGAACACCACAAAAAACAAACTGTTGGGATCGAAAAATGCCAGCGTATCCTCCTTTCGTCAAGCCAGCATGCCGAACTAAGACAAATCATGGGAGATATAAACAGAGCAATCCGCTCCCTTCGCCGAAACAACTTGATCGACGGACCCGTAGAGGCTTTAAGAAAACTTCGGATCAGGAAAAACAAAATCATTTGGGGCGCAAAAAAGGACAACGCAAAATCACTATGTGCAAAACTATTGTATGACGCTAAAATGCGCGAGGTTCTGGCAAACGGTTAAGAGCATTGAGAACCCATTGGCATCTGGAATTAATTCACACATAACGGAGGATGTTTGGGCAAAACACCTACACACCTATTTCAACTCTGAACCACACAGCAATCTGCAAAAGCGAGCTGAGTACCACGCTGCCCCAGCACCCCATTTCCTCGAAGAGTATGGGTTACCACTCAGTTTCTCTCCGAAAATGATTGAGAGCAGAATCAAGCAAAGCCACCAAGAGGGAGCCCCCGGGCCCAATGGCTTGCCACCAATATTATACAAACAAGATCCAAAATATTGGTCCAGCGCATTACCGTCACTCTTTGACAACATCGCCGACACAAGATCAATCGCAGAACCATGGAAAGGCTCAATTATCTCCCCCAGCTATAAAAAAGGCTGTAGGAGCAACTCAAAAAATTACAGACTTATAGCTCTTATCGACATTGAGGCCAAATATTACGCAGGCCTCATACTTGCCGAATTACAGGAATGGGCCAGAGAAAAAACATTAATCCCAATCAATCAAACAGGGTTCCAGGAAAACATGGGAACTACCACAAATATTCTTGCCCTCTCTCTCCTAGCTGACCCCACAAAAGCAACGAGACAACCATTATTCGTTTGCTTTATTGATTACAAAGCCGCTTTTGACAGCATTGACAGAGGGAAACTATGGTCAAAGTTAGCTGGATGAGAAATCCGACCCGCTCTCCTGAATCAACTCATTCTATTACACACGTGACATGGGTTCAAATAAAACTGGGGAGTGGCTCCCTCATGTCTAGGTGAATTCCAACTACCAGACGTTTAAAGCAGGGCTGCGCCCTTGCCCCAACTTTCTTTAACCTCTTTGTGGCAGACCTCTCAATTGAGCTAGACAACTGAAATCATCATGCACCAAATCTGGGCGGCCTCCCCCTTTCAAATTAATTGTACGTTGACGATCTGTTACAATCAGTCAAACCCAGGTTGGCTTAAAGCATTTACTCAACACCACTACAACTTTGCCTCAAACAATGGGTTGGAAATAAACGTAGAACAGTCTAAAATTATGGTACTAAACCAGCGAAGCGCAAAAAAGCGACCGAAGTGGCGGCTGGGTGAGAGTGAACTCGAAGTGGTCAAAGAGTACAAATACCTGGGAATAATGTTTGACAATAAGGGGACATATGACCAACAAAAAGAGGCAATTCAAAGGCGAGGGACACTCCTTGCGATCACCTTAAAAAATCTTTAAAATAAAATAACTGGTCCAAACCTCCTCCCGCTGCTCAAAGTACTCCAAGCAAAACTCTTACCAACGATAACCTATGGCAATGAGGCCATGCGAGGGAGGGATGAGACAACCCTGGACAAAACGGTCGCCAAAGCGCTAAGAATGATATTCAAGCTCCCAAAATACACTTCCCCAGCGCAACTAAGGCTTGAATTTGGATTACCAAACCAGGCAATCAACCGGAAAGGCACATATGCTAAAAGCTGGTGTAAAATAAGAAGCGCCGTTGCCGGATCATTAAACTCATTTCTATGGAAAGAAATTTCAAGGAAAAACAATTCCCCCACCATGTGTTATCTCCAATCAGGGCTCAGCGTGCTAGCTCTACGGAACATCTGGGAATCTGGCCTTCCTTTTAACAACGTTAAAGCGCTGGTCAACAAGTCGATAAAACTCGTCTCCACTGAAAAAGACCAAGCAGACTTAACTAAGAGGGCACATGGCTGGTTTGTGATCCAAAGTTACTCAAAATGCTCCCCACAATTGTACCTAGGGTCCAGTTTCAACAGATTGCTAAAGGAAAGTTTCTTGGCAATGAGAATGGGGATTTTACCTGTTAAAACCCACATGCCCCCCTGGAAACGCTAATTTCCAACTACCCTGTGCAGATTCTGTGGAGAAAACAAAGAAGATGTGCTGCACTTTCTGTGTATCTGCAAGGCTCTTGACCGGGAAAGGAGAAAGCTGTTGAAGCCACATATAAATGAAATGCAGATCCGGTCCTGCAGACAGGCAGTGAAGGCGTGCTTTGATGGGGCCAATATCAGAATAGTTTGCAGCTTTGTCCGTTTTATGAAAGAACTACAAACAGAAACCTGAGTCAACCTCGCACGCCCATGTCCTCCTGCCAGGCGGCTGTACTTGATTCCTAACCTGCATAGACAATAAAACTGGTGAGCCACGACCCAGCAATTGACCATTTGATCTATGGCCACAAGCGATGATCCAAGCCTGGGCTTCACAAACAGACTTTGCCTATACTAAGAAGTTTACTTCAACTTTATCACATGTATTTTTAACCATTTTAAACCCTTCTTTTTAGAATATAGTAACCTTGTTTTTAAGTAAATATGAAATCATGCTATATACGTGTTTTTTATAACTGTATGGACTGCTAAGATTTTAATTAATCAATCAATAAAGACTTACTTACTTACTTACACCCTCAGCAGGCACCCTCGTTTACCGGCCCCCCGGCCCTTGACCCCCCATTCACCAATACCATGGTAAACCTCATCGCACCCCAGGCTCTCCCATCCACCGACTGCATCCTACTTGGAGACCTCAACTTCCACCTGGACAACCCTAGTGACCAGAACACCACCACCCTCCCGGAGAACATTGCCAACATCAGGCTCAAGCAGCTAGTCACCACAGCAACCCACATAGCCAGACACACGCTCAACCTCGTCTTCTCCACCAGCGGGAACATTCACCTACAGCCAGACCACAAAACTCTGCTGGACCAACCATCATTGTATACATCAAGGCTTAACCATACCTACTGTAAACCACCGCCATCATTGCCCCCTCCCATCGCAGCTGGATCAAAGCCACAGACGAACTTCTCATCAACTTCCTCAGCACAACCACTCTACCAATGCTTACAGACACCAACACCACAGAGCACAACCTCCACCGTGGATCTCCAAGTGCCCAGACAACATGGCACCCCTCAAGGAGAAACCGGGCAAACAACACTCGAAGAAGGTCAACTGGTTCACTACCCCCTCGACTAGTCCGGACCCACGTGCTAACGGCTCAAGAAGAGCTGGAGCAACAACAGCAATCAACTCCGCAACACAGTCACCCTTGCACCATGGCGCAAGGGTGCCTGTGTCGGTGCATGTCAGCCATTGTGCTCCATCGTAGGGAGATTATTCCTGAGTCCCTTCCGACAGTTTAACGCCGCTGGTATGCCATTTTCTTGACTTACCTGTTGCATAAATCTTGCACCACGTTGTGTCATTTTTACAAAGTGAACCATCTAGTCATATGCATGACCTTGTGAAGCACTGTGCCATATTATACCTTTCATCAGGTATGATGTATGCAGTTTGGGCGTTTCCAGTTAACAAAGCCTCACAGGTGTGGTGCAGAGAAGAATCGCAGATTTCAATGCGAAAATTCTACGACGCCACTGCGTCAAAACCTTAAGCCTGCCTCATGGCAGGCGTACGGGTGACGCAGTGCCATAGGAATAGGCTGGCCCTATGCATTGCTGGAGTTGCGTCATACTTGCAACATTACTGCAGCAATGCGTGACTTTAGCGCTGACATATATGTCAGAATTCCAGATGTATTTGTCAATGATTGCAACATTGAGCGCCATACATTGAATACGGCGCATACATGGTGTCAGAAGGAGGGCACAGTGAAAGGTGTAGCAACACTAATTTGTCGCAGGGATGCAACACTTTTCATGAATGGGGCTCAGGAACCGGCCCTATATTATTGATCGGGCGCATCCCTGACCTTTTGTTTTGGTGCTCGGTAGTGCAGAAATAGTCCTTGCTGCGCTGTCCAGCACCCAAACATCTTATATGTGGACCCAAGTGTTTTCACTAATTTTTAAGACCAGCTATTTGTTGGTTTTAAAAAACGGCCTCTAATTTGACTTAGCAGTAGTTTTGGGGGTTATCGCCAGATGGGAATTTAAATATCGCAAAGTGACATTTTGTAACTTCCATGTGTGCTGCATTAAGCAACACACATTGAAGTGACAAAACTGCATTTAAAGATTGTTTATGTGCAGGAAGTGACACCTTCCTACACATGAACAATCTTCCCCTGCACACAGACACCTTTACACTATGGTGCAATGGTGCCTCTGTAGGCACTAAGCTGCTAAACTTAGCAACAGCGCAGGGGAAAGTGCAAGGCTGCACCATATTCTTGTAAATATGGTGCAGCCTTGCGTTTCTGAAGTGACGGAGTGAGGCGTTAAGCCATGACGGCTAATGCCTCACTCCACCACTTCTTTGTACATATGATCCAAAATGTGGTCCATTTAAATTATTTAGCGCCACTGTACTAGCCACACATTTATTACTGCAATTTTCTTATGTGCTGCTGAAAAACTAAAATGTTTGCCGCTATCGGGTCGAAAGGTCGAAACCATTGTGGGAGGGCGATTGTATGGAGAGTTTTAAATCCCAACATTAACAGACACTGGTTTCTGTGCTACATTAGGAATCTATTGACCCTCACTGTATTACCTGCACTGTACATATCTTTTATCACTCAGTCTTTCAATGTGCACGCCCTCAAGCACTTGAATACATTTATTTATCACTACATACTATTGAATATACATTTTTGACAAGGCGAGGCTTCTTTGCTTTGTCATTGCGTGTTCATATAACTCTGCACTAATAAATGAGCTGCAGAGGAGATAGAGGTTTTTTCAACTCAACATTTAAAGTAACATTTAACTGTGGAGTCGGCAGTACAAGGGTGCAGTACCGCAGGTCGTTACTAGATGTCCCTGTAGAGTCAGCAGCACTCAGTATAGAACCACAGGACGCTGTTATCGAGTTTACTGATATTAAACGCACAGAATTAATTACTTAATGAATGACAAAATTATTTATCTAATAACCACTTACTATGATCAAAGCCTCCGAAAACATTTCTACACACTATGCCTCGAAGATCTCTATTAGTACGTAAAATAACAAGAGATATGAAGTCCATTCTGTCTGTACCGGATATGATGGAGCAGGGTTACCATTTTGTAACCTAGCCAAATCATGAAGACCCCTTAAAGCAGAGTTTTAACAAACATGTTGTGTGATACTAACCAACACAAAGGGGAGATTTTGCATGGCAAAGTTTGAATAAAACTACTAAAAGCATGTGAGTGAAAAGCATGTGTAACTTGTGTGTGCATCAAAAGCATACTAGTCTATGTATCCGCAGTCTTACTTATGCACATTTGTAAGTTGTTGTCAGGGCTAGGGTGGCTTGTGGTCTAGGGCCCGCCCCACTCTGCATTCGGAGTTGCCCTTGTGGCAAAATGCATCAGTCCTCTTTGGGAGGGCGTTGGTGGCTGATGTGCTTTAAACCTGCTTGTGCTGTTAGGTTGTATCCCTGTTTGTAGGTTTGTGCAGGTTTTCCTGTCCTTTGGCTGCTGGTTGCTATGTTTCCGCCTAATGCGTGAAGTTTCGCATGCTCACGCGTAATGAGTGAGGTTTGGCATGCTCACGCGTAATGAGTGAGGTTTGGCATGCTCACGCGTAATGCGTGAGGTTTGGTAGCCCGGTCGCAAACGTGGGCGCCGTAAGCACGTTGGCTTACGCGACCGCGCCCTGTCTCCTGTGCTCACTATTCTGGAATCGTCTGGGGAGTGGCTGTGTTCTCTTCTTGCTCCCTCTCCCATTTGCAGAGTCCCAGCTGTTTTTGACGAAGGATTCCATCGGAGGCCTTGAGGATCGTTTCCAAGGGGCGTGTCAGTATCCAGCTTGCTCCTTGTGCAAGGTCATCGGTTGGAAGAGCCATTTCGGGGACGTTTGTCCTTCAAAGGTAGTAGAGTAGGTCGTACTCTACAGGTAGGACTTATCAATCCTAGTTCTCGGCGCTAAAGTCCTTTGAGTATACTTTCTTGATTCATATTTGATAAAACTAATAGTTTATGTTATGAGGAATAATTAAAAGCACAGAAGTGTGAAATCATTGATATATTTTGCTCTTTGAAAACTGCGTTTACATCTTGTTGCTGGCAAGAGATGTTTAACTTAAAAGTGCAAAGTATGTGAAAGCGCGTGCATTCATTTTTAAAACTGTTTGTTTTTGCGCAACTCTTTCTTTGAAATGTCTTTAGGGAGAAAAGGTCAAGAGGAGTTTTAGCTATATCTGAAGACAAATATAGCAGTGTGATTTTGTATTGGTTTGCTCACAGAGTTTTGGTAAAGAGGTTATTTACTAAGGAGTGAGTTTTGTTTTTGCTTAAAGAGAATCTGTCGCAATTCACAAGAGAATAACAAAATTATGATAAGAATGTTTTGTCGCTATTCACAAGAGAATAACAATATGGTGAAAAGGTTGTTGTGAAAGATTTGGTATTTATTATCAAGAAGTCTAATGTATCTTCAGTGTCTGTGATTAAGCAACAGGTTTTTGCAGAATAATTCAGCTTTGGCTCTAGGTTCCAAAGCCAATTTAGATTTACGGAATGTGTTGTTACTAACTTTTCCTTTCCAGATCTCCTTCCCTGCTGTCCCCTTCCTAACTCCCTTTTCCCCCCCGCTTGATCACTCCAAGATTCTGTGTAGTAATTACATTCGGAATTGGAGGTATCGAGAGGTGGGTCTTTATAATTTCACGACAGATCCTGAGGAAAGCGTCGCCTTGACAGAATAGTGAGCCCACGAATTATTTTTTCCTCCTGGTCTGTACGTGAAGTCATAATGACCACCATCAATGACTTAATGTCTGCAATCATGCGTATTCAAGCAGATTTAAAGGAAACCATGGATGTAACTGCTTTGTTAGCAGCTAAAGTAGAAAATATTCAATTACAGAATACTCCCCTTCCGGAAGAGGTTCAAGAAACTGGTGTTAGTAGGGGAAATACAAACATAGCTGTTACTGTGCCCCCTCAAATTCCTTTGGCAGCTCCTGAACGTTTTTCTGGGGACCCCTCCAAGGTGCAAATTTTTTTGACTCAGATCGAGTTGCATTTTGCTTGTAGACCTACTGCGTTTCCAACCCCACAGTCTAAAATTGCGTTTTTAATTTCCTACTTGACCGGAGATGCCGCAAACTGGGCAGTTCCTTTGGTCAGACAAGATGACACTTTGCTTTACAATTGGAAACGATTTGTGGAGGAATTTGAAAAAGTTTTTGATCGCAGAACTGTTACTCTGTCCGCTGATCGAGAACTACTTCAATTGAAACAAGGCAATAGGGACCTTGTTTCTTATCTGTCTCATTTCAACAGATTAATCGCTGAAACTTCTTGGCCAGAGGAAAAAAGAGCAGCTCTCTTTTATCAAGGTTTAAAGGACGATCTAAAAGATGTTCTGGCACAAATTGATCCCCAACCTGTAATTTGCTCTGAATTGATTAATCTTACGCTGCGCTTAGACCATAGACTCTCTGAACGGAGATCAGATAAAAAAAGAACGGATAAACCAAGTTGGAGATCAGAAGCTAAATCTAGGCCTCAATTTGCAAATTCTGAAACTGGTTCAGAGCCAATGGAAATAGGAACTTTAAGACAACCATTGTCTAAAGATGAGAAAGATAATCGTCGAAAGAATGGACAATGCCTTTATTGTGGCCGAAAAGGTCACTTCGTGAAGGACTGTTTAACGAAACCAAAGGGAAAATTTCCTAACTCTAGTAAATCAGCTGCTCTGGAAAAAACAGATCCAAAATCGGAAAACTAACTGGCCCAAGATGTTTGAAGGGAGATCTCTTGGGTACTATTGCCTTCCCTTCTGTGAACTCATGCGTTTCTAACTACAAAGCTCACTTCAGGTTAGCTGTACAAATCAGGTTAATTCATGAAACATGCCAAATGGAAGTTTTAGTCGATTCTGGAGCTACAGGAAATTTTGTAGATTTAGAAACAGCCCAGCGTTTAGGAATCATCTGTGAACAAAAAGAGACTCCAGAAATAGTGCAAGCTGTGGATGGAAAAATTCTAGCTGGAGGTCCAGTAACCATGCAAACATCTAAAGTTGCTCTGTTCTGCGAAGATGCTAAGCAACAAGTACATAAGGAAGAGCTTCAGTTTGATGTGATCCAAGCACCCCAGTATGGTTTCATTTTAGGAATGCCTTGGCTTTGCTTACACAATCCAACCATAGATTGGCGAAAGAGAGAACTGGTTTTCCTATCTGATTTTTGTCATTCGTCTTGTCTCAATACCTCAAAACCAATTCTGAGTCAATTGGCCACAGCTGAGGAAAAAGAAACATTGTTACCAAAAGTTTACAAGGACTTCGCAGAAGTTTTCAGTGAAGCTAAGGCAGCCATCCTTCCTCCTCATCGAAGCTATGACTGTCAAATCGATCTTGTACCTGGATCTAGTGTACCAAATTGTCGCATTTATGCTTTATCTGAAAAAGAGAATCAACATCTAAGACAATATCTCGATCAATATCTTGAAAATGGATTCATCCGCCCCTCCAAGTCTCCGGCAGCGTCTCCTTTATTTTTCATTCCGAAAGCTAATGGGGAATTGAGGGCTTGCATCGATTATAGGGCGTTGAACAAAATCACAGTCAAAAATAAGTACCCATTGCCTCTCATCCCTGTTCTATTGGACCAAGTTAAAAAGGCAAAAATCTACACTAAGTTGGACCTCAGAGGAGCCTACCATTTGGTTCGTATCAGGCAAGGGGATGAATGGAAGACTGCTTTCAAAACCCGATATGGATTGTTTGAGTACTTGGTGATGCCATTCGGGCTGTGCAATGCACCAGCTGCTTTTCAGTTTTTTTTGAATGATGCCTTGAAAGAGTTTCTAGATCTCTTTGTTATTGTCTATATAGACGATATTTTGATCTACTCAGATTCTGAATCTGAACATGAAGGTCACGTCAAAAAGGTTTTGAGCACCCTGCAATCTCATAATTTGTACTGCAAATTATCTAAATGTGATTTCCATGTTCATGAAGTTGAATTTTTAGGAGTCCTCCTCACTCCAACTGGCATGAAAATGACAGACAGAAAGATCAAGGCTGTTGCTGATTGGCCCACTCCGACATCTGTTCGAGACATTCAGTGCTTTTTGGGATTTGCAAACTTTTACCGCCGCTTCATTGATCACTTTTCTGCTGTAGTAGCTCCCATCACACGATTGTTGAGAAAGAAGGTGAACTTTGAATGGTCCACAGAAGCTGAACTTGCATTCCAGAAGTTAAAAAAGGCCTTTACTGAAGCTCCAGTTCTCATGCATCCCAATGTGGAGGAACCCTTTATCATTGAAGCTGACGCCTCTGATGTAGCTATAGCAGCCATCCTCTCTCAAAGACATCACACCACTGGACAAATGCATCCGGTTGCTTATATGTCTCGAAAATTAAATCCCGCAGAGCAAAATTATGTAATAGCTGAAAAAGAACTATTAGCTATTCTAGAAGCCTTTAAAGAATGGAGACATTACATAATGGGAGCGAAATTTACTGTAACCGTGTACACTGATCATAGAAATTTACAGTTTATGAGCTCAGCCAGAATGTTGACCCCGAGACAACTCAGGTGGATGATGTTCTTTGCCGAATATGACTTCATAATTACCTTCCGTCCAGGCCAAGACAACAAGAAAGCTGATGCCCTGTCCAGAAAAGACTCTTCTTTGCATCGCTTTGAAGGAACTCCTCAACCAATAATCGATCCAGGCAAAGTAATTAATGTACTTTCGGCAGACCAATTTTTGGAGAATATTCATGAAAACTTTCCTTCTTCTCTGTGGAAATCATGGTTGAACTCCAATGCTAACCAAACCATCAAAGAAGGGATACCTTTCCATGGAAAACAAGTTTATCTGCCCTCTTTGCAATTACAAGAAACTGTGTTTAACTGGTTACATTCACATCCTATGGCCGGGCATCCAGGCCCTCGGAAGACTGTGGAGAAAATACAAAAGATTTTTTGGTGGCCAACGCTGCAAAAGGATGTGCTGAAAATGGCTAATGATTGTGAGATCTGTGCAAGATTTAAATCCGATCACACTAAGCCTAAAGGTTTTCTACAGGTTCTACCGACACCAACTGAACCATGGAAACATATTTCTTTGGACTTCATTACTGATCTACCACCAATTCAACACCATACTGTAATTCTAGTGGTTGTGGACAGTTTAACCAAATATGCTCATTTCATCCCTTGTAAACAGCTACCCACTGCGGGACAGTTAGCACAAATATTTCTGCGACATGTGGTGCGCTTACATGGACTGCCTTCAGTATTGCTTTCGGATCGAGGGTCTCAATTCTCTTCCAAATTCTGGCAGCAATGGTGTAAAGATCTACACATCACCTCCAACATGTCCACTAGTTATCACCCCCAAACTGATGGGCAGACTGAAAGACTGAACCAAACTTTGAAACAATACTTGAGGTGTTATGTTACGGACTCTAAGAAATCTTGGTTGGATTTGCTTTGGATTGCTGAATTTGCGTATAACACTTCGCCACATTCATCAACCGGTTCCTCTCCGTTCCAGGCACTCTATGGCTATGAACCTAACGCCATACCATTGACTATGGCTAAAGATGATGGTGGTGTACCAGCAGTTAGAGACTCTGTACAACTCATGCAAGCTATTCACCGTCAAATTCAGGAGCGCTTGTTGCAAAGCAAGAAGAAATACAAAGAGCAATATGACAAAAAACATCGTTCAGGTCCTGTGTATGCCCCTGGGGATAAAGTTTGGTTGTCTACCAAGAACTTGAACTTCAAGCACAAAAGCATGTTTCAACCTAAGTACATTGGTCCTTACCCAGTTCTTCGACAGGTGAACCCTGTGACATTCAAGTTGTTGTTGCCTAAGTCTCTAAGAATTCATCCAGTGTTTCATACTTCCCTCCTTAAACCTGCTACTCAGAATCTGGCTCCCCGTCCAGCTCCGATTTTGGTTCATGGTAATTGGGAGTATGAGGTGCGAGACATTTTGGATTCTAGACGTCGGGGTTCCAGGTTGTGGTATCTTGTCTCCTGGAAGGGATACGGTGCTGAAAATGATTCCTGGGAGCCGGCTGCGAATGTTCATGCCCCACGCTTGGTGCGCCGTTTCCACCTCCTCCACCCTCTAAAGCCGGGCCCTAGACCACTCTTGGGAGGGGGGTGTAATGTCAGGGCTAGGGTGGCTTGTGGTCTAGGGCCCGCCCCACTCTGCATTCGGAGTTGCCCTTGTGGCAAAATGCATCAGTCCTCTTTGGGAGGGCGTTGGTGGCTGATGTGCTTTAAACCTGCTTGTGCTGTTAGGTTGTATCCCTGTTTGTAGGTTTGTGCAGGTTTTCCTGTCCTTTGGCTGCTGGTTGCTATGTTTCCGCCTAATGCGTGAAGTTTCGCATGCTCACGCGTAATGAGTGAGGTTTGGCATGCTCACGCGTAATGAGTGAGGTTTGGCATGCTCACGCGTAATGCGTGAGGTTTGGTAGCCCGGTCGCAAACGTGGGCGCCGTAAGCACGTTGGCTTACGCGACCGCGCCCTGTCTCCTGTGCTCACTATTCTGGAATCGTCTGGGGAGTGGCTGTGTTCTCTTCTTGCTCCCTCTCCCATTTGCAGAGTCCCAGCTGTTTTTGACGAAGGATTCCATCGGAGGCCTTGAGGATCGTTTCCAAGGGGCGTGTCAGTATCCAGCTTGCTCCTTGTGCAAGGTCATCGGTTGGAAGAGCCATTTCGGGGACGTTTGTCCTTCAAAGGTAGTAGAGTAGGTCGTACTCTACAGGTAGGACTTATCAATCCTAGTTCTCGGCGCTAAAGTCCTTTGAGTATACTTTCTTGATTCATATTTGATAAAACTAATAGTTTATGTTATGAGGAATAATTAAAAGCACAGAAGTGTGAAATCATTGATATATTTTGCTCTTTGAAAACTGCGTTTACATCTTGTTGCTGGCAAGAGATGTTTAACTTAAAAGTGCAAAGTATGTGAAAGCGCGTGCATTCATTTTTAAAACTGTTTGTTTTTGCGCAACTCTTTCTTTGAAATGTCTTTAGGGAGAAAAGGTCAAGAGGAGTTTTAGCTATATCTGAAGACAAATATAGCAGTGTGATTTTGTATTGGTTTGCTCACAGAGTTTTGGTAAAGAGGTTATTTACTAAGGAGTGAGTTTTGTTTTTGCTTAAAGAGAATCTGTCGCAATTCACAAGAGAATAACAAAATTATGATAAGAATGTTTTGTCGCTATTCACAAGAGAATAACAATATGGTGAAAAGGTTGTTGTGAAAGATTTGGTATTTATTATCAAGAAGTCTAATGTATCTTCAGTGTCTGTGATTAAGCAACAGGTTTTTGCAGAATAATTCAGCTTTGGCTCTAGGTTCCAAAGCCAATTTAGATTTACGGAATGTGTTGTTACTAACTTTTCCTTTCCAGATCTCCTTCCCTGCTGTCCCCTTCCTAACTCCCTTTTCCCCCCCGCTTGATCACTCCAAGATTCTGTGTAGTAATTACATTCGGAATTGGAGGTATCGAGAGGTGGGTCTTTATAACTTCACGACAGATCCTGAGGAAAGCGTCGCCTTGACAGTTGTGCATATGTTACTAAAAATGCTTGAAGTTCTCTGCTTACGCTAGGTAACCATTAACAGTTATTAATAAAATGGTGGGGGGTAGACAGAGATGTAAAAATCCTTGAATTAATACTTTTTTTTATCTGTTTTGCATTACTTTGTGTTTGGGCCTAGTTAAAATGGCCGCTAGCGTGATACCTCGTGCTGTCAAAATGGAAGCCAAACAAGATGGAGCCCGCGTCTGTGCATTGTTATCATGAATTTATTTCCTAAAATTTAGATAAAGATTCAAAATTAAATAAATATGGACTGATGTGCTTGCGATTATATGCACTTCTACGAGAAGTCGGGGGGCTAGGGCTGGGGCTTTGAAGGTGTCTGTTACAGCGCAGGGCTCTTGTTGTTCTTAATGAGGGGTCAACTTGCTCTGCTGCCTCCCTCAAATGTGCATAATTATCGGTAAGGGAACCAGATTTATTCTAAGTTCCACATCGTGTGGGTTCAAGGTGGCTCCAGTAATCAGTGTTTGGTGCATCAAATGTACTACACCCACCCAGACTGTACCTTATCCATACTAATATATTAAAGAGAGAGCCCAAACCTTTGAGGCGGGTAATCTCAGGAACCACAGCACCAATCACAACACCCAATACAGCGTTGGAAAGGGCAGTTGCAGCAGAAGGACATAGGCTATGCAGACGCCCACCATATACATTTAAAAAGTAAAAGAACCATGCCAGCAAAGTAGTCCCTTGTGGGCGTGTCTGCATTGTGCTGTGGGCTTGTGCTGGGGGACGTGACAAATGCTGGGGGCGTGTGGTACGTTCCGCTTTGTGGGCTGGACTGTTCCCATGAGGCACAGGGTCAAGGCTGATTTGCATATGGCCATGTCTGAACTGGGGTGGTGTGGAGTGCAAAAAAACGATGGATTTAGACCCAGATATCTGTACTGGGGTGAATGTATGACATTGTTCTGCATTCTGTCCATCAACTGTTGTTTTTGCATTTGTCACCCCGAGTGGGATGGGTATTCTCAGACGTGAGTCCCATGCTCTCCACACCACTGGAGTCAAGTTATCCTGGTTGACAGCCAGAAATTGGTCCTAGAATGCTTGAGTCTGGTCCAAGAAAGACATTGACTGGCAGTTTGGCCTGGAATGTTCCCATGAGGCACAGGGTCAAGGCCGAGGTGGTGTTGAGTGCAAAGAATACGATGGATGTAAACCCTGATTTCTATATTGGGGTGAATGTATGACATTGTTCTACATTTTGTCCATCAACTGCGGTGCACGTTCATTGTTTTTTTTCCCCAGGTTCTGTACGTTTCAGCTCTGGGTGTTCACCCTGCTCCCTTTAAATACCCCTGCACCTCATAATCAAAACCCACCCTTATTCCTTAAAATACCCCAACACCCTTAAACACTAACCCATCTCAACCCTATAAATATACCCTGTACCCCAAAACCCTAACGTATACCTAAATCCTAAAAACACCCCTGCACCCCAAAACCCAAACCTAGCCCTGAACCATAAAAATATCCCTGTATCCCAAAACCCAAACCTACCCCTGAACCCTAAAATAACCCTGTACCCCAAAACCCAAACCTAGCCCTGAACCCTAAAAATACCCCTGTACCCCAAAACCCAAACCTAGCCCCGAACCCTTAAAATACCCCTGTACCCCAAAACCCCAAACTACCCCTGAACCCTAAAAATACCCCTATACCCCAATACCCCAAAACCCAAACCTAGCCCTGAACCCTAAAAATACGCCTGTGCCCCAAAACCCATACCTATCCCTAAACGCTAAAACTACCCCTGTACCCCATAGCCCAAAACTATATCTGAACCCTTAAAATACCCAAACACCCCAAAACATATACCTCAGTTCCCCAAAACATATACTCCTATACCTATACTTACCTTATTCAAACATTAAATAAAAACATGCTTTTACCATTCATGCATTTACAACGAATTTCGTTGTAAATGTATGCGTGGTAAAAGCATATAAAATGTAATGCCCTGCGTTATAATGGCATTGCGGAGTCATGGTACTTTCATAATGAAAGTATGCGGAGTGATGGTCTGCGGAAAGAAAGTTGCGGAATAATGGGTGTTTACCCTCCCCCGGTAAGTACATTGGTGGCACGGCGGCCCACATCGACAGGAACATACTCATATTTTTTCACCACCGATTTGAAAAATGCACAGGTCTCTCTCATTGATGGCCAGCACCGACATGCACTTTTAGACACACCTCCCGCCACAAGTTCTAGAATTGCGAACTTTAGAGCTGGGGAGCTACGTTCGAATCTCGGCATCAGGTCAACATCCTGTGATTCCAGGCAAATTGCTTTGTCTCCCCGTGCCTACCACAAATGAATGCGTTCTTCTGTAATGTAAATCGTGCTCATGCCATGTTGTCGAGTTCGCGCTATATAATATTGCAAGGAAAAATAAAGTAAGGAAACTCGAGTCCACACACTACTGAATGCGCACTCTTAAGTGCATCAGCAGTGCACTGTGAATCGGAGCGTTTCACAGTCCTGTCACAGATAAGAAATGCTATCAAAACGAAATCCTACAAAACAATATATTACTGGCTGGCAGCAATTCATACCCGGACAACGTCGGGACGGGTTGCTAGTCTTTCATACATCACTGCTCCAATGCTAGCAGGGAAGCCATGCCTACGCCTCAACTTCGCTCGCCAGGACTTTTGCAATGCTGTCGCCCACGCATACAGGCAGCTGGGGAAGCTGCTGATCGAGGACAACATTTTTAACCAAATCCTCTACTAGCTGCCCCAGCTCTACAAACTCAACCGGGGTGTACTTGGAGAACTTAAAGACAGGTTGGCCGATTGGTAAAATCACCTCTATGCTGATAAGTGGGCGTCTGCAAATTATGCTTAGTATTTCACAAATTGTAAGTGAAAACATCTCACCCCTCCTCCCAGTCGAGTGCTGCTTTTTGCACTTTTGTTAAAAATATAAAACAAAAATCAAGAAAAGGTATGTCGCTTCCCTTCTCAGGAATGCTTTACTCCATTACATCCTAATTTATAGGACAAGCACCATAAGGGCCTCTGTATTTTCCTGTGCTTCCTCCCCCCTCCCGTTGTCCGCATTCCCTTTATTCCTACCCCCCCACCCCACTTGCGGTGACCCTCCTACCCTCCCGTTGACCCTGTTTACCACGGTCCCGCCCCCTCCCGCTGTCCTTTTTAAACATGCTCCCGCCCCCGGTTCTGTCACGTGGACCTAAAACTTGGATTCAGCCACTTGACACACTATTAATTTATTAACCGCCCGCTTTGTGTAAACAGTGCATTGCAGTGATTAAAAGAGCCTTGTGTCAAAGAAGAACAGAATTGACCCAAAACACTAATGCCCATACTTGGGGTGCTGTGGGCCCCCATATACTCCACCAGCTCCACTAATGACAGCTGAAGCCCTGAGAAGCAGGCTATCTCCTCTACTTTCTCTCCTTGCCCACCATGTCTGACCATCACACCGATCTCGAAACAAGTCTCCTTCTGAAAGAAAATGATCTTCAGCATGCGGACCCCTTTACAGCGCCATCTGCCCTGAGACTAGCGCGGAAATTGAACCCCAGGTCTTATTTTATCGTAACACATTCCATTTCTTTTCGTTGATATAAAAACGTACATGCGCCCCCACCCAATCTAAGTGCAACGAAAGTCGTTTACCAATCAATCATACGCGCCTTAATGACTCGTTCTTTTAAGTAGTTTATATGATGTGCAGCCATTTTTCTTATAACTGATTGTAGATCTTAGACTTCAAACTAAGATCTCCAAAAATTGCTTCCACGATCGTTATCATCACCACACGAAGTGTGATGAATACAGAAAATGGTATTTGGAAGACCAATGAATATTTGGGGTGCAGACACCAAAAAATTTTTTTTTAACTTATTCTGAAGAGCACTTACCGAAATTACGGTGACAAAGAATATCCATCACAACTAGTGGAAGAAAATGTCCGTCTGTCTCACCAAAACACGCGCGTGAAATATTTCTCAGTCTTAAGTGACTCTTTTACACATAACAATGACACAAAAGTTTTTGATTCTTTGCAGTGGCTTCTGGGTATGCAAAATCCACCAAAAGCCAGCTGGTTGTTGTCAGGCAGACTGCCCTCTAGTAACAGCAGATGGTACTGCACCTGCTGCTTGGTAGATAGTTCAATTTATCCCTTCACCGCCTCCTAACTCAGGGCCTCACAGAATGAACTTAAGACTCAGTCCTAAAATTACTACTATTTTGATAGTCACAGAATGCAATTACTACTTAAGACAGACTTAAGACAAACTTAAGACAAAATCCTAACTTTTGTGAATACCAAAAGTAGTAAGTGCATTCTGTGAATACCAAAATAGTAGTAAGTTTAGGATTGAGTCAAGTTCATTCTGTGAATCGGGCCCATACTCTCTCTCTCTCTCTCTCTCTCTCTCTCTCTCTCTCTCTCGCTCTCGCTCTCACACACACACACACTCTCTCTCTCTCTCTCTCTCCCTCTCTCTCTCTCTCTCTCTCTCTCTCTCTCTGTCTCTCTCTCACACACACACCTCTCTCTCTCTCTCTTTCTCTCTCTCTTTCTCTCTCTCTCTTCTCTCTCTCTCTCTCTCTCTCTCTCTCTCTCTCTCTCTCTCTCTCTCTCTCACTCTCTCATACCCACACCCACTCTCTCTCTCTCAAAAAGAAACAGCAGCAAAGACCAATGGTTTGGAATTTGAAATGGAAATTATGGGGCATATTTACAAGCCCCTTGCACTGCCTGAACGCCTCTTTTTCCCATATTAAAAGTGACGCACCGGTGGCGCAAGGGCTTTGTAAATAAGCCCCTAAATGTATAAAGCGCTCGAATGCCTGGAGAAATCTACTTAAGTCAACGTGGAAAATGTGGAAAGACTGGCTCAGTGAGTGAGGGGGACTGTCAGGCAACCTTTGGTTAAAATACCAGGGGCCTTATTTACAACAAAACAATGCAGCGTGGGCGCAAGCCAGATTGATGCGTCGCACTGAGTCCTTTTCAGAGCACAGGGATGCGTTATAGTAACAACAATATTACGCATTCCTGTGCTTTCCCCTGCGCTGAAGCACAATTGGCTGCCATGCACCAGTGCAGGCACTCATGCCTGACGTTGCGAGGGTGCCTGCGCTGCGGGTGTTAATTCCCTCCCTTCCTGCTCTACAACAATCATTGATGGCGATTTCCTCTTTCTACGAGGGCTGCAGAAGGCAACACTCATAGAAAGAAGAAAAAACAAGGAGAAATAAAAGTGGGGCATATTTACAAGCCCCTATCGCCACCACAGTGTCACTGTCCTCGTCGCTATGGTGGCAAAATGGGCTTCGCCTTAATCAGAAGGAGGCGTTACGCTACTTAACGTGGCATAACACCGCCTTGTGAATAAGACACCCTTTCATGCTATACTTAGCATAAAAGGCGCGGGCAAGGGGTGTTGTGGTTTGCGTTCCAACACAACACCCATTCATTTTGGTGCGTTCCCATATTTACAAGGGAGGAGTAAATAGAAGGCAGCACCAAAATTAAGACCAGGTAAAACCTCGCCTTACCCTGGCACAACAAGGAGAAATGTTTCATTTCTCCTTGTTTTTGCTGTTTCCATGTGTGCAGCCTTATGCAGCACACAGAAACACCAAAACACCATTGATTGTTTATGTGCAGGAGGAAGGTGTCCCTTCCTGCACATAAAGAATCATTATATAAAAAAGGAGTTTTGCACATTGAAATTTGAAAACGCATTTCAGATTGTTTGTGTGGACGAAGGGACACCTTCCTGCACATAAGCAATCATTCCCCTAAATGCGAGCACCCGTGCACTATGGTGCAAGGGAGCGTGCATTGGCGCTAGGCAGCTAAATTAGCGCCAACAACGGGGGAAACGCAAAGCTGCGCCGTATTCTTGTAAATACGGTGCAGCCCTGCGTTTCAGAACTGGCAGTGCATGGCATTAAGCCAAGGAGGCTAACTCCGCGCTCCGCCACATCCTTGTAAACATGCCCCAAAAGTATTTCTTCTCGCTGTGCCTCCGTACGCTTCCCAAGGGAGACGCAGGATTCTGACGCATTCCCAGGTTTACGAAACGTTGTAAATCTGGGAATGCGTCAGGTTCCACAGCAAAACCCATGGCACGCACTTTTCATGCAAAGTGATGCTTGAAGAGGGGACGTAAATCCAAGGGCTTGAAAAGCCACGCAGGGTGGCTTTGCGTGGCCTTGTAAATATGGGCCAGCACACTGTGCTGCGTAAAAAAAAGTGGTGCACCAGCGGCGCAAGGGGCTTTGAAAGAAGCCCCCTGGCTTTTTAGGTTTTCCTGAATTGAAGAAGATTTCTCATTTCCTTTAGTTTCAGGGGTCGGGTATTCCATAATTTGGCTGCACAGGTGACAAAGCTTCGGCCTCCCCAAGAGGATTTTGGAATTTGAGAAAAATTACGTTCTAGGCTGCGGATGAGCGCAATAGCGTATAGAGGATGTACCAAGAAAAGCTGCATTTAGGATACCCAGGGCCTGAATAATGAAATGCTTCGATGGCAATGCACAATTAGGTCGTATTCTGTGCTAAGTTCGCTTCCTAGGCCAAACTGAGTGGGGTCAAGCAGATTATTTGCATTTATAGAGGAAGCCGGCTCCAGATTCATGGCTTTCTCTGCTATCAGCTCACAGCAACCTCACAGCAAATGTACTCTACTCGTTTACTATGAACAAACCCTACACACATTTTGATTCCTTAATACCCATTAAAAGTCCACACAACCCACACCTTTACACCTCTCTACCCCAACTACCTCATATTTGTACCTTCACACACGGACATACACCACTCTATCCTATTCCACTAACCAATCCACTTACCCGTGCTTAATTTCTAAAACAAAAACTGCCAGGACCCTCGTCAGGAGGCCACGGCTGCGTGTGCCACCCATAGCCCCTGCTACCGCTGCCAATGACAGTACCAGGACAACTACTGACCATCACACTGCTACAAGTGTGACAATTCTGGCAATTCCAGGCCCCCAAAGCTATCAGAACGGCTTGTGAGGCAGGTATTAGTCATTTTAAACACATATTGTAATAATAACCAGCAGTAGTTGTGTTCTCTAAATTAGACAAACATCACCACCATGCGGCAGCCTCTCATAAGTGCGGTGCTGACAATTATGTGCCGGTACCCAGCATCGGAAAACATTGGCTCAAATTACCCACTGCACTTATCACAAACACGACCCAAATCCACTCCATATTTTACTATATCCCATCCAGATACAAACTCCCTGGTCTAATTTATATTAACAACCCCCTTTATGTCACCAACAAACCCATACTCAGCCTTCCATCTTTTCATACACCAACTTGCTTCTCCTCTTTTTACCACGTAAACACATTCACACAAACCTTATACTCAACCGGACATTTTATCTCTTTTACCAATTAAGTCTTACACAAACACTCTTAACTCTTGTTCATCCACTCACACACACCACATACACTCTTTTCTAAAACACAGTTCCACTCCCTTTACCTTGCAACTTCCACTGGCCAACAATACTTTACATACAAATTCTACACAGAAAACTAAAAAAATCATCATCTCATCACACTACTCCTTAAAAACAAAACAGAACACAAACACCATCACAACAAAATCTCACATACAACACGCCATAATACTTTCTGTCACAAACTACAAACATATACCACTCCCACCTTCCTGACTAAACAGATAATACACACCCTAACCCAACTCAAATGCTAATCTTTCTCTCTTTCCCCACACCTATCACCTATAACGTATACAGCAGCACAGAAACTCTCTTTTAACCGCCTCTTATCCATTGGACAATTTAAAACCTTACAAAATATCCCATATGCTGCACCACCACCCCTAACTCATACACCTTCTACCCTAAATACGCACAAACATAAAAAGCAACATGCCACTCTCCACAACGTCGCTTCACCATGTCTACTGCACAACAAGCCTACTCTTCCAAAAAAACACAGCTCACCAACTCACTCTCAACCACCATCTCCACCACCTACACACGCAGACCCATCAATGTGCCTTCTTGGCCTGCTGGATGAGGAACACAGTACAGAACAGCGACACTATTGCTATCCGCATTCATCTAATACCAGCACAAACGGCAAACTTGTTTCAAACCCACAAAATACTGCTTGCTCTTCTACAAAACAGTCACACCATCACTAAAGCACATTCTCTTAACTGACTACTAATCAAGGCTCAATCACTCTAAGAAAACAAGCATCACATCTCCGACCTGCTCACTGACACACAGTGGGTGCGCCAAAATCTATACTACTATTATAAAGAGAGAACTTGCACCTTTTGGCCAGGTAAACTCGGGAACAACAGCACCAATCACAACACCCAATACAGCGTTGGAAAGGGCAGTTGCAGCAGAAGGACATAGGCTATGCAGACGCCAACCATATACATTTAAAATGTAAAAGAACCGTGCCAGCAAAGTAGTCCCTTGTGGGCGTGTCTGCATTGTGCTGTGGGTGTGTGCTGGGGGCGTGACAATCGCTGGGGGCATTCCGTCACGAGTGTTGTTTTTTCTTCCCAGGTTCTATACATTCCTGCTCCCTTTAAATAGTAATTCAGTGGAGGTCCCATTCTCTTAGAACCACCCCAAGCACAGTTATGGACAAAAATACAACTAAAAGGCCCTGCAAAGCATTATGGGATAAGCTTAGCATAATTTTTAGCATTCATGAAAGGGTTTCAATGTTTTTGAATTTTACTCATCAGGGACATCTTGGGACGACGAGGTAAACTGCAGCTTGATGTATAATATTTTAAATGCTATTGCATTTGCCTCATCAGGGACATCTAGGGACGGCGAGGTGAGCTGCAGCTTGATATATAATATTTTAAATGCTATTGCATTTGCATCATCAGGGACATCTAGGGACATGAGGTGAACTGCAGCTTGATGTGTAATATTTTAAATGCTATTGCATTTGTCTCATCAGGGACATCTAGGGACCATGAGGTGAACTGCAGCTTGATGTATAATATTTTAATTGCTATTGCATTTGCCTCTTGGGGACAACTGGGGAGAACGAGGTGAACTGCAGCTCTTTGTAGAATTATTTGGATACTATAATATTCACTTCCCACTGCTAATCTCGTCCCATGGTTTGCAGAGGCTTGATCTCAAAATCATCCACTCTCTCACTGCTTGCTGGAGGCTAATTTCACTTTTGTGAAATGACTATATGCATTTTAGCATGTAGAAATACTTGTTATTTTACCTTGAATATATGAGGTTTCTGTTTTAATAATTGGAAATCTGACAGAACAAAATATTGCGGATTTATTGTACCAAGTTCGCGCCAATTCCGCCAACCACTACTTCAAATACTCCTGCACCCCATAATCATAACCCACCCTTACTCTATAAAATACCCCAACATCCTTAAACACTAACCCATTTTAACCCTATAAATATACCCTGTACCCCATAACCTAAACCTATCCCTAACCCTAAAAATATCCCTGTACCCCAAAACCAAATCCTAGCCCTGAACCCTAAAAATACCCCTGTACCCCAAAACCCAAACCTACCCCTGAACCCTAAAATACCCCTGTACCCCAAAACCAAAACCTAGCCCATAACCCTAAAAATACCCCTGTACCCCAAAACCCAAACCTACCCCTGAACCCTAAAAAAACCCTCTACCCCAAAACCCAAACCTAGCCCGAACCCTAAAATACCCCTGTATCCCAAAACCCAAACCTAGCCCTGAACCCTAAAAATACCCCTGTACCCCAAAACCCAAACCTAGCCCTGAACCCTTAAAATACCCCTGTACCCCAAAACCCAAACCTACCCCTGAACCCTAAAAATACCCCTATACCCCAAAACCCAAACCTAGCCCTGAACCCTAAATATACCCCTGCACCCCATAACCCAAAACTATATCTGAACCATTAAAATACCCAAACACCCAAAAACATATACCTCAGTACCCCAAAACATATACCCCTATACCCATACTTGCCTTATCCAAACATTTTTAAAAAACATGCTTTTACCATTCATGCATTTACAACGAATTTCGTTGTAAATGTATGCGTGGTAAAAGCATATAAAATGTAATGTCATGCGTTATAATGGCATTGCGGAGTCATGGTACTTTCGTAATGAAAGTATGCAGAGTGATGGTATGCGGAAAGAAATTTGCGGAATAATGGGTGTTTACCCTCCCCCGTAAGTACATTGGTGGCACGGCGGCCCACATCTCCAGCAACATACTCATATTTTTTCACCACCAATTGGAAAAATGCACAGGTCTCTCTCATTGGTGCACAGCACCGACATACACTTTTAGACACACCTCCCACCACAAGTTCTAGAATTGCGAACTTTAGAGATGGGGAGCTACGTTAGAATCTCGGCATCAGCTCAACATCCTGTCATTCCAGGCAAATCGCTTTGTCTCCCCGTGCCTACCACAAATCAATGTGTTCTTCTGTAATGTAAATTGTGCTCAAGCCATGTTGTCGAGTTTGCGCTATATAATATTGCAAGGAAAATAAAGTAGGGAAACTCGAGTTCACACACTACTGAACGCGCACTCTTAAGTGCATCAGCAGTGCACTGTGAATCGGAGCGTTTTACAGGCCTGTCACAGATAAGAAATGCTATCAAAATGAAAACCTACGAAACAATATACTACTGGCTGGCAGCAATTCATACCCGGACAACGTCGGGACGGGCTGCTAGTACGTAATAAAGAGACTTCAGACTGTGCAAAATGCAGCAGCAAGGCTCCTTCTAAAGGTTCCTAGCTATGTCTCCACAAGAGATCCTCTCAAACAGCTGCATTGGCTCCAAATTGAGGCAAGGATTATGTTTAAATCCCTCTTTATTGCTCATAGGGCCATAAATAACAAGGGCCAACTAAAGATTAGAGAGATGGTAACCATTTATGTTCCAACTAGACACCTGAGATCCTCACATCTTCATTTACTCAGCACAACCAGTATAAAAATGATGAGATGGGGAGGAAGATCGTTTGCACACATAGTACTGAAGTTGTGGAATGATCTTCCACTCAGTATGCGAGCACTGGAAAATGAAATTTCCTTCAGGAAGAATCTTAAGACATGGCTGTTTCCCTGTCAATGTACCAGAGGCTCTACTCTCAGCACAAGACTCACAATTGTGGGGAAGCCTTCGGGAAGCCATGCGCTTTACAAAACATAAACATAAACAACGTGACCTACTCTTCATAACCGAATCATTGTTGGGAGATGAAATGGCTCCAGTGTTCCCTGAATCTGTTCCTCAAGGCTATCAAACTATCACACACAATCCACCCCTAGAGAACAGGTTACTTGCAGAATACATAACTCAAAAGGCAATCTTTTTAACATACAAAAAGCTGGTAAACAATGCCCCTCACCCGTTAGTAAAACTGTGGGAAAAATGGGGAAAAGACATTGCAGACATGCAAGAGGACGAATTGTCCGACGCCCTATCATCCCCTAAAGAAGTAGCTATTAAGTCCCGATTTCGTCTCATACAACTCAAAGTGTTCCACAAAACCTATATCTCATGTACTGCATTGGCAAAAATGGCTAGGCAATCAGATCCACTTTGCCGAAAGGATGCGGTCAAGAAAGAACATTATTTCACAGGGGGGTGGCTTAGCCAGCTGCAAGATGGCCGCACCTTGAGTGGGCTCTGCGGCCAAGCCACTTATCCAATCAAAATCCTGCAGACACAGTGTCCATCAGTGCTAAACACCGCACCTTCGCCACTTACCCGAGCCAGTGGCCTGGACTGGTCACCCTTTCGTCTTCCTACAACGCTGCTGGATTGAGATTTACCGCTGCGGGTGTCCTGGGCCTAGACTCCGCGGATGGCGCGGATGAACCAGCCCCCTCGAGGCTGTCTGCGGGCTGCTTCCAGGCTCCTGATCCTTTCCCGGCGTCCCGCCTTCGCAACCTCTTCGCCTGAACCGGTGAGTGCCACTGCTGTAGGGGCGCATTGTGGTGGGGCTTGGGGTGCACTCATTGAACTGCCCGGCCTGTTCACGAGTGGATGCCATGCATCATACACCAGTGTCTGCCACTTAGGCCTCTCCTCTTTGGGCCGGGTGACGCAGGTGGTGCGCTCCCCTGAGATATCCAGCTGCAGCTTCGGTACTGGCCGCGCTGCCCCTTCAGCATTGAGACCTCTGGGGGTGATTTGCCTGCGGCTGCTCGTGTACTGGGCATCCGCCCTTGGGAGACACGTCTGCCGCTCATTGCCACTGCTCTTAGTAGCCGCCGACCTCTTTCCAAACCAGGCACGTGCCGGCTGGTTCCATTGCCTGGGAGCTCCTGTTTTTCTCCTCTCTGATCCGGTACTGCACTCTCTCTACTGCGTGGCACTCTTCCTCTGCCCTTTGCTGGGTCCTGCTGCAGTGGATGCCTGGTGACTGAGGTGCCTTCATCCTAACACAATCTCGCACTCCTCTGGCCTGTAACTGGACTGTGCTATTGGCCTCCTTCTTAGGGGTCCCCTTACCCGGTGCGTCACGCTTTGAAGGAGCACCCACTGCTCCTTCACAGCGTGACGCACCGGGTAAGGGGACCCCAAGAAGGAGGCCAATAGCACAGGCCAGTTACAGGCCAGGAGCAGACCTTTGCCTGCTCCTGGCCTGCATCCTCCTAAGATGCCTTTGGCTGGGCTGGCACTGCTGCTCCCTCTGCTTCTCTGGCAGCCCTGCACGCAACTTACAAACCCTACTGCCACGCCGGTCTGGTCCACTCTTCACACGCCAGCCCCCGTTGCTTCTCTCCTGGACTGTGAGCTTGTTGATCCTTTGCTTTGACCCCTTGGCGTTGGGTTACGTCCCTGGTGGCCTCCGCGCCACGCTCGCTTCTCGCACACCAGTTGACTGCCTCGGCCCTCGGACAGAACCGCCTGCTGGCCCTGTGCATCCGCCATCTCCTGAGCTGCTATACCGTCTTTGGGTGCAACGTTCTTCTCCTTGCTCCATTGCCTTTATTCCGCTGCTTGTTCCCTCCCTCAGTCATGGGACGAACTGACCCCCAAGCAGCCCAAAATTGCCTTTGATCAACGCCGCCAGATGTGCCAGTAGGGCGCTGCCACTGACTGAGGGGACTCCATGTCTCCATCTGACATGGCTACTACTCGTGAGGTCGACCTAAAGGCCATCATGCTGGACGTCAAGTCCACTGTCACCAGCATAGCGGCCCAGCTAGACCAACTGTCAGCCCGGCTGGACACAGTGAAGGCCCGAGTAGTCTCCCACGATGCCCGCTTCCTGCATGAAGGGCCAGATTCACAGAATGAACTTAAGACTCAATCCTAAACTTAGTACTATTTTGGTATTCACAGAATGCACTTACTACTTTTGGCATTCACAGAATGCACTTACTACTTTTGGTATTCACAGAATGAACTTTCTATTTTTGGTATTCACAGAAGGTGGGATTCTGTCCTAAGTTTGTCTTAAGTCTGTCTTAAGTCTGTCTTAAGTTTGTCTCAAGACAAACTTAAGACAAAATCCTAACTTCTGTGAATACCAAAAGTAGTAAGTTCATTCTGTGAATGCCAAAAGTAGTAAGTGCATTCTTTGAATACCAAAATAGTAGTAAATTTAGGATTGAGTCTTAAGTTCATTCTGTGAATCGGGCCCTTAGAGACCAGGGTGTCAGACGCGGAGTACTCCGCCACCCAAGAACGTCAGAAACTGCTGCAAATGGACAAAATACTGGACCTCATCCGGAACAAGAACGAGGATTTGGAGGCGCGCTCCCGTAGGAGCAACCTCCACATTACGGGAGTGCCTGAATCCACCAACAACTCCCGTATGGAGGACTTTGTGGAATAGTTGGTTTGTGAGTTCTTTGGCGACATCCACTCACCTGTCTTCTTTGTCGAGCGGGCCCACCGCTCCCTCGGCCCTAGCCCTGGCCTACCGGCCCACCCTCTCATTGCCAAAATCTTGAACTTCAGGTACCGCAACATCATACTATGGGCGCCCGGGGAGAAAGGGGAAATCTGGCATTAGAGCAACTCCCTGTCGTTCTATCCCGACTACACCATTGCAGTCCAGGCGACTCGCTGTGAATTCCTTCCGGTGAAACGACTCCTCCAGAAGCACGAGATCTCCTACTTATTGGCATATCCTGCCAAACTGCGCGTCAAACAGGGCTCCAAGACTGTCATCTTTCCGGACCCCAGAGAAGTGTTGGCATTTGCTAAAAAACTGGACAGGTTACATCGCACTTCGTCTGCCAACTCCCAAGCTGCTGCTGACGATAATCTCTGTGATAATGATAGACCTGCTGGCACGTTCTGTCTTCTTTATGCTCTTGGGTTTTTGTTACTCTGATTCTTGGTTCAAATGGGGACTTTTGTATTTATGTTGACTCCTAGGCCATCACAGCTCATATCCTTGCCGTCGGCACAGTGTCCTCTACTTCTTGATGTTCACTCTTTGCTGTCTGCCACCCCTTATGGCTAAACCACGCTGCCTTTCTGGCAGAGTTGTGTGCTGAGCGCTTCCATGCCCTCACAGGATGATTCCCTTCTTGGACACAGTTCTTTCCCGTCCTAGTTGTGGGTCCCTGGGGTGGGAATGGGTGGTACCTCAGACTGATTGGGGGGTTGGTGTGGGAGCGGGTTGTGGGGTTCTCTGGGGTTTTTTGTTTTGAGGGTGGGTTTGGGTGGTTAGGTGGTGGGAGCTTGGTATTTGCGACCTCTCAATGAGGCACTACTGTTTTCGTCTTCACTGGCTCACATATTGAGCCCTTTCAAGTTAAGTCTCCTCTCTTCTGTTGTTCAAACTCCTGTTGGGGGGATTGTATTGTTCGATCTGTTGCCTCCTCATGAAGACCTTATTGTATTTTTGATTGCACTGTCTCACAGAGATTCCACGGCTATTGCACTGTTGCTCTTCCTCGTTATTCTCTGCACTGTTCAGCGCATCTGCACACAGTTTCTGCCTTCTCCATTTCCCCTTTTCGGCACCCCGTCCTTTGATACTGCACTATGTTTGACACTACACTATGGACCTGGAATGTTCGTAGGCTTAACGACCACCGCAAGGCACGACTGGTCCTTTGGCATAAGGTGGACATTTGTTTTTTACAAGAGACCCATCTGCTACCCGCCACCTCCTCCAGACTCATTTCCCGTCAATGCGCAAAGGGCTCCCATGGCAGACCTCCCAAGTGTTCATTGATACTGGGGGTTGATTTGTCATTTTGCATGGCACTCTTCGGGCCCAGCCTCTGACACTTGCTGTCTTGTATGGCCCAAACTGCAATGAACCGGACTTCTTCGCGCAAGTCAGGCACCACGTCTCATCCTTTGGCCCCGCTGCGCTCCTCTGGGGGGGGTGATTTTAATATTACATTGTCCGCTGATTTAGAACGGTCCGGCACTCATCCCCCCACCTGCATGCGGTTTCACTCCTCAGCTTCATTATCTCGGACAATTCCCTGTACGACGCATGGCTTCATTCCCACCCTGCTGTGCGGGAGGCACATGTGTCACTGGTACTCGTGGCTGCTGGTCCCAACTGGATCACAACTCCTGATGCCTTGGTCCGGCTTACCTCGGTTGATCATACGGCGCACACTCTCTCAGATCATGCTCCCGTTCATCTGTGCCCCTGTCTTCCAGAATCCCCTTGCATGCCTTCCCTGGCGGCTTCCCCCAACATGCTACACGACTCGTCTTCTGTCCCGAAATACAAACCGCAATCGTGAATTATTTCGAGCTCAACGAGGGTCTGTGGACTCTCCATCTATGCTTTGGGAGGGCTTTAAAGCTGGACCATGGTGAAAGCATATCCATACTCGGACCCAGAGTATGTACCACCATCCAAGGGGGACGACAACTCTGACGCTTCAAGCAATGCGTCTAGTAACACCTCTAATTCCAGTGGTAATTCCAGCAATGGAAGCATTAAAACAAGAGGCAGAGGACGAGGCAGAGGGAAAAACAATTGGTCCACATTTAATCCAATGCCAATGCCACATTTCCAAGATGTGTACAACCAACCAAACTTCCCTATGTACGGATGGCAACCACCGTTCCAACAACCCTTTTTTCCCCAAAATCCTTATATGCCCCCTTTTTTAAACCGGGGCGGGAGAGGACGAGGCAGGAGAAAAAACGCCAACCAGGGCAACCAAGTCCATTGGGCACCGGAAGATCCGAATACCAACCAGGGCAAGAACAAGGCCCAACAACCAGGACCGAGCAATCGGAGAACCTAATCACAAACCTGTCTAACAGACCTCTCACCAAAGATGAGGAATCAGTACTTAATAAAGGGCTAGGCTTTGTACCTACCGCAAATCTGGACAAATTTAAACTCCACTGTGAATTAGCTTCCTTTTTTAGGAAACTAAGACTCAAAGCTTTTTTTGAAAAGAGAACCTCAACAGAGGAAAGCACTGATCTAAACGAGACTGGACTCCGAAATAAGTCCACATTCACACCACCACCTCACACGGTTCCTGTAGAAATCTCTACTTTCGAACAGGCCGTTTTTAACGAGGTGGAGAAAATATCCCCCAAGAAGCCATTCATGAATCTCACTAAAAAAGAAAGCATTGCACTGAAAAACCTACAAAACTCCGACACCATTATCATAAAACCAGCTGATAAGGGCGGAGGGATAGTCATCCAGGATAAATCAGCTTACCAAACAGAATGCCTCAGATTACTGGATGATCCCTTGAACTATCGTAGACTACCGATGGACCCCACAGATGACCTCAGGGGAGAGATCATATCACTTGTGGAACATGGAGAAGCAGAAGGCTACCTCTCCAAACAGGAGGCGGACTTTCTATGCAAAAGCGAAGGCAAGATTCCCTATTTTTACACGCTGCCAAAACTGCACAAAAACAAAATTCCACCACCAGGGAGACCCATCGTCTCAGGGATTGGTTCATTACTTGAACCCCTGTCCTGTTTTTGTGATGTCTTCTTCAAAACAATGGTCCAAAAAACCTGCACATACTTACAGGATACAAAAAGCGTATTACGCCGCCTTGATCAGCTAACCGTAGATGATGACACCATCTTGGTTAGCTTTGACATTGAGAGCTTATATACAAGCATTCCTCAAGACGCTACCTTAGAGGTACTCAAAAGGGCTCTGGAAAAAGAGGACTGGACCTCAAGAACCCCAAGAGAATTTATCTTAGAATGCGCTAGACTGGCCCTGAAGAAAAACTATTTCCAATACGAGGACAAGATCTTTCTCCAAACAGGGGGCACTTCTATGGGCAGTACTTTTGCTCCCAGTGTAGCGGGTTTGTACGTTTACGATTTTGAAGAGAAGTACATCTTGAGTCAGCAAAACCCCTACAGTTCTAATATCTTACTTTGGAGAAGATATATAGACGATGTGCTGACTATCTGGAAAGGAAGTGAAGACACACTATTAAGCTTCTTCAACTGGATTAATACAAGAGATGAACATTTGAAATTCACGATTGTAAAAGACTCAAATTCACTGGTCTTTCTGGATCTCACCATAACGAAAACCAATGGTAAACTATCAACTGCAACCCACTACAAACCCACAGCCAAAAACAACTTGCTCCGCTTTGAAAGTTTTCACCCCAGACCCCTACGGGAAAACTTGCCATATGGGCAATACCTACGGCTACGCAGAAACTGCAGCGAACTTGATGATTATAAACACCAGGCACAGGATCTCACAACTAAATTGAAGAATCGGGGTTACCCCAACAAAATCCTGAATAAGAGCCAAAGACGGGCCCTGAAGGACTGGGTTCTTTTGGACCCAGCGGTGCCAGGGCACAACACCTGAAACCTTCGTGGGTAACCTGCTCCGGCGTACGAGTCACAGAGACACGGGACACTTCCTTCGGCGTCAAAGATTCAAGGTTTATTTACTGCAGGGAACACAGAGATCACAGGAAGTACATCAAGTGTAGTTCGGGGAGACTGCTTCAAATTGGTTCTGTGGATCGCTCCTTTTATACAGTTTTTACCCATAGGATAACATTGAACACAAAAGTTTACAACCTGGTTCCCACAATTAGCCCCCAGAGGGGTCGCTTTGGTCACTTTGAAACACATGAGGTCCGGAACGTAAGTGCGGAAACATTTTGGCGGTTCCCAACTGTAAAAACCATCTTCCCACCATTAGCAAATTCCAATCAGCAGTAAAGTAGATCGGAATAGGAACGAAGACAGGTGTAGAGGAAGACAGAGACAGTGGGGAGATCGGAAAGGGTGTAAAAGGGGAGGTAACGGGAAACACGAGATACAGGCATCAAAGGGACGTGCCTAATGAGATGCACGGCTGAGACAATAAGCCCGTGCGGTAAGATGAGCCTCGAGCGGCGCCATCTGCCTTACAGCAGCAACCCCCTCGTCATAAAGACACTTACAAAGGACATGTGTCTTCCGCAAATATCTTGGGAGTCCCAGGGTCGCGAAGCGGACAGCGTCCGTTCGCTGGCTACTTGAGGGCAAGAGACAAAATGGATGCCGTATCTAAGATGGAACCCGTGGGTATAGATGAAAAACCCACATAACAAACGAACGGTTTAAGTTAGCACAGCGAAACTGCGCACACTTAATAAACTCGTCATTCGCGGTTCATAGATACCAGACTCGACCATATTCGTGCGAGTCGAAAACACCACTTACAATTGTCACGGAACCTCAGACGCTCCTTTTGCCCTCATGTAGGCAAGCACTAGTCGGAATCATATTCGATATTCATCAGACCATCGAGATGTTGTTGCAGCATAGCTCTGTCCAACCGAGTCCCCTTGGTAGCAGATGGTTGTCTCATACACGTTGTAGCACAGAGGCCACATAAGGCAGGACCACACTGCACGCAAAGGCAACACGTGAACAGGAACACTACCACAACTCCGATGATCATCAGAATTTTCCAACCCCAAGTCGACATCAGGCCCCAAAACCATCCAAGTAGCGTCCAATCCCCTACATCCACGTGTATGGATTCGGAGATCTTATGCAACCTCGAGATGGCTTGATAGACAGTAGGAGCATTATCTGGGATGAAAATGCAGCAGCTCGAATGGATCACCTTACATACCCCACCGCGATCTGCTAGAATGACATCTAAAACCATACGGTTTTGTAACGTCATAAGTCTCTCCGCCTGAAGTTCCGTGGTGATATTACCAAGGGCACTGGCAGTAATATTAGCTGTCGATTCTACCACTCGAGTCAACTGTCTCAGGTTCCTACTATTGACCATAGGTCCCCAAAACGGGAGGAAACCCTTGAAAAAGTCTCCTGCCTCTTGACCGGCAGTGTCTTCTTCGCTAATTACGCCTCGTACAACTCTAGTCTTATGATAATCGGCATCTACAGTGAACGTCGGAAGCAACAGATTTGCAATAAAACATGTGCCCATGAAGTCAGCGGGCAACCATGTGTATGCACGATCATAACAGATAAAATAGGTACCCTTGGCAGCCAGAAATACAGGGGACGAGAACATTGGCAGAATGTAATTTTCAGTGCAAGCACTTGCTCCAAGTAGGGCTTGCGATCTTCGACCACGACCCATAAGGCAAAAATTACCAGTGTGGGGTACGACCCATATTGGAGGCGAGCTTTTAAGCTGCTTTTCACTAGTGAACGCACTATATTCACCTCTACTTAGGACCTTATAGGCTTGTACCTCTTCTTCAGGGATAAGCGAATGGTCATAGATCTCACTATCCATATCCTCTATTGCTATCGATAAAGGCTTCTGATACGAGGTAGGGCCAGAGTAGGGGGAACGTGGTTCTCGAATGGGGTGGAAACCCAGTGCGCTTCGAAACATTGTTTGGAATGCTCGAGCTGACCCTTGGGAACTATACGGTAACACCAGATATGGAATTCCCTTATCCGTAGTATGTGGCATCAACCCACACACCCAACAATTAGTAGTGTTAACCACTAACTGATGCTGATGGAGGAGCTGAATAAAGGAATTGTTGCGGAATTCTACACGTCTAGCCTGCTCGTGTTCCGGTAACATGTGAAAGGAATGAGGAGAAGCAGTAGAAGTAAGATTAGGGTAAGGAGTAGGAGTAGGTGTAGCAGGTAAGAAATAAGACATAGTGTAGTACACCCCACCCGCCAATAATGCAGAAGCAGTCAAAAACAACACAAACAATTGAAATATGAAACATTTGGTACGACTGAGTTGCTGCAGCTTGAATCTGTGCGCCTGAACTCCCTCCAAATCATTCAGCTTCGAGAATGCCATTCCCTACGACCGTCCGCAACGTTTCTTGACGCACTTCGTTCTGTGCAGCAATAGTCAATCCCCAGGAGTTCCTAGGAACCGACGGCCTTTAACCTAGCGTCAAGACCTACTGTCCAGAAGGAAGTACGCGCGCGGCCCTACGGCCTTCGATACACAATATGTATATATATAAGCACAATGTCTCTCAGCTGTGGAAGTAAAAAGATACAAGGAGGAAGCTTGATATATGTACAAAAATTTCAATGATACGAATGTTCAAAACTGATCACGGGAAATCGGGGATAATGCAGTTGTCAATTTCAGCAAAGCAAAAATATTTTATTTGTCCTTAGTGTGAGATCGCAAAGAATATCGGTGTTTCCCGGGACGTGTCTGCTCGTCGAACAAAGGATCCGTTGAAGAGACAACGTCCTGCTGATCAGTTGATTGTTCTGGTCTTGAGTCTTTTGCTGATAAGTGTTCAACAGTGGCTTTCTGCTGCGCTGAGGATTCTCCAACAAGCTGTGCGTCGCTGAAAGGTACAAACGCCGGCAATGTTTCTGTTTCTGTTGACGCAATGCCTTTCCTTACCCACGGGTCTGCCGGCAAAGGAATAGGGACTCGTTTACAATGGGTAGCATGTACCCAATTTTTCCGCCCCTCAAGACGAACGGCAGTCCTCGTGGCCAGGAGCACCTGGTAAGGTCCGGTAAATCTAGGGTCCAGATTGTTCTTTCGTGAAAAGTTGCGTGTTACTACCCAGTCTCCGGGCTGGAGCTGGTGGCCTGGACCCTCCGTCTGCGTCGGCAATGCGTCGTAAACCTGTTGGTGAATTAACCTCAGTTTAGCAGTCAAGTCATGTAAATAGTCAATCAACATTGGATACTCAAGATCAGAAAACATTCCTGGCCTAGGAACCCCCCACACATTCGCAGGACGGCCGAACACTATTTCATAGGGACTAAGCCCTATTCGGGAGTGTACAGTCGCCCTAGTCGACAGTAATGCTAGAGGCAAAGCGTCAGGCCACGAAAGACCAGTCGTAGCCTGAATCTTTGCTAGCTTTAGTTTAAGGGTGCCGTTGTACCCCTCAACTAATCCAGCTGACTGGGGATGATTGGCGCTGTGGAATTTTTGATTAATTCCAAGGCCCTTACACACACTCTTCATCACACTCCCAACAAACTCACTTCCGTTATCTGACCACACGACTCTAGGCATTCCATACCGAGGAAAATATTCCTTCAGTAGGATTTTCGCAGTAGACAAAGCAGTATTGTCTTTGAGGGGATAGGCCTCGATCCATCGGGAGAATGCGCAAACCACAACTAAAACGTATTTCAGGTTATTGCATCGCTCCATATGGATGAAGTCCAATTGAATCACCTCAAAGGGATACGAAGGAGGAGCAAAACTGCCAGGGGGAGTTGGGGTTCCTTTGCCAGGATTGTACATTATACACACCATACAATTCTTCACCAGACGTTCAGCACATTTCGTAATTCCATCATTCTTCCACACAGGCGACAACAACTTACAAATACCTTTCGCGCTAATATGTGCTGACCCATGTGCCATTGTCACAACAGCCAGCACATACGCATCAGGCAACATCCATCTTTTCTGATCCGACAAATCAATCCAACAACCACTCGCATCCAACTTTCCCGTACTTTCTTTCCACTTCATCTTTTCAGTCTCAGTGGCCTCATTCTGAATTGCTTTCACACTCTCTATAGTATCTTCACACATACTCGATTCTGTAGGCCACCTAACCGGACTCGTCACATACATTCGAGTGCTAAGGTTCCGGGCAGTCTCCTTAGCAATCTCATCTGCAAACGCATTACCACGACCAACATCATCCGTCACTTTACGATGCGCACTACACTTAACAATCGCAACTTGTGTAGGCAAAGTCAAAGCATCCAAAAGATCATTCACCAACTGGCCATGCTGAATCTTCGTACCATGCGATGTCAAAAAGCCACGCTCTCGCCACAATCGTCCAAAACTATGCGCTACACCGAAAGCGTACTGGCTATCGGTGTACACATTCACACGTTTCCCTTTTGCTAACACACATGCTCTAGTGAGAGCGATCAGCTCTGCAGCTTGGGCAGAATTCTGATTTAATCTTGCAGTCTCAACAACAGTATTCAATGTTACAACAGCATAAGCGGTAGTCACATCACCATTCGGTAACTTAAAACACGACCCATCCACATACAAGGTGCCATCCGGATCTTCCAGTGGAGTGTTTTTAAGGTCCACTCGACCTTTCGTTTCCTCTTCCGTCCTCAAGTAGCAGTCATGTTCTGCTACTTCATCTGACTCTGCACTAATTGGTAACAAAGTTGCCGGATTCAGGACATTACAACGTTTTATCTGAATATGGCTTGCCAAGAGCGTCAATTCGTACCCAGACAGCCTCGCACTCGTCAAGTGCTGAGTTTTCGTACGATTCAGCAGAGTATCGACTGCATGCGGAACCATCACCGTAAGCATATTATCCATGACCAATCCTGCTGATTGTCGGATGGAGACCGCAGCTGCCGCAGTTGCTCTCAAACAACTCGGCAATGCTCTAGCTACTGGGTCCAAGGTCGAGGAAAAATATGCACATGGACGCTGTTTACCACCAAAAGGTTGCGTTAAGACACTCAAAGCACAACCTTCCCTCTCGTGAACATATAACGTGAACGGCTTGCTGTAATCAGGGGTACCTAACACAGGAGCCGAACACAATGAATCACGCAGTTCAGAAAAACTTTTCTGACATTCTTCCGTCCACGGTAAAGGAGTTGAAACATCCTTGCACGTAAGAGCCACCAATGGTTTCGCTAGCAATGAAAAATTAGGAATCCACTGCCTGCAGTACGACGTGATACCTAGAAAGTCACGCACATCTCTTTGGGTTTTTGGCACAGCCATTCGCGCAATCGCTGCAATTCTCTCTGGGGTCAATCTCCTTCCCTCCTTTGACAATAAGTGACCTAGATAGGTTACTTCTTGACAACAATATTGGAGTTTAGAAGGTGACACCTTGTGATGTAACTCACAGAGATGTTGCAGCAATGACACCGTAGCAATTTTACAAACGTCCTGAGTATCAGCAGCCACCAATAAGTCATCGACGTATTGGATTAAAGCCGCCCCAACCGGCAACCGAAACGCATCCAGTTGACCCTTCAAGGCTTGACTGTAAATCGATGGACTTTCACAGTAGCCCTGAGGAGCGCGTTTGAACCGGAAGCTACGTCCACCGAGAGAGAAACCGAAAAGGTCCCTGCTCTGTTCGGCAATCGGGATGCTGAAAAACGCATTTTTCAAGTCAATCACCGAAAACCATGATGCAGTAGCTGGAATCAGAGTCAGCAGCGCCGTGATGTCAGGCACAACAGGGAATTGAGGAACCACAATTTTATTTACCTCCCGTAAATCGATAACAAAACGATAAACAGGCGGTTTTGTAGGATCAGTACGTTTAAGAATGGGCAGTACAGGGCTGTTGCACACGTTTCCCCGGGTCTCTTCAATAACATCTTTCTCGATCAAGTCATAGATGATCGCCAACAATGCTCGTTCACCATCAAGGGAGATACGGTATTGGGGAATACGTGGCAATCGCACATTAGCTTTCAACTGAACAACATAAGGGGAGATATCAAGTAGGCCCACGTCATTTGGACCCGTCGCCCACAAAGACGCAGGAAGAGAACTCAATTCCGGTGGAAGCTTATCGAGAGACAAATACATGGGAGAGACTACTCTCTCTCCTAACGTAAGCTTTACACCCGCAGGAGAACAATACAAAGTTGCATACAAACGTTTAAGCAAATCCAGGCCCAAAAGATTTTCACCACAACCAGTGGTCAAAATCAACGGAGCTTGGAGCTCACGCGACCCTATGGTAAGGGGCAAAGGGCGCGAAACTGGATTGCTAACGGGGGCGCCAGAGAATCCAACGGAGACATTTGTTAAGCCAGACAAAGGTGCACCAGGGAGTTTCGAATGCATGATAGAACTTTTCGCTGCACCAGTGTCCAACAGAAAAGGCTCAACGACGCCCGATGTAGCAACTGCGACGTAAGGCCCTCTCTGATCAACCGGAACTGATACCACTCCCTCTCCTTGTCTTTGGCTGTCCTAGTAATTACTGTCGTCAGTTCCCTGATCGACGTAATAATCGTCTACATTGTACTGCGCAGATCGTCCTTGCGACGATCCACGTTGATCGAAACAATTATTAGAATTGGACGAATTGTCTGAGCGATCGTTCTGAACACCGCGACCTCTACCACGCGATGCCTGCTGTGAACCACCACGACCTCCTTTAGACGCATTACCACTATTACGTTCATTTAAAGCAGGACAATCAAATTTAATATGTCCTTCCTGTCTACAATAAGCACATTGATTGTACCCTAACGAGGATCTTTGGAAAGAGGAATCATTACGTGGCTGCGATCGATTCGATTGCGACTGCGATCTATTCTGTTGAGGCGCATTCTGATTAGAACGTGGCGGATACGCTTGTTGCAACAACACTTTAGTTTTTAGGTCTTTCGTCTTCTTGTCAGCACGGTCAATCTCTTCTTTCTCCCTATTTTCATAATATTGTGCCGTAGCCAATATCTGAGCCGAAGTAGAAACAGCCCATGCACTTTCCGAATTCTTCAATTTATTGCTCAAATCAGGCAATAAGTTCGACACAAATTTATCCACAAACAACCTTTGTCCACCCTCAGTACTCATATCTTGTCCACTATGATCAATGAATGCTTCCTCGAACCTCGTAAAGAAATCGGAAACACTCTCATCTTTCTTTTGTTTGCAAGCTGATAATTTGTCCCAATTTACTCTCATAGCTGGCATAAGCGTTTTCATTAGCGTTATTATTCTTTGAGGGAGAGCAGCAATCAACTGTTCAGGCTTAGCACCACCGACTTGCAACCCATCTGACGCTACAATGGCCGCCCAATCACCACCCAATTCATTTGGGTGATTTTCCTGACGAATCTTAGCCCATACCGGTTGCGGTACGACATTACCGAACAACATGTCGATATCGGCAAGATTCATTATCGTAGCGTCTACGAGCTGCGATAATTCCTTGTAATACCCTGCAGGATTTTTGCGAGGGTCAGGCAAAGATTGCTTCACCTGTAACACTTCCGATCTTTTCCATGGGAGATGTATCCATACTCGCTGGAAATGCGGCGGAACAATAGGAATAGCAGTAGCATCGCCGGGCATCCACACTGGTGGAACTTCCCGCATAGGGTATTGGCCAGACTCGTCTGGTTGTTTTTCAATATCCTCAACGAACAATGCATGAGGTATTGGAGCGGGACGGAAAGATAGTAACCGCTCAATAGCACGTCGGACGTTAGTATCTACTATCAGTCCAGTTGCGAACTGAAGTCGAAGCTCAGACAGGGCGATTAGCACCTCGTCAGGCGCAACGGCCGCTATCTGATCATGAAGGAACTTGCACATTTCGTCAAACACGTATCTCTGGGTTGGTATATTAAATTGACAAAACGTTTCGAGAACAACACGAGGTGGATTTCTAAGGGGGTTTACCATCCAACCCATCGCCATATTATACAACGCAACACGTTCTCTGTTTCCAGGCAGCTGACTACGTCTCTGAGGACCATCAGAACCAGCAGACCCATGAACAGGTCCGAGCGACTGAAAGAAGCTTGTCGCAAGGGGAGAATTACGATTACGGGTAGAGGGAGAAGAGTAAGACACAGGACTAACAAGAGAAGGAGTAGAAACAGTAGCAGCAACAGGGGTTAACAACACAGGAGCAGTAACAGGAACAGGAGTATGTGGAAGCGGAGGAGCAGTAGGGATAGTGACAGACAAAGGAGCAGGAACAGGCGGAAGAACGGGTGCAGGTTGAGGAACAGGCGGAGGAACAATAGGTGGAAGAACAGGTACGGCAGGGACCACAGGAGCTGCGGTACCCTGTACGTACGGAGGTGGCGACTTCATAAGATAGGACATTAAAGGATCCTCAACTACCTCTTCCTTCTTATCCAACTCCGTAGGTAAAACAGGATAACATTTATCTATAGTCATACGCTGTAGCCTCTCAAACACTTCCTTATCCTTATCCTCCTTATCACGCTGGAACTGCTCAGCTTTCTTCACTATGGTAGCAACAGTATCTCGCTGACTACGTTTATTTTGTCTGATTTCTTTCTGTCGGGCTTCTTTGCGCCACAACCGAAAGGCATCAAACATGGCCGGCCTTGATTTACGTTCGAACAATTTCATTTCCAGATTATCTAAGATCGACGCTTCGAAGCTACCGTGAGGTGGCCAACGAAGGTCGCCGTCTTTCTTCGTATATTTAATCCAATAATCGTTAAAAGCAATCGGGCCTAGCCCATGTTTGCTATATAAGTCATAAGTAGGAGTTCCAACCGGAGGTATCGGACACGAGTCCTCCAGCAGGGAATCCGCACCACAAGGTCTAAAACAGCTAAACAAAGTACTGCGACCAGGCATCTTGCACGCTAGCCGAGTTTCACAAACTTCAAGGGTTACGGGATTTACCAAGTCCCAGCAAAGAACAAAACCCTCGGTTTTTGGCGGCTGCAGTCGTCAAACAATACAACAACAAAGTACGCTAGCAAAGTGTCACCGACAAAAACACTCATACAGCGTGAACAACAAAAACACTCGCTAAAGTGTTCAACAACCAAGAACTCTGGGAGCGACCCACAAATACTTAACTCAAAGATCGATGGCGTCACCAGGAAGGCCCGTCAATCGTCTCGCTATACCAAGGTCTACGCCAGGCGCCAAAACAGGTCTACAGTCAGGGCAGCAGTCCGTCGCAGCCGTCAGGAGGCGGGAATCTTCGCGGGAAAAGTCTTCGGGCCACTTATTTCGACAACAGGATCGATGAAGCGGAGTGCACCTTCCCTCGGAGATTTCACACGAAGTTCCTCACGATCGTCGGGCTTGGACCGGTACCACTGATGCAGCCCCACGTTGGGCGCCAACTGAAGGACTGGGTTCTTTTGGACCCAGCGGTGCCAGGGCACAACACCTGAAACCTTCGTGGGTAACCTGCTCCGGCGTACGAGTCACAGAGACACGGGACACTTCCTTCGGCGTCAAAGATTCAAGGTTTATTTACTGCAGGGAACACAGAGATCACAGGAAGTACATCAAGTGTAGTTCGGGGAGACTGCTTCAAATTGGTTCTGTGGATCGCTCCTTTTATACAGTTTTTACCCATAGGATAACATTGAACACAAAAGTTTACAACCTGGTTCCCACAATTAGCCCCCAGAGGGGTCGCTTTGGTCACTTTGAAACACATGAGGTCCGGAACGTAAGTGCGGAAACATTTTGGCGGTTCCCAACTGTAAAAACCATCTTCCCACCATTAGCAAATTCCAATCAGCAGTAAAGTAGATCGGAATAGGAACGAAGACAGGTGTAGAGGAAGACAGAGACAGTGGGGAGATCGGAAAGGGTGTAAAAGGGGAGGTAACGGGAAACACGAGATACAGGCATCAAAGGAACGTGCCTAATGAGATGCACGGCTGAGACAATAAGCCCGTGCGGTAAGATGAGCCTCGAGCGGCGCCATCTGCCTTACAGCAGCAACCCCCTCGTCATAAAGACACTTACAAAGGACATGTGTCTTCCGCAAATATCTTGGGAGTCCCAGGGTCGCGAAGCGGACAGCGTCCGTTCGCTGGCTACTTGAGGGCAAGAGACAAAATGGATGCTGTATCTAAGATGGAACCCGTGGGTATAGATGAAAAACCCACATAACAAACGAACGGTTTAAGTTAGCACAGCGAAACTGCGCACACTTAATAAACTCGTCATTCGCGGTTCATAGATACCAGACTCGACCATATTCGTGCGAGTCGAAAACACCACTTACAATTGTCACGGAACCTCAGCCCGCAATCAACACCGAGCGGCCCTCCTAGAGGATACAACCAGAACAGAAGAGGAACCTCCATTAACATGTGTTACAACATATAATACAATTTCCAATGACGTAACAAAAATCATAGGAAAACACTGGAGCATCCTCAATACTGGAAACTTACATTGGGAAAAGCTTCTTTTTTCATATAAAAGAGCTAGGAGCATCAGAGATGCAGTAGTGAATACCAGACCAAAAACAACTATAACGGAGAATGAGTCTGTTTTGAACATATGGGGTTTGCCAAAAGTGACAGGACATTACAAATGCAGAAATTGCAGCGTCTGCCCATTTACCAACAATGCCAAAACACTACAACTAGAACCCAACAAAGTATGGACGATCAGGGGGCATACGAACTGTAACAGTGAAAACGTGGTGTATCTGCTAACATGTCCTTGTGACCTCAGATACGTGGGTATGACCGGCAGAAAAATTAAGACACGCATTAGTGAACACAGAAGCACCATTAGGTGCAAAAAGACAAACACAAAGCTTACTGAACATTTCCTGTCGGCTGGCCACAGTGCGGATGACATCCGCTGGACAATAATAGAACAATTAAGACCAGGAACCAATATAAACCAACGCCTTTTTGAGAAGGAACAAAGGTGGGTTTATAGACTTGCCACCTATATAACTGGGCTCAACGACAACATCCCATGGCACTCAGTAATGGGGTAATCTATCCCTGTTAACACGGTGTGTAAGCAAAATCCTCTCTAAACCATTCTATAGTTCCACATATGATACGCAAACTGATTCCATAAGACCGAACTATGATTCAATATTGAATACAGCAACCGAAGCATGTCTTGTATATTGTGGTTTCCAGAGTCTGATACCTCTTTAGCTCATTGTACACTTTTCCGCTTAATATTGGTTTTACCAATGCATTAAAACTAATCTTTCCCTTCTCCAATGCGCGACCCGCCCTCGAGCGCCGTTCGCGTTCATAATCACCTAGGTAACCGAAAAACGCTGTATCCCACGTGACCAACATCGTCACACACAGCGTCATCGGGCACCACCCCCAAGCCGCGCACCGATTGGTTCGCGGGAACTCCCTGAATGGAGCCACGCCTACCCAGGAAGTAACGGACAATCTACTTCTAGACGCCGTTACCGCTACGGGTGACTCCACGGGGCATTTCCGAGAACAGAACCAAGTAGGTTGAAAGGCCTGACGAGCAGAAGCCGCAAGTAAGTGCCCTGAATCTTAGAATTGAGACGTAAATAGTGCGTCTCCAACCAGGACGCGCCCATTTGCTGCAACAGTTTCATGGGATACAAACCTTTTGATTTGCCGCAATTCTTTAGGTAACGGATACCTGCAGTCTTGGCCAACTCGATGCCCATGAAGCGCAAATTGCAGCTTCGAGTGTAAGCTATACAACCCCTAAGTGTGTGATGTTGTGAATTGGTACTAAAACCTAGATACCGGTCACTTTCAGAAATGCCTGGGCGTGTTGTGACGCCGCACTAGAGATAGCGATTGCTCTCCCACACCCCCCCTTCCCCTTGTCACGTGTACCTATAACTAGTGCATTAACTAGTTGTTGGAATAACTCTCAACACCTTTATGCTCCGGTAAACTTCGCCTGAGCACTTCTGTCAACTACCACAGACAGACCACGGGTACGACCTGAAATGCGAGGTGTTTTACTATCACATGAGTACTCACCTAGCACAATAACTATAATAATTTGTACCCTTGTATTGTTATCCCAGTACGTTTACCCAACCTTTTATATGTTTTCTATTTCCACAGGTTTTTCTCCTGAACTCAGGAAAAAGCACTTTTTAACACCAGACCACTATTTATGGTCTGCTTTTGGACGAGGACTGGACACGCCTTAGCGTGTGTGTACCACCCCGTTCAAACACGGTCCTGACGAAAACCACATAATACTACCATTGGTTGAAACATGTAGACCTATTTTAACTTGTAAATAATTCACATAGCACACTACGCTATTTTTATTCTTTTTCACACGTCTCGTAGCACCTAATCCTTCCTAAATAGGCACTGGTGCAACATATATTTTAACAGGGTTCAAGCACTCCAGAATAAATTCTTGGTGTGAGTAGACTTGATCCCTTTTTAACACACTTTTCATAATTATCATTGGCACATATAAAATCAAAGAAACCCGCTCCACTGTAATCAGGTGTCGCAGCACACCCTATAGGCACTCGGCCTATGGGGTGGGACCCCGATGATGAAGCATGTCACCAACTAGGTTGGTGAGTGAGGGGTCTTCTATAAGGACTATGACTGTCCAATATAAAAAGGTTGGGGCAATCTTTTGCTAAAATCAGAGCCTTAAGCTCTAGATACAGAAGGAATCTCTTCTTTGTATAAATACCTTTTTGCCTTTAGGGGGTACTCCTCCACTGTTTGTTTAATTCTAGTTTAGGGGACCAGGAGTTCCCACCACACATAAGACTGTGCAAACTTCCCTTACTCTCCTTTTTGTTATACACAGGGCTTTAAAGCCGTCATCCGTGGGGAATGTATTTCTAAGCAGTCCGGCTTCCTCCGCTCCATCCGCGGCACTCTCGATAAACTGGAAGAAGAGATTAAGGTACTCGATGATTCTAACGCCCAGGACTCGCACCCTGACATGCTTGCTCAGATACGCAGGAAACTCACTGACTTCGCAGACAAGACTAACAGAGAACTTACGTTTCTCGGTAGGGAGGCACGAGCACGCCATTTTGGTGAGGGTGAGGGTGGCAGCCCTGGCAAAACTCTTGCCAACCTCCTCTGCCAGCCTCAGGCTGCATCCTACATCACCGCCCTTCAGGACGGCGGCCCTGCCCGTACTCCATCCCCAGAGGAAATTAAGACGCGATTCACTACATTTTATGCACAACTCTAAAAGGCCGGATCGGTACCACAGCGTGAAGTACTCAACCAATATTTTGACACTCTCCAGCTCCTCTGACTTGATAATCCTCATCAGGAGTTCCTAGATGAGCACTTCTTTGAAGAAGAATTTTTAGCGGCAATCAATAGTATGCCCGGTGACAAAGCCCCCGGTTCAGTTGGCCTGCCAGCCTCCTACAAAGCCTTTGCCCCGCTTTTGATTCCTCATCTAGCGTCCAATGTATAATGAATCTTTCGAAATGGGTCAGTTTCCTCCGTCGCTGCGCGATGCCTTATTGACTCTACTCCTAAAACTGGACAACCCACCTGAACAATGAGTCTCCTACCGTCCTCTATCCCCCATCAATAATATCTTTGCCAAATTGCTCACTTCCCGTCTCCTTCCTCTCATGCCGCTCACTGCCCGCCCTGACCATTCCGGTTTTATCCCCGGACGCACGACCTCTCACAACCTCCGGACCATTTTCGCTGTCCTCCATCAAATTATCCTGTGCTTCCGGCAGTGGCCCTGCTCGATGCCACCAAGTCCTTCGACACCTTGGAGTGGCCCTTCCTCTTTTATCTCCTTCCCCGGTTGGGTTTTAGCCAGGTCTTTTTACATAAAGTGCTTCTCCTTTACCCTCTTCCTACAGCCCGTCTCCGTATAAGTCCACAGACTTCTGAGCCTATCCCCTCAGGCGCGGTACTAGGCAGGGTTGTCCATTGTCCCCCATGCTATTTGCTGTTGCAATGGAACCCCTCGCGGCTCTGCTCCGGCAAATTTATACCCAGAGAGGCATCGGCTTTGCGGCCCGTGCCCTGCTAGTCTTTATGTATGTGGACGATGTCACTCTTTATGTCCGTAATCCCCAAGAGAACCTCAGCCCACTGGTCCATGAAGTGATATGCTTTGGTGGCTACTCAGGAATTCAGGCCAACTGAAATCAGTCTGTACTGTTCCCTTTACAGATGCCACAACACCCGTTTGTTCATGACTATCCCTTCGTGTGGGCATTGGAGCCCGCCAGATATCTGGACATTTGGTTAAGCAGGGATGTGGATGAACTTTGGAGAGTTAACTATGGCCATGCAGTGGACTGGTTTGAGTCCAAGATCCCTCGCTCGATCCGGCATCCACTTTCCTTGCCCAGACGCATTGCCATCGCCAAAATGGTGGCACTTCCGAAGTTTTTATACTTATTCGTCAATATCCCCATCCCTGTCACCACTCACTTTTTCCGTAAGGTTCGCTCTTTGCCCATCACCCTCATCTGGGCCGGTCAACAACCCCGGATCCTACAGCACATTCTACAGCACCCTCAGGCTTCCGATGTCGCATGGCGGGCTAGGTGCCCCGGACTTCAAGCTGTATGCCCTTAGTGCTGAAGCCAGTTTTCTTCATTTCTGGCTCCACCCCACTCCGTTCCAAACTCATGTCATGGTAGAGGCTGACCTCGCCGCCCCGTGGCCGCTCACGACTCCCCTATTCGCCCCGGAGAAACTCCATCGCACTGAAAGAGACACCATTGGAGTCCTGCGTTGGGCTTGGGAAGGGCTCCGCAAATTCTCTGGCTCTTATATGCTTTCCGCGAACACTATGCCAATCACTCATCACCCTGCCTTTCCCCCTCTTCAGTCTTCCGGGATGGCCAAGCGCGCCAATCAGCTGGGCCCCTCCACAGTGTTGGACCTCTACCCTCGGGATACATTCTTCTCGCCTGCCACAGATTCTGGCCCCATGGAAACCCTGTTATACTACCAACTCAGAGCAGTTTGCAAAAAGCTTCACTCCACAATTTCCCAACCCCCCTTTTCGATGGCTACCCTTAATCTTTTCTATGCATCCCCCTCTCCTAAAAAATTGTCTTCAAAATCTATGCCGACACGCCAGCAGCATCTTCCATCTCCACTGACCGGGCGCGCGTTGCTTGGGGTGAAGATCTGGGAGCTGAAATTTCTCAAGTCGACTGGTTATATTGTTGCAAGCAGATCAAATGCCTCTCCCAAACTATCGCTTGAGCCTTATTCACTTCAAGTACATACATCGGCTATATCCGACCCCTGCCCAACTTCACAAATTGGGACTTGTTACTAGTGATAGATGTCTGCGCTGCTCTGCACCTGCGGCGGACGTCTCTCACCTCGCCTGACTGTGCTCCCGGGTCTCCGCATATTGGTGTGAGGTCTGGGCTGCCATCTCTGCAATCACTTCGTCACTGATCCAACCCGACCCTCTGCTTTGCCTCTTACGCTTTGTTAAATTTTGTCTGGACGCCACCCGCCACTTGACTGCCATGCTACCGGTCCTCGCGCGGTGTAGCGTCTCTATGTGTTGGGGTTGCAAGCCTCGCCTAAGGTTGCCCTCTGGCTTGAAGATGCCTCCCGCTGCCAAACCCTCCTGTCTGAGTTCTGGGACCTTTAACCAGTCACATCTCGCCCAATTGACATTTAGGGCCCGCTCTGCTCCCATCTCCCCCTGCTCCCTCTGCCTTTCCACCTCACTTATGGCGCCTCTATCTGATCAATGTTTCACCCCCTCTGTGGTTATACGTGATTGTTTTCTGGCATTGTTTCCAAATGTCATAATGGCTAAGATTGCCTCTGCTGTGCTGTATTGTACTGTTGTGCTCATTGCCTCGAAACTGTGTAATCCTGTAACTGTGCTGTGCATCTTCGTCAGAAAAGGATTTTGGAAATTGAAAAAAAAAAAGAAAGAACAGTGGGGCATATTACCAACAACTAGCGATATTTATCGCTAAATAGGCTTAGCGACAATTTTTTTATCGCCGCGCATTGCCGGATTTTATTGCTGAGATAACGTGCTATTATAAACGTTTATCTCAAAAGCGATAACATTTCTGGCGATAGCGGCGAAATCCGTGAATATCGCTAACAGGGTCTTAGCCTGAATATCCACCTCCCATTGGATATAATAGCTACGAACTGGTCTGAGCAGGTTTTAGTTTTTAGAGATATCCAAGTTTAGCGCAAATATTTCCATCGCTACACCTGCGTTGATAATAGGCAATAGCGATGTTAGCGACTGTTTTCAGTCGCTAACAGTTTGGGTACGCCCACTTTGCATGTCATTTTTTTTATAATCAATTTTTATTAAAGTTTTCAATACAAAGAAAATTATACGTAACAAGTCACATAGTCCTATAAAATACCCCTGCCCCCACCCCGTGACACCACATAGCAAATCAGGGTAAGTAGAATAAGCCATTGGTACCCATCGAACATAATACTATATCAAGCCAAACTATTTGCCTCATATTTTGTGAAAGAGTTCTGAACAACCCCCGGTCTCAAAAACAGATTCTTCTTGTATCCCGCATCAATCTACTCCCCTTCTCCTTTTCCCCAGGGTTGGTGCCTCTGCCTGAGACCATCTGGCAGCAATGCCCCTTTTCGCCACTGCTAGCGCCGTCCCCAAGAGGTGCTTATCGGTTCTGGAGCCGTCAAGACCATCAAACACTCCTATAAGCAAGTGTCTCGGGTCATGAGGGACCACCCAACCCAACACACTCGTCAGCTCACTCTCCGCCCCTCTCCAGGATGACTCCAAGGCCGGACACAGCCACACCATATGGAAGAAGTCGGCCGGAGTCCCGGCGCAACGGGTACAGGCCGGGGAGGATCGTACACCTGCTCGAAAGAGATGGATCGGGGTCAAATAGGCTGCATGGAGGAAATAGAGCTGAACTAGACGCAATTTTGAGGATGTAGTTAGGGTTCTGGGTGCCATAAGGGCATCGCGCCAATCAGCTTCGTCCAAGGGTCCCACCCAACCCACCCAACCCTCCTAACGCTCCCTAAGATGGTCCAAGGATGCGGGGAGTTGTTGATCAGGGCACGGTATATCCGGGAAACCCCTCCCCTCCCCAGATCCCCCATCATAACTTGGGCCTCTTGGGGACTAAACTCGGGAATGGAAGTGGGTGTGGGTAGATGAATGTTGAGGGCATGGCGAAGTTGTAGGTACTTATAAAACTGGGAATGTAGGAGTGAGTGTCGCTGTTGAAGGTCAGAGAAGGAGCGCATGTGGTCCCCCACCAACACATCCCCTAGTAGGGTTATTCCTACCAGGTCCCATCGGCGGAACCCCTCCAGGGCCGCTCTCTCACCCAACCAGGAGCCACACCCCAGGGGCATTTGCCTTGTCAGTTTCCGATCCCAGCGCACAAGGCGGAGTGCGGCACGCCAAGCCGTAAGGAGCGACCTGGTGATGGAGGGCATGTCCCGGGGTACCGGGGAGCCATAGTGGTAACCCTGCAGGTGTGTAAACTCCAAAACAGTGTGTTCTATCCATTAGGCAGGGTCGGACCATCCACCCGCAAACCAATCGTGGATCACAATAAGTTTGGTGGCCAGATAATAGGCGTAGAGGTTGGTATCTTCCATACCACCATCAAATGGGGGAATTCGGGAGTGGGAGAGAGATAGGCGCGAACGTCCCCTTCCCCATAAGAATCGAGTCAACACGCTATCCAGTTCACGGAACCAGCTACTCGTGAGAGGGATCGAGGTGTTTTGTAAAATATAGAGGAAACGGGGAAGGATCATCATTTTAAAGAGGGCGCTTCGACCCAGCGGATAAAGGGGAAGGGATTGCCAATTTCGGAGATCAGTTTTCATCCTGGTGACTAGGGGGGCGATATTAAGAGTCCACTCCAGTTCGGGCAGGAGGGTCATCCACACACCCAGGTATTTAAACGACAGCCTCCGGAGGGGGATCACGGCCTGCCAATCATAGCAGGCCCGCGAGTAGTGAAGGGGGACCAACGTGGACTTTGTCGGGTTGAGGCAGAGACCGGAGACTCGCTCAAAGGCAGAAAGTGCTCTCAGGGACCTGGGGCCGGAACGTTGCGGGTCAGCCGCCAGGGGCTCCATCGCTAGCGCGAATAGGAGTGGAGAAAGAAGACATCCCTGACGGGTGCCCCTTCGAATCGGGAACGGCTCGGAGAATCTGCCATTAACGAGCACTCGAGCTCTGGAGCTATAGTAGAGGACCTGGATCAGGCGGCGGAAGGGAAGGCCAAAGCCCAACCTCCCCAGAACGTCTCCCAGGTACCCCCAGTCCACTGTGTCAAATGCCTTCTCGAAATCGAGAAGGAGAAGGGCTAAGTAGGGGGAGAGTCGATGGCGGTGGGCCAGGGCAAGGTGGAGACAGCGGATGCAGTGCCGGGTGCCTCTGGCCTGCATGAAGCCACATTGATCAGGGTGGACCAGGTCGGTCAGGAGAGGGCGGAGTCTCTGGGCGATGGCAGTGGCGAATATCTTAATTTCAGTATTAATCAGGGAGATAGGCCTAAAGTCGGAGCAGTCTAGTGAGGGTGGGTGTGTCTTTGGAATGACCTCGATAGTTGCCAGATCCGATTCAGATGGGAAGGACCCGTCCTCCGCCACCTGTAGGAAAAGCTCCGTCAGGTGGGGCACCAGATCCACCCGAAACGTAGAATAGTATTCCTGGGGAAAGCCATCCGGCCCAGGCGTTTTACCGGAGTGTAGCAGGGTGATGGCCCCGTGGAATTCTTCCGGGGTGAGCGGGCCGTCAAGGGTGTCCGCCGTCTCCTTAGGAAGACAAGGCAAAGACATGCCGGACTCCGCCATCAGGTCAGCGAGCAAGGCTTCGGGGGGCCGTGCGGTATAAAGGCCTTCGTAATATTGCGCAAAGGTTTGTGCAATGGCCTGAGACGCCACCTGGCAACTCCCATGAGCCGTACGGATCTCAGGGATAATACAGGCGGCTCTGGGGTAGGAGATCAAATTGTGAAGATGGTTCCCATTTTTATCACCCCAGCCGTAGATGCAGGCCACCGAGGATCTCCAGAGCATTTGGGACGACTTGAGAGAGACCCGTCGAATCTCATCTCGGACCAGGGCCAGCTGTCTGGAAGAACCTACGGGGTCAGCCTGCAGCTGATCCCGCTCTAAGCGGACGGCCTCGGATTCCAGCTGTGCCAGGTGGGCGGATTGGGCCCCACACTTAGCATGTACAAGTCCCCTGGCGACTCCTCGAAGCACTGCCTTACCCACCTCCCAGAGCGTGCCCTGTGAAGGGACGGACCCTACATTGGCGGAGAAGTAATGTCGGACCTCTTGGCCAAGGGAGTCTACTAGATCGGGGTCCTGCAGGTACCACGCGTTGAGGCGTCAAGTGGTCCTAGGGCCGGTGGACGTGGACCCAATATGAATGGCAACAGGGGAATGATCAGAGATCCCTCGTGCGAGGATCTCCGCTCCGGAGACGAGCTGGCAGTCAGCAGCGGGCATCAGAACCAAGTCTATTCGCGAGTGGTGGTGATGGGCAGCGGACGTATGGGTATATTGTTCTTTTCGGGGGTTCCACACCCTCCATACATCGCAAAGTCCCAGCGCCGAGGCCCAGCCTACAAGACATTTCGCAGAGGCACGTTGTTGCGCCGAGGGAGAACCCGACACGTCCCTGGAGGGCTGGAGGACCGCAACAAAGTCGCCTCCAACAACTGTGAGGCCCTGGGGGAGGGAAGAGACCACTCGTGTGAGGTTTTGAAGAGTGGGGGACAGGAGTACAGGGGGCGCATAGACGGAAAGGAGGTTCAGGGGAAGGCCCTCAACTAACCCTGATACAGCCATGTTGGAACCTAATGTTGTCAGGTCACCTAGGGTAGCCTGGCCTAGGGTAAGACAGTCACTAATAGAGGCACATGTGTGAAGGTTGCATACCACCCAGCAGTAACTTCAAGAAATTCCACTCCAAAAATGACACTACACCAATCTTTGTGTAAAAATACGAGCTGTTTTATAAAAGGTTCTCTTTCTTTCTTTAAATGTACTTTTCAGCACGTCTTTCTTTACAACACTTTAATCACATTTGTTCCGCTTAATCTTTAAGACATCACATTTAAAGGAATTATTTCTTGGTTTAAATCCTTCACAAGCGCAGATTAGCGCAGACAGTTTCTCAGCTTTAACCTTTCCTCCTTTCACCTGTAAACAGGACTAACCAAAAGCTTTAGACATATCTAACAGTTATATCATGCAGAACATAGATCAACCTTTAGCTGCTAGCACAGAATTTCACAGAGAGAGCGCTACCATCATTCCTCAGACCTTTCCCTCTCCTGGGCAGATGGCATTGATCATTTCAGGAACCCCAAGTAAGGTACATAACTTGTTTCATATACACTGTACAGAGAAGTCCTCTACCCGCCCTCAAGCACAGTCTGTCTTCTAGTGCCAGCTCCTTATAGGCCTGGCTGAATGAAGGCAACTCAGTCGCTGTTCCTAAATTCTCCCCACTCTTACACTAATGGCAGGAGGTTTCCTTCTCACAGTTCTCCACACCTAGCTTTGTGGAAGATTCTCCGCTTTGGCCAGTTCTGAATTGTATGCCAATAACTCCCGTTGCTTCCCCTCCCTCTCCTCACCTATTTCACTCACTGGCTGGATTCTAGCAGGAGGGAGGGCTCAGCTAACGGGAGGGTTCAGTCCTCTCCCTCTCTCTCAGACGCCAAGGATCTTGGAGCCGGTCTCCCGGGTGGTAGAGAGGACTCCGCCCACGTCCTCGGTCGGCCGCTCCTCCCGCTGAACTCCCGCGGGAAGAGTACACCTCGGACTCCTTCAGCGCCTTCCCTCACCTCATACTCGCGTAGGCTGTCGGAAGCACTGCTCTTCCTGTCCTGCGCAGGAGTCGCGCGTTGACGCCGCCTCTCACCTCAGGGCTGGCGCTACAGGCTGCTCCTTCTCTGGGACACTCCTACCGGTCCCGCCTCCGCTGCTTCTCCACCAAGGAGAGACGCTTCTCTCTCTTCTCCGCGCAGAAGCGGAACCAGAACACCACTGCTCGACCGCTTCACCGAGCCTCACCGCCTCAAGAGCCAATGGTCAGCTGGAGACGAAAGCAGGGGGGCACCCGGCAGGGATGTGGTGATCTCCCTCAGCACCCGCTAGAATTCGACATTAATGAGGGTAAGGAGAGGATCGGGAGTCGGGTCGCTCTGTGGCTCTATCCTTTTGACGTCCTTGGGCAGGATTACCACTTTGAAGATCCCAAGCCAGGACAGACCCACTCGCAGAGATATGCCAGAGGAGGGGGGAATATGAGGGGGGATCGATTGGAAGGGCTAGATAGTCCTCCCCTTTTCTCTCACTGTCCAGTGGATGGAGCTTCACTCAGTACAATCTCCCTCACCCACTCTTCTTTCTGAGACCAGATGAAACAGGTGCCCAGGGTCTCCAGGATTTGCCCCAGCAGGGTCAGGTCAGCAACTACAAGGGGAGAAGGGTGGTGAATCAGTAAGGAGCATCCCTACACTGGGAGGTCAACCCTCTGATGATCCTACCCTCGCCTTATGCTACAGCCTTAACTCCAGCTAGCCTTCTCTGAAAAGACAAAATGGTTGCCCAGCATTCCGCCTTTTATAGGCTGACCCTCAGAGGTCCAGAAGAGACCGGAAGGTTCTGGAATGCCCTACTCTATCCTATGGGACAGATCTCAGGTGTGACAGTTGTGGCAGTTAGGAGCCACTATTTTGTAGATCTGGATTAATTCCTGTCAGGAAAGGCACCTAGGCCTGAGGTGAAAAATCACGAGGGTAAAAGAGCACCTATCCCCCAGGCAAATACCATAAAACCAATTGGACTCAAAAAGTTACAAAGGTTTGAGGGGCAAAAAGGGGACAAAAATAAATAATAAATTGGAGGGACTACGCAAAGGGCCAGACAGGTCTAACAAGCCACATATGTACCTTGTGGATCAGTGACAGCTTGGGTTACAGTAAAGGGGAGCCCACGCCTCAGAAGAACGGCCACCCCCCTGGAGCCCCTGGCAAAGCCAGAGTGCCAGACTCGATCGAACCCATAACGCGCTAGGAAGTAAATGTAATTTGTACTTGTAAAGCGCACTAATACCCCAACTGGGGTGTCCTGGCGCTGTAACGCATACCGCTGTGGAACCCTTCCTGGCTTTTCCATGTGAAAAGTCCACTCCTGGGCACCCCCAAGGTGAAGTCAGGCATCCCAGCGCTGTTGGGGCTGTTGTGGAGATTAAGCAAGCTATTGCCCAGAGTTGCAGAGTGGGACCCATGATTAGAATAGGCACCGAGGCGAGAATGATCAGGTCCGAGGAAATTGAGCCCAAGACCCGCCGAAGCAGGAATTGAACCCTGGTCCCGGGCCAGACCTCTGCATCAGGGTATGCCGCTCTAACCATTGAGCCACAGGAGCCCAGGAGGTGAGTCTCCTGGAGAAGGATGGCGTCCGACATATGGCGGAGGGCTGCGTGCAGCACCGCCATTCGTTTGATATGATCAAGGAGGCCGTTCACATTCCAGGAGAGGATGTGGATTGGCGTATCAGAGATGTAGGTCATGTGGAGGGGCGGAAACCGGCGTGAGACTGTGGAGACAGGGGCGCATGCGGCTGCCAGGGGAAACAAAAGGGTATGCGACTATTAGTGAGAAACACCAAAGGCTGCCCGTAGGCGGCCAAAAACAACAAACTCTTGAGGGGCAACGGTCCCCCTCCCCTCCCCAACCCCCAACTTCCCCCACCCTATACTTCGAAACGGGAAGCATCTGTCGCCCTCAACTAACTACAACCTCGCAAGGAGGCATCTAGCTAAACTAAAACGGTTAGCGACCACAAGAATGGGACATGGCAGGGTCGGACCCCCCTTCATATGTTAGGATGACGTGTTAATTGCCAGTTAAAGAAAACAGTATCAAATAAGCAGCTGCAAGCCAGGGAACCTAAATTCAGGAGTGTAGCGCTGAAAAAGTCCCCATCACAACTGGTTGGTAAGCTCCGCGCGAGCTCGAACACCCATCTAGAGGCATAGACAATAGTGAAGCACTCCAGGTCAAATCTGCAGTCACCATAGGTAGTAGCCGTCACGATTCAGAGTCAACATCTGATCCTCGGATCACCGGGCTCCCGGACAGATCGGAGACCGATACGGCGCGTCTCAGAGTCTCATTGGGTGCGGGGGCGCTGCTCAAGTCAGTCAGGGAGGCGGCCAATGACTGAGGAGCAGGGCTCCGTCCCTGGGTCTGGGTCAAAGAGCGTTGGTCCCGCACTTTGGGCGAATGAGAGCCACCACCCCGGCGGCCGGTCCTCCTCCGGGATCTAGTTCTGCGGCACCTGGGCTTCGGTGCCGTGCGGTTCGCCCGCTCTGGGACATCCCGAGAGTGGGAGAGGGTCCCCTGTTGTCGGAGGGGCCGTTCCTCCGTGAGCCAGGTCCACACCGCTTGAGGGGAGTCAAAAAAGAGCGTCTTGTTTTGGAAAATCACCTTTAGTCGGGCCGGGAAGAGGAGTCCATATTTGAGGCCCAACGCCCTGAGTTTCAGCTTGACTTCAACATATGAGGGACGTTGAGACTGGACCTCTTTGGAATAGTCCGGGAAGACCATTATCTTAGAGCCTTGATGGTGGAGAGGCCCGGTCTCCCTGACCACCCCCAGGATGGCGTCCCTGTCGCAGAAGTTGAGGACGCGGAGGATGATAGGACGGGCCGGCGCTCCAGTCGGTGGTTTAGGAGCAACGGAACGGTGTGCCCGCTCCACCGCAAACCAGGGGGAGAGCTTCTCCTTGGGCATCCCGGAGCGGATCCAGGTCTCCCTAAAGTTGGCGGTATTCTCCTTCTCCACCCCTTTCGGGAACCCCAGAAGGCGTAAGTTGTTCTGACGCGCTCTGTTTTCTGCGTCTTACGCCCTACGGTGGAGCGCTACGGTCTGCGACTGAAGACGGGCCATCTGGGACTTAAGGGTGGAGACGTCATCCTCCACGGTGGAGATCCGGGATTCCGCCTCTGTGATGCGCTCCGTGGCCTTACGGAGGTCCTCGCGAATGAGGGCCACATCAACCCGCACCTCCCCAATGTTGCCCTCCACAGACGCCTGGGATGCGGATATCGCCTGAAGGATAGTTGACAGATCTCCTCCAGCTGGCCCAGGACCAGCCACCGCCCAACCACCAGGCCCCAAATCTGGTTTCCTGAATTACTCCATCGTCATTTGGGTTGCGGGGCCGGAGGCCGGGGGGGGGCGCGGGGTTTGCCCATAGGTGCGGACATGCAGCCGACAAGTGGCGGGGAGGGACAAGTCACCAGTCCGGCGGCACCAAGATCTCCGGTAGGCCAGGTGGATCTCTCCGCGGTCGTCGTTCTAAGCTATTACCGGTACCGGTACTAGGGTTTCTTGCTGCGACAAAGAGAGGGATCCAAGGGACTTAGTGGCGAGTCTCCAGTAGGTCAGCCAAGGTGGGCAAGCCACCTCAGGGCGTCATGCGGTTGGCAACGGGCCCCCCGCACTCCCCCACAGACACAGCTCCAGATGGGTCCGTCCCCGATGGTCGTCCACGGTAGCCTCCTCACAGCACGCACCCGCTTGGTCGGGTACGGGCGATCATGGCCACCTAAGACACACAGTGTGAGACCAGACTAGCCGTCAGGTGGAGTAGTGGGGTCCGAACAATCTCGCCCGTGGTAGAGCGCTGGTTGGCTGGCTCGGGGGGAAACGTGGGGTCCAGGTCACTTGGCCGGACGTGCAGCGCCAATCCTCTCCTCAGGCGCTCCCAGTTGTTGCGGTGTTTTCAGGGGAGCGGCTATCCCCCGCAGAGGCCCAGGCCACCACCCCAAGGCCCCTCTTGCCGACAAGGCCCCGGAGCTTCCACCACTGCCTCCCGTTGTTCAGCCTCAGGTAAGCGGCGGGAGGGGGGCCCTAGCAGCCCCAGGGAGCAGAGAGAGAGAAAGGGCCAGTGTGGGAGAGCGTCTCTCACCAGCCCTGTACCGGGTTACTGTGTACCGCTGGGGGGAGGGGGCACCACGCGCGGGACAGAGGCTTTTTAGCTGGGCAAGAGCAGGGCCCGAGGTCCTGGGGGCGATAGCGCAGCCCGACCCACACAGCCCCCCCTGGGAGCTCCTCACCTTGAGCACGTTGGGTCGAATCAATCTCCTCACCAAAGTCGTCAGGACACCCGCGCTCACGGGCCGAGGGCCGTAACGGCAGCCGCCTCCTCAACATGGCACCCCAATCGGGCGCCCCTGGGTGGGCCCTCTACACAGTGGGCTCTCGCCGCAGCTCTGGCACCGGAAATCATGGGCAGCGCCGCTCAGGTCCACAGCGCAGCACCACAGTGACGCCAAAATGAAGCACGGGGTCTGACTGCACAAATCCGGGTCTCAGGGGGATCGCCAAGGCCTCTAGCTGGAGCCCGTCGATGCAGCAGCCCACACTACCTGGGGGCCGCCATCTTGTCTGCGCCAGGCCCCAGGGAGCGAGGAGCAGCAGGAACAGCTAGGGAGTACCAGGATCACGCCAAGGACATCGGCGGGATGCAGACACTACAGGGATTCCCAGGCGGCAGTCAGCTGGTGTAGATGCAGGCTAGAAGCAGCGGATGCCGGGCAGTGTCAAGGATAGAAATCAAATAATACTATCAGGCTTACTGGTCTATAGACCCCCGGGACCCAGAGCCCCGTTTATTAAAGCGCTCCATACTTTTTTGGAATCCACTTTTGATACAGCCACTTTTACGGTCCTGGGTGATTTTAATTTTCATTTAGAGGAGAATATTGACACTGAAGCGGCCACCTTAATCGACAATTTCCAAGCCTTTGGGATGGATCAGATAGTATCAAAATCAAAGCATATAGCTGGTCACACGCTCGATGGCATCTTCACAAATAATGACCGTATCAGGGTAACATCTGTTATGCCAATTCCATGGTCTGATCACGCAGCCATCCTCTTCACCTTCAAACCAACCTCTCTATCACTCGCCGAAGGGATCATCTTCTGCCAGTCAAAACGCGTGCCTGGAAAAAGATTCAAGCTAGTCAGCTTGCTAATACTTTATCCATAAAACCCCCTCTAACTGGAATTTATGACAGTAACAGCGGTGCCAACAATTTTAATACATGGATTAGCCAAGCGATAGATGAGCTGGCCCCAGAGGAAATTAAGAAAACTAGAAGACGCTCAGTCACCTTACCATGGTACACTCCTGATGTCAAATTAATTAAGCTTAAATGCCGTCGTGACAAGCGGATTTGGAGATCTGACTGTAGCTCTCAAAATAGGAAGGAATACACCAGAGTCCTACTTGAATATAAGACTAAAATAGAACAGGCCAAATCGACTTTCTTCACCCAAAGCGGCCTCAAATTCCTCTAAGGAATTATTTTAAACTGTTTCATACCTAGCTAAGAGTCCCCGTGACACCATCTTTGTCCTGGACCAGAATTTTTTGGAAAATCTGGCCCTATTCTTCCAGCAAAAAGTCCAGGCGGTCTATGACGATCTCCACAATCTCTCCACTAGAACAGTGATAAACCACAGGGAAGACATAGGACCAGGCACTAACAAATATGGCTGAGATACCCGCCACCCCCTCTCAACACAATCCCCAGAAGGAGGGAAACCGGAAACAGTTCTTAAAGTTTTTGGAAGTGGGAGGGAGTGACCCTCCCGGCCGTATTTATTAAAAACAAATTAAAAACATTAAACGTTTCATGTTATGTACAATTTCATTACCACATTGCGATGTTTGGCTAACCTTAACAGATTCTCTAATACAGAGGTTCTCCTAGCCGAACTAGCATCCTACAAAACATTCTCTAAAAATACTGAAATTGTACATCCTAACGTTTAAGGGCCAACGGCAAGGTCATAACCGGTGTCAAGATCCCTAACCAGACTTACCCCTCCCACTTGGGAGGGGTGACAGCACAGAGGCTTACCTCAAGTGCAACTTCTAACAATTTCCCTTGACTTGACGGGGGCACTTAAGAACTCGACGCCATTTAAAGGTCGTTCGAAGACTCGTGTGAGGTATCTAGAAGGTATCGTGGACCTCCCCCCACCCCACACAACTTACAGCATCTGCCGTCGCAGATGTCACTGGCCCCGGGAAATTCACCAGGAGGGGGCTGTAACCCCTCCTACAAAGGAAGGGGCCTTGACCGCCTTTCCTTTACTTCCGGCGACCCATCCTTAGACGGGACCGCCTCCCCATTGAGGGGCCAATGGCCACCTCTCCCGAGCGCTCCCATCCGTGTTGGGTGACGCCCACTCATAGGGATCTACCAATTAGTGCTCACCGATCATGACCTTACCGCCTACCAAAAAATAAATACGACAATGCTACTCGAACCTACGAAAACATTGGTCGCTACGACCGAAAGAGCATGCTTAAAATTCAACACTATATCGAATCATTTTATTGTAAAACCTTCACAACATACACCATTCTTTATTATGGTCAACATCAGCATGATACCATCACAACCTGTAAACGAAAACAGCAAACATAATCATAAATTTTCTTTATTACAAAACCACTTGCTGTCCTCAGGGGCTGGTGGGTGGGTCAAAATTGGCTCTTCGTTCTGTCCCGAGCTCACGTGTAGCGAGGAGGTGCAGCTTCAGAGCACAAGAACAAGAGGACGTCTTCTGGTCTTGCGTCCCTTTTTATCCGTCTTCAGTGCGGGCGTAAACCCGCCCCTGCCTGCCCCGAGGGCGTGGCTGGCTGCGTCGGTGTCTAGGCCAGCCCACTCTAGGGCGGGAAAAAGCGCGCCCCGGCTACGCCGCTTCGGGCATACCAGCCGAGACGCGCCTCCCGCCAAAAAATGGCTTCCCGGGGGGATCGAGGCACTCCGCCATACGTTCGGGGGGACCGAGTGGTCGCCCCTTTCCATATGGCTGAGATACCCGCCACCCCCTCTCAACACAATCCCCAGAAGGAGGGAAACCGGAAACAGTTCTTAAAGTTTTTGGAAGTGGGAGGGAGTGACCCTCCCGGCCGTATTTATTAAAAACAAATTAAAAACATTAAACGTTTCATGTTATGTACAATTTCATTACCACATTGCGATGTTTGGCTAACCTTAACAGATTCTCTAATACAGAGGTTCTCCTAGCCGAACTAGCATCCTACAAAACATTCTCTAAAAATACTGAAATTGTACATCCTAACGTTTAAGGGCCAACGGCAAGGTCATAACCGGTGTCAAGATCCCTAACCAGACTTACCCCTCCCACTTGGGAGGGGTGACAGCACAGAGGCTTACCTCAAGTGCAACTTCTAACAATTTCCCTTGACTTGACGGGGGCACTTAAGAACTCGACGCCATTTAAAGGTCGTTCGAAGACTCGTGTGAGGTATCTAGAAGGTATCGTGGACCTCCCCCCACCCCACACAACTTACAGCATCTGCCGTCGCAGATGTCACTGGCCCCGGGAAATTCACCAGGAGGGGGCTGTAACCCCTCCTACAAAGGAAGGGGCCTTGACCGCCTTTCCTTTACTTCCGGCGACCCATCCTTAGACGGGACCGCCTCCCCATTGAGGGGCCAATGGCCACCTCTCCCGAGCGCTCCCATCCGTGTTGGGTGACGCCCACTCATAGGGATCTACCAATTAGTGCTCACCGATCATGACCTTACCGCCACAGGTCCGGATAGTTGACCGGCTATCCGGACCCCCCACAAAACTCCTACCTAAAGGTCATGTTTTAACGTTTTTAACCAAGCCTAGAAGTCTCCTATGAGTAACTCATTCCCCACCCGCGACAAATGCACACCATCCCCCAAATACATACTGTCATCGTTAATACAACTATGCGAGATAGAATGCAATGTCTTGGAACGGAACAACCTACTCACTTTGTTATTAAGTTTTCTAACAGAATGATTCAAAGCAGGAATCGAGATAGCCCCCCGCCACACTTTTCGTGGGATCATATGAGACCACGCAATTATGCACCCCGGAACCCTCTTTGCTAACCAACTCACCGTGGAAAGCATTGCCTAAAGGAGAAGTCGTCTACCGGTGGTGACCAAATCATTGCCCCCTAAATGTACTATGACTATAGACGGCGGTGACCTCGTCCGCCCTAACAAACCCTCGAAGAATGCTTGAAACTGGTCAATACAGAGACCGCCTCTTCCGTAGAAGGACACTCTGTACCCGTATTCCCCAGGTACGTGAATCATGTCACCTGCTTCGAATACGTCTGCGGCACGCCTCACGTATGAGTGGCCCACGACCCACACCTCCTGTCTCACAGCCGGTGACGTCTGACCGCTGGCCTGGTGTTGGGTCGACTGCATAGTCCGCCCTGCCTCGTAGGCTTGCGCAACTGAAAACCAAACAAAAGACAAGAAGCGTGAGTACATTATTACAGCTTCACAACATGTGCAATCGCACATATCTCCTATAACAATTGGAGGACCATCGCCCCACTCGTTTCACTTGTTCAACATTAAGACCCCTGGCTGTAGCTTCAGTGGCAGCCCCTATTCGAAAGGAATGGGTCCCGAATTCGCCCGGGTCCAAGCCCGCTGCGGTAATGGACATTGCAAGCACCCGCTGAAACTGAAACTTCGTCAGTGGGGTGGCGTCTGCGTGTCTCAACAATGTCCCCCCCCATGATGCCACCCTTCGTGCTAGATAATCCTCTAAACACCGTACCGGACACATGGAGGACCCGGGGATCCTGCGAATGATCGTGCAGTCCCCTATCCCATCTTGGTCGGTCTTGGACCTGACAAAGGAGACAATCATCGCTTCACCCCTGATCTGAACGTGTTCCCGGCACAAACCCCCCACCACATCCTGTTTGTTCCTTGCAACCAGCTCACTTACCCTCATCGCCCCGTGAAATGCCAGCGTAAATGCAGTCCGGAACAAACACATCTCGAAAGGAGACGAGCATGTGGTAGGGAGTGTGGCCAGCAACTGGGACAACCTATCCAGACCTATCGGTCGTCTCTCATCTACTCTGCGACCTTCCAGGCGTTGCCACCCACGCAGCGCCTTCTGTACTACGAAAGACGCTGTCGGGTCCTGGATGTTATGGGCCCTGGCAACAAAGGAAATGGCGGCACGATGCCTTTGGGCCGTAGCCACCGACTTCCCAGCCCTACGTAAGGACATCAGAAAATGTACTACCCACTCTTCCTGACCCCAAAGTCCCCCTCTCTCAGTCCCCAAAAAGGCTAAATAGGCCCGAAACGCCCCTTCATATGCCTTCCTTGTCCTGGGTGCTAGACTCTCTCCCACGAGGTGACGAAGTTCGGGGCACCGAGAGACCAGAGAGCTTCGGGGAAGGGTGCCGGCTCTGGGTCCGCTGAGGGAAGGAAACCCGAGAAAGCCTGCATGTGAAAACGAGACAGTGCATCAGCCGCCTGATTCATCACCCCTGGGACATGTTTTGCCCTGAATATCACGTTCAGTTGCATACACAGTAAGACAATTTCTTTGAGCAGCCTCAAAATCAGTTTACAACGGGCTGCCTGACTATTGATGCATTCTACAACGGTCATGTTGTCAGACCAGAACACGACAGAGTGATCTTTGAACCCTTCGGGCCAGGTTCTCAGGGCCACCAGAATGGGAAACAGTTCAAGGAAAGCAATATTACTCGTCAGCCCCTCCTCATGCCACCATGGGGGCCACCTTTGTGCCGACCATTTTGTGCCGAAGATGGCGCCAAAGCCTATGCTTCCCGCTGAATCTGTCCATAGACCAAGCTCTTCAGAGGACACGGCTGGCTTGTTCCAGACGACTCGACCATTGAAGTCCGCCAAAAATGCTAACCAAATACGCATGTCCTGGCGGACCTCAGCCGATAACCTCGTGCGATGATGACCCTCCTTTAGGCCAACCATCGCTTGGGCAATTGAACGGGAAAAGGGGCGGGCCATTGGGATCACCCTCAAGGCAAAGTTCAACTTCCCCACCAATTGTTGCAACTGATGCAGTGTAACCTTAGATGCATTTAAACATACTTGCAGAGCTGCCCTGAATTTCGAAACTTTGCTAGCTGGTAGACGGAAACAACCCTCACTAGAGTCCAACTCGATCCCCAAAAACTCGAGGCAAGTCGTGGGACCCACAGTTTTACCTGGTGCCAATGGCACGCCAAATTGACCCATCAACACACAGAATTCAGCCAAGGCCTGGGCACATTCGGGATTTCCGGCGGGTCCAAGAAACAGAAAGTCATCAAGGTAATGCATCACATTTCGGAAACCCGTTTTCTTCGTGAACACCCATTGCAAAAAAGTGCTGAACTTCTCAAAATATGCACACGATATAGAGCATCCCATTGGCATACACCTATCCATGTAATATGATCCCTGAAACATGAATCCCAGAAGACGCTGGTCGTCTGGGTGTACCGGGAGCAACCGGAAAGCTGACTCGATATCTGATTTCGCCATCAACGTCCCGGGCCCCAGGCGATTCAAAATGGCTACTGCCTCATCAAATGATGCATACCGCACCGAACATACCTCTGGATCAATTGCATCGTTCACCGAAAGACCCTGTGGGGCTGACAGATTATGGATTAATCGAAACTCACCTGGGTCCTTCTTGGGGACCACCCCTAACGGGGAACAGACAAAATACGGTACCGGGGGTACACTAAACGGCCCGGCGACCCGTCCCCTGCTAACCTCTTTCTGGATCTTATCTTGCACTACAGATGTATGCTGCAAGACGGAAAGTTGATTTCTGCATGTCCCGACACCCTGAAAGTCCCCTACCGGGATGCGGAAACCATATGAAAAACCGTTCCGCAGCACCCCAGCAGAAGTACGATCTGGGTACTCACTGAGCCAAGGAGTCATCGCCAAGGTATCAATCGGGGTTGGTAAAGGCGCCCCTCGGCCTATATTAGACTTGTTTGGCGCCTCCCTTACCCCCATTCTCACTCGTTCTGGCTCTACACGAGGACTCAGGATGGGACGACCCGCAATTGCTACATTCGTGTTTGAATTTACACGATCCCGGAGGCCTGGTACATTTTCCTTTGTTGAAATTGAAGCAGAAACCCCTTTTTCCCGTGTTGCCGGCAGGTCTCGAGTAATCGTCGGTGCTCGTACCTGACCGAAAGGGCGTCCCCACATTTTGGCGGGAGTAATCAACAACATTGCTCCCTACCAATGGCATTTTTAACATTCCTGACTCTTTCATTTTATCCCATGTCACAGAATCGTAACAATCCCAAGTTAAACCTTTGTTATGTTCCTTTTCTTTCCTGAACAAATTGTCATAACAGAACCAATGGTTACCTTGATACGCTGTCGAGTAACCCATAATTCGTGACTGATAAATGGGAAACTCAGGAAGCAACTCGGGCCTACGTTCCCCCAAAATCGATGTAAAAACACCCCACGCATTGCCCCAGTTGCCAATATTCTCATTTACCTTAAAGGCGGCCATTTTTGCGCGCCAAACACTCGGATGCATTAGGTCCTTCTGACTCTTAACATGCTCCACCTCATAATGATCAACAAGCAAGGAGAAAATATTCACATACTCCCCCGCCCAAATCTTTTCCTTTATTGCTAAAGGCACATGTTGTCCCAATCTCTCTCTACGAGAGGGTGCTGACTCATCCCTTGCGATCGGCAATGGCCGCTTACCTGAACCGGACGCTGCTTCCGCCACTTGCGGCTTGTCTATCCCCGCCACCGGCGCGGTCACCTTAGCTGCATCTCTTTTCTCACGCAGCCCTTTTATCAGCGCCTGTGCCTCGGCAGCCGTGGCGCCCTCACTACTATCCCCCAACCACGCTGCTAGCTGTGCTGCCAGCTCGGGGGGCATATCCTCATTGGATGTCGGGGTGACGACAACGGGGATTGGATTCCCCTCCATCGGTACTGGGGTCGGCGCCTCGAGCGGGGCAGAGGGAACCGGGACGTCTCCACCGGCTGGAACCCTTCTCGGCCTCTTAGGTCTCCCTCCAGCCGGCGCACGGCCCGAACCCTCCTCCCCGTCTCGCTCCGCCAGCCGTTTCTTTATGTCGGACATCTCTTTAAAAAGGGCCCGCACCATCTGATCAGTCGACATTCTCTTTGCGCCTTTCTTGGGCATCTCTCCGACGAAGTATCTAGAAGACAAAGAAAAAGATCAAAACGCTCAAAATTGGCTCTTCGTTCTGTCCCGAGCTCACGTGTAGCGAGGAGGTGCAGCTTCAGAGCACAAGAACAAGAGGACGTCTTCTGGTCTTGCGTCCCTTTTTATCCGTCTTCAGTGCGGGCGTAAACCCGCCCCTGCCTGCCCCGAGGGCGTGGCTGGCTGCGTCGGTGTCTAGGCCAGCCCACTCTAGGGCGGGAAAAAGCGCGCCCCGGCTACGCCGCTTCGGGCATACCAGCCGAGACGCGCCTCCCGCCAAAAAATGGCTTCCCGGGGGGATCGAGGCACTCCGCCATACGTTCGGGGGGACCGAGTGGTCGCCCCTTTCCATTCTCGCAATTTTCATATTTAGATGAAACACAGGTGGCAAACCTGCTAACCCGGATGAAATCGGGCTCACCTTTGGACCCTTGACCTCCCTACATAATACATCTGGTCCCTGAGATAATCAGCCCTACTCTGACCCCTCTGCTGAATAAGGTCATAGGCTCTGGTATCTTCCCTCACAGGTGGAAAAAAGCGTGCATAAGGCCCATTCTCAAAAAAGAAACCTTGGACCCTAAGGGCCCGATTCACAGAATGAACTTAAGACTCAATCCTAAACTTACTACTATTTTGGTATTCACAGAATACACTTACTACTTTTGGTATTCACAGAAGTTAGGATTTTGTCTTAAGTCTGTCTTAAGTCTGTCTTAAGTTTGTCTTAAGACAAACTTAAGACAAAATCCTAACTTCTGTGAATACGAAAAGTAGTAAGTTCTTTCTAGTAAGTGCATTCTGTGAATACCAAAACAGTAGTAAGTTTAGGATTGAGTCTTAAGTTCATTCTGTGAATCGGGCCCTAAGGAACCAAAGCACTATCGTCTGATATCGTGCCTTCCCTTACCGGCCAAGATTCTTGAAAAGGCCATGAATCAGGAGCTTATGAAATTTATAGACCAAAACACCTTACTAGACAGCACTCAACATGGCTTTAGGTCATGTTATTCCACGGAATCCGCCTTAATTATGGCAACTGAGGATATCTGGAGGACGATGGATGAGGGTGGAAGAGCTGCCCTGATTTTATTAGATTTAACGGCAGCATTCGATACCGTTGATCATGGGCTTTTACTGAATAGACTTCGAACATTAGGCATTACAGACACTGCCCTAACCTTACTCAAGTCTTTCCTAGATGCCAGATTACAGTAAATCCATTGGGGAGGTCTTCAATCTGGAGAGTTCTCTCTCCTATGCGGCGTACCCCAGTGGTCAGTGCTCTCACCTACATTATTCAATCTGTATATGACCCCTCTTGCAGTATTAATAAAATCACATGCTCTGCGTCTAGTGTCTTACGCAGATGCCACACAATTAGTAGTGTCACTCTCTCAGACGGTAGAAGCCACAGCAGAGAGCTTTAGAAATTGTCTCCTAGACGTTAAGAGCTGGATGAGTGAGAACTTTTTAAAACTCAATACTGGAAAAACTGAACCTTCTATCTGGAGTCACCTGTGGTGGCCCCCAGAAGCTGGTACATGCACAGTCCCTGCCATAAAGGTCAGGAACCTTGGTTTCATGATTGACAAGGAACTAAATTGTACAGCACATATCAGTCAGGTTACATCGACATGCTTTTTTACAATCATAGTTCTCCGGAAAATATTGCCTTACATTCCCTTCAGTCTGCGAAAAACCGTGATGGGAGCTCTAGTAATGTCCCATGTAGACTACTGCAATGCACTGTACCTTGGTACGGGAGTAAAACAGATCGCAAAGCTTAAGTCTATTCAAAATGCGGCAGCCAGAGTCTTACTGGACCTTCCTAAGCGCCACCCGACATCTCAGGCCATACAGCAACTTCATTGGCTTCCTGTCAGGCGTAGAGTCCAATTTAAGGCCCTCTGTCTAGTCTACAAATCTCTAAATGGAAGAGGCTCAGAGGACTTAACTAATCTATTCCTTCATTATGTGCCTTCTCGCACATTAAGATCTAGTAGCCAAGATATAATCCGCTTGCCCAGAATGAGGAGAGTTCGTTGGGGTGGGAAATACTTTTCCTACCAGGCAGCGAAACTGTGGAATACCATGCCCATCACGTTGCGATCTGACACGAACAGAACCAGTTTTAGGAAGGCGCTAAAAACTTGGCTCTTTTCTATGCCCTAATAGCTTCCTGACTTTTCTTCCGTTCTGCAGCGCCAAGACGCCTCGGCATAAGCGCGCTTTAAAAATAATTCAGTCAGTCAGTCAGTCAGATGACGGAGGGGGTCCAGGAGCACTCTTAAAGTGCGACCGCCATCTTGACGCCGCAGGCCATGCCCCCACTTTGCATGTCATTAGCGTAAAATATCGCTGACATGCAAAGCGTGCCCCAAACCGCTCGCTGTCACCTAAAAGCTGTCACTAACTGCTGTTAACAGGAGCTTGCTAATAGGGTGATGACATTTCATCTGCCTTGATAATATGCCCCAGTATTTCACATAATAAGGGAGTGTCTCAAAATCCAGTCCTACTCAACTAACATAACCTGTTGATCAAGAAGTTTACACGGAGTGGCCGTGCCATTGTTGGCCAAGTTATGTTTACTTAACATATGGGAGGCGACAGACCTGGGGAGGGGAGGAGGGAACTGGAGTGATTTTAGCGCTGGTAATCGCCGAAAGAAACATATCACACAGTTGGGGAGTGGAAACAACACCAACAATCAGTGACTGGAAAAATGATATGGACTGGAGCATGTTGACAGAAAAAACGGCATACCTGAATAAGGGCTGACCTCACAAGTGGGAAAGAATCTGGGCAAAGTGGAACGAGTATCGAGGAATTTTGTGTACTGTCTCAATGGCCCAAGCCTGACAAAGGAAATGATCAAATGCCAATTGTGGGGGGAAATTGAAGGGAATGTTGGGAAAAAGCAATGCAGATAATTTATGTAACATGCTACTATGTTTTCCGAAATTGTGATTGTAGGAGAGTAGGGTCTACTTTCCTATGGTCACCCCAGATTTTTGCTTTTTGCTTCACTGGTTTTCGACATGATGTGGCTGTGGGCCTGCTAATCAGACCCACAGCCTGCTGTTCTCTCTCTAAATTCACATCCATGTACTTTAGGTACATAACCAATTGGACATTGGTTCACCTTATCAGCCCCTGTACAGTGTACTATAAGTACCCAGGGCATAGGTGTATCCAAGGCCTACCAGGGGCTGCAGCATATCTTTTGCCACCCCTGGCTGGCTATCCAAACTGACACAACTGGCTGATCCCTCAGCTGGGGCAAGGTCGTGTAATCACCCCTTGCTTAGATATAATATACCTATATCTAAAACCTATATATGGACACATACATACCTATAACCCCTTCGATGCTTGTGACGGAACCATTCCGTCATCAGTCACGGTTGGGCTGTGCTGATGATGGAATGGTTCCGTCACGGCCACACCCATTTACATAGGGGCCCAGCACAGCAGGATAATCTCTCTAGCAGCCAAGGTGTTAAGTCACTCCTATGCCAGGCCTTAACAATCCTGGAGGCAGAGTGCTTGGTTTTATGTGAGATGGTGCTCTAGCATGAGCTGAGCCTGTCTGCAGCTGTCGGGACCAGCTCCCTTAGCTGTTCCGGGATATTGCCATACCATATACTCTTAAGTGCATTATAATCCTTGCGGTTACTTGCTGACTTTGGTTTTGCTTTATCAAAACATGTCATGTAAGGTGTCATACGCTTTGGAATACTACCCCCTCGCCAGTCCTGGTGACGGGGGTAGCATTCCACCCTGCTAGAGGGAGAAGACATGTTACTTTACCTAAATGCGGTTAAATCTGACCAAAGCCCCAGCATCACAAAATGGATGCTGCTGCCACAGACACGAGTCTGGCCTCCTGCTGCTGACCGAAACTCCAGCAGGGGAGGCCTGGACAATTGGTATCCTGTCACAGGGAGGTGTTACACCACCCCAGACAGGAGATATTGGATTGTAGCAGGGAGGGTTGAATGAAACTAGACACTGCCTGGGGAGCACAAGGCTCTCCATGCATAGTCCAGTTCAAACCAGTGCTGGGACACTCCAGTCCCAGCTCTGACGCAAAACTGGACAAAGGGAAAGGGGTGTAACCACCCCCTTCCTGGGTTCCATCCATAGGAGGGACCTAGCAGGTAATCCAGCCCCTTGATTTGGAATAAAGGTAGGAGCTGTGCCCAGGAGAATTAGATTATCCTGAATGAAACTTTGATACAGAATTCTGGACCCTTTGACATCCCACTCGACATGGAAGACTGAAGAATCTCCCTTGTGGTCAAGGAGTGACCACTCTGTGCAAACAGGCACCATCCAGCGCCTAATGGTTTGCTTTGTTGCAGTTCCCGCTGGAACTCGAGCAACAGAGATCAACAAGACCCAGCTCCCCTGACTTCTAACAGCCGGATCCACAGTCCCAGCGAATCTGAGACCCGTGGAGGCGACGTGAAGCGTGGAGCCGGCCATCTTGGAAAGACTGCAAAGTGCTGACCGTGCAGCTCCCGAGGCACCCTCGAAGCTGTGCATTGGGGTTTGAGATGCCCCAGCCCTTAGCAGCTCGTGCACCGAAGATCTCCCCTCCACACTCATCGAGTGCTGCATGGGGTCCTTTTGCATTTTCCTGCTTGACGCGTTGGTCCGGTCGCTTGCCCGTTGGCTAGTGGCCCCAGAACCAACGAACCTTTGAATTTACACTGCTAGTCTGGTTGCTCCAGTCTGGCCCTTGCTCCCCTGAAAAGGAGTCACTGCTCTGACCTTGCTGGTCCGAGTAAGAAGAGATCGTCAAATCCTGCGTGGGTTGCATTTGCCAAGGCCAGTTAACTCTGATCCGGAAGCCGACACTGCCGCCAGCGAGAACCTTTGTGGGACAACTAGTGCTCCACTCCTGGTCATCATCGATGCCCCAGAGTCCACGTGGCAGCGGAGACACCTGATTGCGCCCGACATCACCTGGTTCCTTCCTGGTTCCATCCTGGTCACTGGATAGTGACCCAGACTCTGTCCCCTCTGCTTTCAGGTACTCTACATCTTTGATCCACCCTTGGATCCAACCGGACTCTTCTCTCCTGGCCGCCTGCAGCATCTTCATCTCCAGGCTCCATAGATCTCCACGACGAAACCCGACACACTTTGGCACCTATGCACCCGCTTCCTGTGGGTGATGTAACGAACTAACACCGGTGCTCCTGTAGTGGTTTACACCTCTAGTGTCCTAGTTTAAAGTGGGGTCATTCTATTCCAGTCGGAAGACTTCCAAAACAGTAACTCTTTAACTTTTACGCGCCATTGACTTTACATTGGTGCATGGGTGTGCTTTAGGCACTGGACCCGTGTCCCGCGGGCCTCTCCCGACTTCATCACTGCTAGACCCGAGTAGTCCCAGCGATTCACAACGCCCTAGGCCTTACCTTTGTTCGAGCGGTGGTATTTATACCACTATTTTAGTATATGGTTTGAGTGGCCACCCGGCCTATCCAAAATTGTGCAACTTTTGAATGTTTAACTGTGCTTTTGTTTAAACGCTTGTGCCTCTGCACTCATAAAGAGTACAGAGGATTATTCTAGTAATAAATACATATATTTTTATAATATATAACTTGTGTGGTGTCCTTTCATTTGATATTACAAGATTGCATATGGTAAAACAGCTGGCTTCACATGCCCTCTTGAGTTTAGCCTAAGACTGCTTAGTCCATGCTACCCCTAGGATAGCTTGTCTATAAGGTTGACTTTACAACCACCACCATAAGGGATTGTTTGGACTGATACAGGGTGCCCACAGAACTGTGGACATCATACATCAGGCCAACTTCTCACAGTGATTTATCAATATGTCGTGTGTATGTATTCTTGCTACAATGCTAAAATAAAAAGAAGTTAAAAAAAACTATCACACAAAATTGCAAAATCAAAAGAGGAGGTTGTGTAGCTGTTGTATTCAAGCAAACATTAAATATCACTAAACCTGACAAAGTCTCCATACAAGTTTGTGAGACCCTCTTCACCAGATGCAACCCTGCACCTTCTCCCTCCTGTAACTTCCTGCTCCAATAGGCCTCCCCCTGGCAATGCAACATTCCCAGACACAATTCTGGACAGAGATTCAAACCGTTTAATACTACACTCCAACCTATGCCTTCTGGGTGACTGTGAGAAGATGGCCTGGTATATGCTGTCCACTAATTAAAGTGGGCACCTTTCACCTGTCCAAATGACTCTTATGATGTATAAGGTCAAAGATAACATTTAGGAAGCTATCCTAGTGGTAGCTGTGGAGAGCAGCCTTCAGGCTTAATCTTGAAGGAATGTAAAGCAGCATGTTTGACCAGAATATCACCTTTAGCATTGATTAAATGACAGGATTTCCACACAGTAGTTATAAAAATATGTATTTCTTAATATAACACTCTCTAGTATCCTTTACACATGGATCCATAATAGTAAGTAGCAATAGTACATAGTGGGCCCAGAGGTGGACCAAACCATATACTAAAATAGGGATGTATGTCGTTACAACGCATGCTTTTTCCACGCATGCCTTTACAACGCAGGTTTTACAACGCAAGTCGTTACAACGACTTTCGTTGGGGGGCGTTGGATAGTGAATAGTTTAATTTTCTATACCAACTCCAGTCCCTGTGGATAGTAGGGAAGGTTTTGGATAGTAATTAAACTATTCCCTATCCTACAGCGCCCTCCAGCGCAAGTCGGACTTGCGTGGTAATTCCTGTGTTGTAAAGGTACTGCGTGGAAAAAGTTTTGTTGTAAAGTATGTTTACCCTAAAATAGTGGTATAAGAACCACGACTGGAGTCAAGACAAAGTCGAGCAGGTGTAGAACTGCAGGGACCCCAATTTATCACCCAAGGTGAGTACGTAAGGACCAGACTAAGGACGGGTGCAGTGTGACTACATGACCGCGTGTGCCGTCCAATTCAATGGGAGAGTTGCGTTTGCAGTTTTAAGGTTTAAGGACCCTTCCCAAAGGACTAGGAAGAAACCCCATGGAAGTTAGGAGGTTGAAGAGATACTCCACCCATGGATACCTAAGTTACCGGGTTAGCTATCCCAGGGAAGCTGGGTGCATAGGCCTGAAGTGGCGTCGGAAACCAACGTCGATTTCAATGGGAGTCTTCAAACAATAGTCACTGCAGGGAGGAAGAAATGTGTCCCGTGGAACCCAGGATGGATTCTTGATGGAAGGAACCTGAAAGCAGAGGGGACAGAGTGTGGGTCACTGGGAGTGAGCAGGGGCTTGGAAGGCTTCTCCACCGATGCCGGGTACTTCTGGTGAAGAGATGAAGACTTCACTCTTCAGCCACTAGGACCAGGAGGTGTCGACGACAACCAGGAGCCGGGTACGAGCTGTCCGAAGAAGGATGTCAAGTGCTAAGTGGTCAGTTTCTGGCTGGAGCACAGAAAAGCCTTGTCAGCAGTAACCCACAAAGGACGAGTAAGGTCAGAGTTCAGCCGAGCAAGGACTGAGGGACTCACCAATTGCAGGGGAGTCAGGGCAAGCATGGAGAAACCAGGGTAGCCCAGAAAAGCAAAGTTGACCCTCACAGGTACCCACAGGCCGGAGACAGGAGTCGCAAGGGGATCTCAGGCAGTATCGAAAGAACAGCAGATTACAGGGCACGAAGAGCAAGGAGGTCAAAAGTCCATTGGTGGAAATGTGCACAGAGGTGAGGGCTATTGACAGCCCAGGGCATGTAGTTAGGGAACGCCAACAAGCATATACACTTGCAAATGGATGTGGTGCACAGGGTTCGGGTTATGCAGTCCCCATGAGGAATGCTGGCCTCAAACCTGGTGAGAGGGCATCTCAGCATCAAGGAACATTGGAACCTACCTCCTGTGTTGCTGGAATCTTCAGAGTCCTCAGGAGCTCAGGAGCAGCAAGCCAGTCAGTTGCCGTTAAGGTGCCTGCTGTTGCAGGGGAGTGACTCCTTCACCCCAAGAAAGAGCCTTTGGTTGTCTTTAGAGCTCCACAGGTCCTGCACAGAGCCTGTATGGAGCAAGGGCACAGACAAAGCTTTGGACGGAGAGGGAGACAAAGTCGACCGAGTCAAGGTCCAGTGACGTCCATAGTGTCCAGAAGGTCAAAGTTAGTGGTTTGTTCTTGGTAGAATCTTGTCCACGGAAAATCTAAACACCTACAGCCAGGTAAACCCTTTTGTACCCACGGGGAGAGGGTTGGACAGATTCAGGGTACCATCCCAGTGGATGTTCTGGACAATGGGGAGGATTCTCTCTGTCCTTTGTCCATTGTCCATTTGTCCATTTTCACACCAGAGCAGGAGCCAATGGCTCCCAGAACTAGTTTCAGCTGGACTATGCACAAGGACACCAAGTGTGCCCCTCGTGCAGACTTTCAGGCACTTGGAAGTGCCCCCACCCAGCCCAATACACTAAATGCTGTCTGGGAGGTGGTCACACCTCCCTGTGACAGGATGCCTATTGTGCTGCCTTCCCCTGCTCAAGCTTGGCTCAGCAGTAGGAGGACAGAAATGTGTCTAAGGTCGGCAGCATCCATTTTGTGCTGTCCGGGTTGAGAAGGCTGGCACCAGGTAGACCGGTGACCCTACAAAGCTCGCTTAAGAAGGGTGGAATCATACCTCCTGCATCAGTTACTGGTGTAGAGGTATGATTTCCAATACGTTTTGTCTCAGCAGTTTTCGAGAGAGCATTTACTGCGAGGCTATAATGCACCTCTACCTATATGTCTGGCTGAGTCACAGACAACCTGGGATAATGGTCTCCGAAGGCTGCAGAGGAGCCCTGCTCATGCATTGTCACCCTCTCACGTAAAACCCAGCTCCCTGACTTCAGGCTTGGTACAGGAGTTACTTATACGTTTTAAGTGTAGTGACATATAGATAGAGTAACCCTATATCTAAGGTAAGTGGTGCAAGCACCATCTTACACAGGTTTCAGTAGCAAACCTGCAGTTCCATTTTGCATGGCCTCTCATGGGTGCCATAATACAGGCTTCAGCCCATGGGAGGCCTCTGGGGTACCTATGCCCTGGGTACATGTGTACCATATACTAGGGACTGATAAGGTTACCTCAGTATCCAAACCGGAGTGTACCTAGTACACAAGATAGCCAATGTAGTGAGAATGCACATAGACTGATCCCACTCAGACTAGTCAGAAAGCAGTGCGACATCAGTAAAAAGTGGGGGTAACCGCAAGAAGCAGATCGTACGTTCCTACAGTGACCTGAAATTTGATTTGACAAACTCAATATGCCCCGTCCAACAATCATCACTGGCCTAGACGCACTGAACCTACTTCAGATCGTCCGCAAACCCACACACATCGCTGGACACATCCTAGATGTAATTTTTGCAAATACAGAACTAGTTACCTTTCAAACAATGACTCTAGTCACATTCTCAGACCACCATTTGTTTGCATCCCAACATAAAACCACACAAAGCAACACACCTAAAACCACCTTACATGCATCCACCTAGTGACCGCGGAACAAACTCAGGGGCATATGTACGATGAGGTGGCAGAGTTAGGCGTTAGCTGTCATGGCTTAACGCCTCACTCCGCCACTTCAGAAGCGAAAGATTTACAACGATGTGGTGCAGCCTTGCGTTCCCCCCTGTGCTGGCGCTACACTTAGTAGTGTAGTGCTAACGCAGTCACCCTTGCACCATACTGCAAGGGTGTCTGTGTGCAGGGGAGGATTGTTAAGTGTAGGAAGGTGTCTCTTCCTGCACATAAACAATCATAAAATGCCATTTTGTCACTTTTATGTGTGCTGCTTCATTCAGCACCCATGAAGGTCACAAAATGCATTGTGTTAACAGATTGTTTAGGTACAGGAAGGGGGACCTTCCTGTACATAAACAATCCATGGCAGTTTGCTTTTCCATGTGTGCTGCATAAGGCAGCACACATGAAAAAACAAACACGAGGAGAAATAATGCATTTCTCCTTGTTTCGCCAAGTTAAGACCAGGTTTTCCCTGGTCTTAACTGTGGCACTGCTTCCTATGTACGCTGCCCTAGTACATAGGGGAAGGGGGTCTTATTTCCAAGGCAGCGTTAAGCCTCTGTATGTGGCTTAGTGCTGCTTTGTAAATAAGGCTAAGCCCCTATTGCCATAACAATGTTGGAAAAAGAGACGCTGTGGTGGCGCTAGGGGCTTGTACATATGCCCCTCAATTTAGAGCGCTTAGAAACACTACTAACATCCAGTACAAATCCAGACACAATAAATTCTGTTAAAAAACTATGAGTGGCAAGAGGAAGGACCACAATAGAACAAAAGAAAACAGACACCTTGGAGAAAAGCAGGGCTAAAGGAGATAAAACAGCAAATTAGAAACCTTTAACGTACCTGAATAACGACAACCACCAATCAATACAAACTTCGCCTACCGAAACTTATATTCAGACAAAATTCAAAAATGCTAAATGTGCAAATAAAGATTTCTATAAAATTCTTAAAGAATTTCGTAAACCAAATTGCCTAGAAAGAGCTAATCCCATTACCCAGGAATTCACAGACAAATTGGTAAATCATTACACAACCAATGCATGTACGATGGACTCCTATTTCAAATAAAGAAACTACCAGCACCGACTCTTTTCCAAAGAAAACACTACAAGGGAACGCTAACCTAGCTTCTCCATTCCTTCTAATAAATATCACACAATTAATTTATGGATCTGATCAAAGGAAACAGGCCTGCCGGCAGCCCTTCTGCCCGTGTCCGCAACAAATCTGTGAGAAAATTCTTCAAACTACATTTGCTGTCACACCAAAAGAATCATCAACAATTCCTTTGCTACAGGAACATTTCCAGAAGATCTAAAAAGTCATACATACGCCTGTTACTAAAGAAAACAAACCTAGACCCGCTTAACCCCGAAAACTACAGACTAATTAAAAAATTTAACTTTCCTGGGCATGCTGATAGGAAGAGCAGTATTCGTCCAGATGTCACAATTCATTGAAAATAATGCTATATATTCTACACTGCACTCGATCCAGAAAGATTCACACAATCTGCCCTCAGTGCCATCTGGGATGACCTTAAGAACATCGTTGATCGGAATGGGGTTGCTGCACTACTTCTCTTGGACCTCTCAGCTGCCTTTGACATGGTTGACCATGACTCTCTAATACAATGACTCTATAAAGAGGGGACTGCTCTCTACTGGATCAGATCCGACTTTTAAAACAAAACAAATGTCCTCCATACCCTCCCTTTCTTTGCCAAACTGCACATCACAAAAGCAGGTGCCCCTCAAGGATCTATCATCTCACCCATGCTTTTCAACATTTACATGAAGTCATTACCAGCACTACCAGGCAGGTCGCTACCCCTCCGCACAGCACCGCCTGTGGCTCCCTGCCCAGGTGCCGTTGCAGAGGAAGTTCAAAGCCCTCCACCACCCGCAGGCTACCGCCTGCACCTCATCCCTGGTGGCTAGTGGTAGGCCGTAGGTAGGTTTGTCCATCCTCCGCTTTATTGCTTTTATTGTATTGCCTGTATTTTCATTGTTGTGTCTGTGACTGCTGTTATAGCCTTCCCCCGCTGCCTGTTCCACTCTTTTTTTGTGCCTTTCTGCCTTCTGCTCTGCTTGTTTTTCCCTCGTTTTTTGTGCCTTTCTGCCCTCTGTTCCACTCGTTTTCCCCTTGTTTTTTGTGCCTTTCTGCCCTCTGTTCCACTCGTTTTTCCCTCGTTTTTCCCTTGTTTTTGTGCCTATCTGCCCTCTGTTCCACTCGTTATTCCCTAGTATTTGTGCCCTCCTGCCCTCTGTGCCACTTGTTTTTCCCTCGTTTTTGTGCCCCTTTTGCCTTCTGGTTCACTTGTTTTTTGTGCCCTTCTGTCCTCTGTTCCACTCATTTTTCCCTTGTTTTTTGTGCCTTTGTGCCGTCTTCTTCCACTTGTTTTTTGTGCCTTTCTTCCCTCTGTTCCACTCGTTTTTTCTTCGGTTTTTGTGCCTTTCTGCACTCTTTTCCACTCGTTGTTTGTGCCTTTTTGCCCTCTGTTCCACTCGTTTTCCCCTCGTTTCTGTGCCCCTTTTGCCTTCTGTTCCACTCATTTTTGGTGCCCTTTTCCCTTATGTGCCACTCGTTTTTCCCTCAATTTTGTGAACCCTTTCCTTCTGTTACCTTCGTTGTCCCTCGCCGGCATGTAGTGCGCTTTACAAATGATTGATTGATTAATAAATCAATTTCACCTAATGTGCTAAAAATATGCAGACACACACAAATACTCCTTCAACTGGAAAGCCTCAAAGACATTGGAAACTCCGAAATTTTCAGTTGCCTCAGAACCGTGGATCAGTGGATGACATGAAGCCATCTCAAATTGAATGCGTACAAAACGGAAATACTCACGTGTGGTGATTGGAAAGATACTGACTCAATTGACACCTGGCCTGACGATCTGGGACACCCAAAGTATCAAAGGAGGCAAGAAACCTTGGAATGACCATGGACTCCAAGCTCTCAATGAATGTCTAAGTTGAGAAACTAGCACGATCAAGCTTCATTACTATAAAAACTCTGGGACGCATCTTCCCCCACCTGGGATAGCCACACAAGGTCCAGGCTATTATCTCTCTTGTTCTGTCTAAACTTGATTACGCCAATAGCCTCTACCAAGGATCATCTTTAACCACAGCCATGAATAGATTTCAACTGATTTAACACTCTGATGCCAGACTACTCTTACATATAAAGCCACAAACCTACATCTCCCCTGCCTTGAAGGCCCTCTATTGTTTACCAGTTGGCAAAAGATTAATATTCAAGCTACCTTGCATCACCCACAAAGCGAAACACAGACCATGATTGCTTTGCATCAAGAATAAAATCATCAAATACATTTAACAAAGGAATCTCCGCTCAAGATTGGCACCTTGCCTCAAAATCCCACCATTCATGAAAAAAACATAGGTGGCACAACCTACTCTGTACAAGTAGCCAAACTATGGAACTCTTTACCCCCAAAAATAAGAGCCACGGATTGTACCCTTATCTTCAGAAGACAACTCAAGAGTTGGCTCATCCCCACATAACCACCATACTCAAACATAAATATACAGCATATCCCTCTGTACATAGCATTTATTTGGACTATCCATGTGTACCCACATATGTGTATTGCTTTGTATATATGTGTGTAACAAGTATGTTTTAAATATAAAGATACTAGCAGCCCATCCCGACGTTGTCTGGGTATGAATTGCTGCCGGCCAGTAGTATATTGTTTCGTAGGATTTCGTTTTGATAGCATTTCTTATCTGTGGCAGACCTGTGAAATGCTCCGATTCACAGTGCACTGCTGATGCACTTAAGAGTGCGCGTTCAACAGTGTGTGAACTCGAGTTTCCCTACTTTATTTTCCTTGCAATATTATATAGGGCAAACTCGACAACATGGCATGAGCACAATTTACATTACAGAAGAACACATTCATTTGTGGTAGGCACGGGGAGACAATGCGATTTGTCTGGAATCACAGGATGTTGAGCTGATGCTGAGATTCGAACGTAGCTCCCCATCTCTAAAGTTCGTAATTCTAGAACTTGTGGTGGAAGGTGTGTCTAAAAGTGTATGTCGGTGCTGGGCATCAATGAGAGAGACCTGTGCATTTTTCCAATCGGTGGTGAAAAAATATGAGTATGTTGCTGGAGATGTGGGCCTCCGTGCCACCAATGTACTTACGGGGAGGGTAAACACCCATTATTCCGCAACTTTCTTTCCGCATACCATCACTCCGCATACTTTCATTTCGAAAGTGCCATGACTCTGCAATGCCATTATAACGCATGGCATTACATTTTATATGCTTTTACCACGCATACATTTACAACGAAATTTGTTGTAGATGCATGAATGATAAAAGCATGTTTGGATAAGGCAAGTATGGGTATAGGGGTATATGTTTTGGGGTACTGAGGTATATGTTTTGGGGTGCTTGGGTATTTTAAGGGTTCAGATTTATTTTGGGTTCTGGGGTAGAGGGGTATTTTTAGGGTTCAGGGCTAGGTTTGGGTTTTGGGGTATAGGGTTTTTTTTAGGGTTCAGGGGTAGGTTTGGGGTACATGGGTATTTTAAGGGTTCAGGGCTAGGTTTGGGTTTTGGGGTACAGGGGTATTTTTAGGGTTCAGGGCTAGGTTTGGGTTTTGGGATACAGGGGTATTTTAGATTTCTGGGCTAGGTTTGGGTTTTGGGGTACAGGGGTATTTTTAGGGTTCAGGGGTAGGTTTGGGTTTTGGGGTACAGGGGTATTTTAAGGGTTATGGGCTAGGTTTGGGTTTTGGGGTACAGTGGTATTTTAGGGTTCAGGGGTAGGTTTGGGGTTTGGGGTACAGGGGTATTTTTAGGGTTCAGGGGTAGGTTTGGGTTTTGAGGTACAGGGGTATTTATAGGGTTTAGGGATAGGTCTGGGTTTTGGGGTACAGGGTATATTCATAGGGTTAAGATGGGTTAGTGTTTAAGGGTGTTGGGGTATTTTATAGAGTGAGGGTGGGTTATGATTATGGGGTGCAGGGGTATTTAAAGTAGGGGTGGGCGGAATTGGCGTGAACTTGGTACAATAAATCCGCAATATTTCGTTCCATCAGATTTTCAATTATTAAAACAGAAACCTCATATATTCAAGGTAAAATAACAAGTATTTCTACATGCCAAAATCCATATAGTCATTTCACAAAAGTGAAATTAGCTTCCAGCAAGCAGTGAGAGAGGTGATGATTTTGAGATCAAGCCCCTGCAAAGCATTATGGGACGAGATTAGCAGTGGGAAGTGAATATTATAGTATCCAAAAAATTCTACAAAGAGCTGCAGTTCACCTCGTCCTCCCCAGTTGTCCCTGATGAGGCAAATGCAATAGCATTTAAAATATTATACATCAAGCTGCAGTTCACCTCGTGGTCCCTAGATGTCCCTGATGAGGCAAATGCAAAAGCATTTAAAATATTACACATCAAGCTGCAGTTCACCTCATCGTCCCTAGATGTCCCTGATGAGGCAAATGCAATAGCATTTAAAATATTATACATCAAGCAGTAGTTCACCTCGCCGTCCCTAGATGTCCCTGATGAGGCGAATGCAATAGCATTTAAAATATTATGCATCAAGCTGCAGTTCACCTCGTCGTCCCAAGATGTCCCTGATGAGTAAAATTCAAAAACATTGAAACCCTTTCATGAATGCTAAAAATTACGCTAATCTTATCCCATAATGCTTTGCAGGGCCTTTTAGTTGTATTTTTGCCCATAACTGTGCTTGGGGTGGTTCTAAGAGAATGGGACCTCCACTGAATTGCTATTTAAAGGGAGCAGGAATGTATAGAACCTGGGAAGAAAAAACAACACTCGTGACGGAATGCCCCCAGCGATTGTCACGGCCCCAGCACACCCACAGCACAATGCAGACACGCCCACAAGGAACTACTTTGCTGGCACGGTTCTTTTACCTTTTAAATGTATATGGTGGGCGTCTGCATAGCCTATGTCCTTCTGCTGCAACTGCCCTTTCCAACGCTGTATTGGGTGTTGTGATTGGTGCTGTGGTTCCTGAGATTACCCGCCTCAAAGGTTTGGGCTCTCTCTTTATTATATTAGTACTAGCAGCCCGTCCCGACGTTGTCCGGGTATGAATTGCTGCAGGCCAGTAGTATATTGTTTCGTAGGATTTCATTTTGATAGCATTTCTTATCTGTGAGAGGCCTGTGAAACGCTCCGATTCACAGTGCACTGCTGATGCACTTAAGAGTTCGCGTTAAGTAGTGTGTGAACTCGAGTTTCCTTACTTTATTTTTCCTTGCAATATTATATGGCGCGAACTCGACAACATGGCATGAGCACAATTTACATTACAGAAGAACACATTATTTGTGGTAGGCAAGGGGAGACAAAGCGATTTGCCTGGAATCACAGGATGTTGACCTGATGCCGAGATTCGAACGTAGCTCCCCATCTCTAAAGTTTGCATTTTTAGAACTTGTGGTGGGAGGTGTGTCTAAAAGTGTATGTCGGTGCTGGCCATCAATGAGAGAGACCTGTGCATTTTTCCAATCGGTGGTAAAAAATTATGAGTATGTTACTGGAGATGTGGGCCGCCGTGCCACCAATGTACTTACGGGGGAGGGTAAACACCCATTATTCCGCAACTTTCTTTCCGCATACCATCACTCCGCATACTTTCATTACGAAAGTACCATGACTCCGCAATGCCGTTATAACGCATGGTATTACATTTTATATGCTTTTACCACGCATACATTTACAACGAAATTCGTTGTAAATGTATGAATGGTAAAAGCATGTTTTTTTTTCAATGTTTGGATAAGGCAAGTATGGGTATAGGGGTATATGTTTTGGGGTACTGAGGTATATGTTTTGGGGTGTTTGGGTATTTTAATGGTTCAGATATAGTTTTGGGTTATGGGGTACAGGGGTATTTTTAGGGTTTCAGGGCTAGGTTTGGGTTTTGGGGTATAGGCGTATTTTTAGGGTTCAGGGCTAGGATTGGGTTTTGGAGTATAGGGGTATATGTTTTGGGGTACTGAGGTATATGTTTTGGGGTGTTTGGGTATTTTAATGGTTCAGATATAGTTTTGGGTTATGGGGTACAGAGGTATTTTTAGGGTTCAGGGCTAGGATTGGGTTTTGGGGTATAGGGGTATTTTTAGGGTTATGGGGTAGTTTTGGGTTTTGGGGTACAGGGGTATTTTTAGGGTTCAGGGCTAGGTTTGCTTTTTGGGATACAGGGGTATTTTAGGGTTCAGGACTAGGTTTGTGTTTTGGGGTACAGGGGTATTTTTAGGGTTCAGGGGTAGGTTTGCGTTTTGAGGTACAGGGGTATTTTAAGGGTTATAGGCTTGGTTTGGGTTTTGGGGTACAGGGATATTTTAGGGTTCAGGGGTAGGTTTGGGTTTTGAGGTACAGGGGTATTTATAGGGTTCAGGGCTAGGTTTTGGTTTTGGGGTACAGGGGTATTTTTAGGGTTTAGGGATAGGTTTGGGTTTTGGGGTACAAGGTATATTTATAGGGTTAAGATGGGTCAGTGTTTAAGGGTGTTGGGGTATTTTATAGAGTAAGGGTGGGTTATGATTATGGGGTGCAGGGGTATTTAAAGTAGGGGTGGGCAGAATTGGCGCGAACTTAGTACAATAAATCTGCACTATTTCGTTCCGTCAGATTTCCAATTATTAAAGCAGAAACCTCATATATTCAAGGTAAAATAACAAGTATTTCTACATGCTAAAATGCATATAGTCATTTCACAAAAGTGCAATTCGCTTCCAGCAAGCAGTCAGAGAGGTGATGATTTTGAGATCAAGCCTCTGCAAAGCATTATGGGACGAGATTAGCAGTGGGAAGTGAATATTATAGTATCCAAATAATTCTACAAAGAGCTGCAGTTCACCTCATCGTCCCCAGTTGTCCCCGATGAGGCAAATTCAATAGCATTTAAAATATTATACATGAAGCTGCAGTTCACCTCGCCATCCCTAGATGTCCCTGATGAGGCAAATGCAATAGCATTTAAAATATTATACATCACGCTGCAGTTCACCTCGTCGTCCCAAGATGTCCCTGATGAGTAAAATTCCAAAACATTGAAACCCTTTCATGAATGCTAAAAATGATGCTAATCTTATCCCATAATGCTTTGCAGGGCTTTTTAGTTGTATTTTTGACCATAACTGTGCTTGGGGTGGTTCTAAGAGAATGGGACCTCCACTGAATTACTATTTAAAGGGAGCAGGAATGTATAGAACCTGGGAAGAAAAAACAACACTCGTGACGTAATGCCCCTAGCGATTGTCACGTCCCCAGCACACACCCACAGCACAATGCAGACACGCCCACAAGGGACTACTTAGCTGGCACGGTTCTTTTACTTTTTAAATGTATATGGTGGATGTCTGCATAGCCTATGTCCTTCTGCTGCAACTGCCCTTTCCAACGCTGCTGTGGTTCCTGAGATTACCCGCCTCAAAGGTTTGGGCTCTCTATTATATTAGTATAGATATCTTCATTATTTCTTTAAAGGTGCAAATATTTATATTTTTTTCTTTTCTCTTCTGTTTTGTTTTCTTTTCTTATGATTATTTTTTGATATGACAACATTCAATTAAAATCACATTAAAAAAGTACATAATCAATAGACATGAAACTATACAAATTGTTGAAGGCAAAGCAGTAGGTGACACAGAATGGAGAACAGTATCATACATTCAGCCCAATACAGAGATCTGGGCCTAACTCCATAATTTTCTTTATACTAACTCCATTATATTCTTTACACTCCATACCACCTCATGGGAACACTCCAGGCAGACCTGCCAAACCATGTCTTTCCTGGACAGGACTCAAACATCCTAGGACCAATTTCTGGCTATCAGCCATCTTCAGCCAAGATAGCTTAACTCCAGTGGTATGGAGAGCATGGGACTCACGTCTGAGCATACCCATCACACTCGGGGTGACAAATGCAAAAACAACAGTTGATGGATAGAATGCAGAACAATGTCATACATTCACCCCAGTACAGAAATCTGGGCCTAAATCCATCATTTTTTTGCACTCCACACCACCCCAGTTCACACATGGTCATATGCAAATCAGCAGTGACCCTGTGCCTCATGGGAACAGTCCAGCCCGAAGGGCGGAACGTACCACACGCCCCCAGCATTTGTCACGCCCCCCAGCACAAGCCCACAGCACAATGCAAGCACGCCCACAAGGGACTACTTTGCTGGCACGGTTCTTTTATCTTTTAAATGTATATGGTGGGCGTCTGCATAGCCTATGTCCTTCTGCTGCAACTGCCCTTTCCAACGCTGTATTGGGTGTTGTGATTGGTGCTGTGGTTCCTGAGATTACCCGCCTCAAAGGTTTGGGCTCTCTCTTTATTATATTAGTATGGATAGATATATAAGTGACTGCATAAATAAGTATTTTATCATAACCATTTATCTACAATTGCTTTACTATTGAATTACAAAAACTAATAACTTAAAGTACAGGACCACTTGAAAGTCTGAGTTTTAAAAATCCAACTTAAATCTATATATATTATCTTCCTTATACATCTATACCTCTCCTGTACTTATGTATCTTTATATGTATTACTTTACTTATAATTCAGCATCTCCAATGCACTACCCTATATCTCATCCTATACCTCTCTCAATGTATCCCCTACCTCCACTCTCTGACTCCTCTCAATCCTCATTCTACTACTGTGATCTCCAAAATAACCCTCTCTAGACTCTTCCCTCCTTGCATCATCTCATACCTCTTTTACTATTCAGATCTCCCAAACAAGCCTTTCTAAACCCTATCCTCTGACTTGTCCCCCTCTACCTCCCCTTCACTCATCCCAAACCTCCTCCTACTGCTATGAGCTAAAAAAAACAAAAACTCTTCCTAGACCTTCCCTCTTCTATCCCTCCACTATCCTTTTCAATACAACTAACAGACTAGCATGTCCACCACTAGAATAACTTTCATATTTCACTATACTAATTCCCCACTAATCCTATTTGGGTTCCGGAGAAGTATGCTACCTGCCAAAAAGCACTTCTACACCTCATCAGGGGAAGCAAGCACTACACAAATGCAAACCCTTCCCTCTTCTATCCCTCTAATATCCTTTTCAATCCAAATTACAAACTCATATGTCCACAGCTCAAATTAATTTCATATCTCTCCATACTAATTCACCAAGAATCGTTTTTGGGTTCCGGAGTAGTGTGCTGCTCACTAATAAAGAACTTTGATGCCTCGTCAGGGGTAGTAAGCGCAATAAAATTCAAATTACAATCTTGCCTGGTAAAGGTTGACAAGATATTGGCTGATAGTTGCTATGCTCTGCAGATGAGAGACTGGCCTTTTTTACTGAGAGTAGGATTGAGGCTTTTTTCCAACCCTTAGGCAAATAGCCCGAGTTGAGCATTCCAATAAAGATTTCAACTGGGTGGTCAAATATTGTTTCTGGGACCTGCTGAAGGGTTTTTGGTGGACATGGGTCATGGGTCATTCTAGATGTCTATAGTGCCTAATAATTCTTTGGTGTTTTTTTGTTCACTGAATAACTCTGATCATGACTCTACAAGGCAATCCATAATTCAGTGGGGGACTGGAGCTTTACAACTGTTTTCAGCAAAGTCAAATTAAAACATTGCTACTTCGACCCTATTAAGTCACATCTCATGACCAGATATGTGTGCAGCTTCTACGTCTAAAACCCCACAAAAGGGTTCCGGTCCTGCACATAAACAATCATTGAAACAATGATTTTTTTTTATCTTCTATGGGGCAGATTTACAAGCCCCTTGCGCCTCTTTTACGCCGCTTTGCGTCACTTTTGTGACGCAGCGGCGGCGCAAAAGATGCGCCATGGTGCGGGGTATTTACAACGTGACTCATCTTTCAGATGCGCCACGTTGTAAAGCCCTGCGCCAAAAGGAGGCGTTCCATCGCAGGGGGGGCATTCCGGCGCAGGAACGTCTCCCAAAAGTGGCTCAGTGAAATCTACAAGATTTCACTCAGTCACTTTTGGGTCCATGCTGCGTCAAAACCCAGCGCCTGCTTGAAGCAGGCATAAAGATTGACGCAGCATTGTGGAGATAGAGCCCCCCAGAACATTGCTGGAGCTGCGTCGCGCTTGCGACGCAACTCCAGCAATGCGCCGTTTTTGCCCCATGGTGCACCGCATTGTAAATGCGGTGCGTCCATGCTGACGGAGCCGTCGCGCACAATAACTGGTGCATCCCTGCTGATGTGCAGGGATGCGCCAGTTATTGTAAATCTGCCTCTACATGTTTTTGTTTGATTCCTTTGCTGTTTTATAACTCTCATATTTAAGGTGGTTCATGAACTATAGAAAAAGTACTCCGGAAACCATATTAATGTCAAAGCTTCGATTGGTTAAAGAAATACACTTTTAGGAATGTTGAGGAGGCCTCATCGTATTTTACTTGCTGTTTGTTGTATGAGTTACTTAGCAAATATTTTCATTGCTTGGCACCTGCACAGGCTCTAGGATGAGAGGCAGACCCTCGGCCCTGGCTCGCCTCTAGTTGAAAGAAACGTACAGCTTTCCCAGAGTATCTACATTGAACAGAATGTGTCTACGCTATGTATTTTCTCCTCAGTTAGTTTGCTAGACTGAAAAAATACACACCACCTCGAGTAGGAAAGCAGAAAGGTTCCGATTTGCTACCTAGTACATTAGAAAGTGATTTTCTGTGCAGAGCACTTTATATTCTTTGATCTGGAAGTATTATCGTAATTTCTATATTGACCCAGCCAGCGCATTCACTGACCCCCGCCCCCCCTCAGTTTTCACTTTCACTTTGAAGGCTCGGAATAAATGAAGACAGCCTGGAAATGCAGCAAATACACGCCATACTTCCAGGCCATCTTCATTTACATTTATTTGCGAAGGCATTTCCCCCCGCCTGGGAAGCCATCCATGCAACCCCAGAGTTGAAACATGTGAGGTTTTTGTGTTTCCTTATTGACTCAGAGACTTTGAGTTTTCTTATTGATCAGGGAGAAATCCAATCTAATTATTAAATTGATTCCTTACATTCTAATGACGTCCACTCTCGCTCTTGCTCCACCCTCTTTGGGATGGACAGTCTCTCGGCTGTATGATATATCAACCATTTCAGGGACAAAATTGAGACCCACCGCATAGGTAGCCAAAAACCTATTGGAGTTTTCTCTTCAAAGAAAATATAGATAAAAGCAGGGTACGTTCTAGCCAATCTAACTACAATAGCATTTTGTGCTCTCTGCATTTAAAATATGCAAGTGAAAGGTGTATTAACCCTACAATTTTCAAAAAGCTTTTTACCAAATTTGGACTCTTTGCAATGGAATGCTTTTTTTCCTGATTAAACATTCAACTTCCCTCATCCCTCAACTTCCCTAATTTTACAGTTGCAACGGGATACTGAAGCTTTGACAACACACGCTTTTCCTCAGTATTGGTCTCTTCACCTAACTTAGGGCCCGATTCACAGAATGAACTTAAGACTCAGTCCTAAACTTACTACTATTATGGCATTCACAGAAGTTAGAATTTTGTCTTAAGTCTGTCTTAAGTCTGTCTTAAGTTTGTCTTCAGACAAACGTATGTCAAAATACTAATTTCTGTGAATACCGAAAGTAGTAAGTGCATTCTGTGAATACCAAAATAGTAGTAAGTTTAGGATTGAGTCTTAACTTCATTCTGTGAATCGGGCCCTTACACTTTTCCTCCATCTGTCATGATAGTACAGGTTTTACCAGAGGTACATTACCAAGAAGCTACTTTACGGTTGACACCTCTTCTGTGGCAGAGCCAACCATGGTTCTCTACCGCCTGGAGTTGTCAGGAAATCTCCCCATTCTGATTTTGTCTTTATCCAGTTTGCTTCTAAAGTCTCACGGTCATCATCACACAATGACTCCTAATCACTCCCTGGTATTGGTGGCATGGATAGTTTCATGTCAGTCTGCTTAAATTATGAAATTTCAACAGAGGCTTCTCAGTTCAGTCCCAATCTTATTGCCCAGGAACCACCAAACTTTAAACATCCGCTTGGGTGGTCTGGCACTGCAGATGCTGGGACAGGGGTACATATCTCTTTTCAGCACATGTGACTCTGGTCATACATTTCTTAGCATCCTTAACTTCCCAAGGGAAAGTGTATAGGACTATAAATACATACAGACCAGCAATTTTGGCAGAACATGTAGGAGTGGATGATAGACATATCGAAGAACATCCTCTCATTTGCCCTTTGGATCGACTTTTGAAGGAAGTAAAGTTTAATAAACCTCCATTACTTAAATACAACCAAATGTGGGATGTGAATTTGATTTTTAATTTGTACTTGAATTGGTCTGACAATGCTTTTTTATCTCTTAACATTTTGTCTGAAAAATGTATTGCCCTACAGTGCTTAGTTTCTTTGATATTAAAGCTTTAGATGTGTCTTCAGTCCAATATACTTTTTCTGGTGAGTGTTTCCAAGTCCAGGGAAGAACAAAAACAAATCCAACATCAGTTTTGTATCCTTATTTTCCTCTTCAACCTAAGCTCTGTTTAGGAAATTGTTTAAAATAGTATATTCTAAAAACAAATGACTGAGAACGGCATCCTCAATCCAATTCATCATCTAATTGAGAACTCTTTACAAATCAGTTTTTCTCCAAGTTTGGCTCGTTTGGTGAAAATAATCATGAATTTAGCGGTCATTGACTCACCTGCTTTCGAGGCTCACTCCACAGGGGAAACTTCGGCCTGGAGCAGTATTGATTCTCAGACCAGCTGATTGGTCTGTTTCCACTTTTAGGACCTTTTATTACGAACCCATTCCTCATGTTGCTAATTTTATTATATCTATACTTTAAACAAGCATTATGTGAGCCTCTGGATTTGTAATGATTTTCTTAACTTTAGTGAAAGAAGGTCCTGATTTTATTAAAGACTCAGAGGCTAAGTGTTAGAACCGGCTGTCTCTAGTTGGCAGAGGTATGCACTTCTGACAAATAGGGACACACCTTTTCTAGTCAGGGCAAGGGGATCACACCCTTCGATAACCCCTGCTCACCCCCTTGGTAGCTTGGCAGAGCAGACAGGCTTATCTCAGAGGCTGTGTGTTAAGCATTTATGACCACATACAGTAACAAAGTGAATACACTACAAAGGGACACGACACAGTAGTATTATAAAAATAAGTATTTTTATATAAGGCTTAGCACAAGACCAAATAACGACAAAAATGTACACAATCTTAATAAATACTCTGGGAAGGGAAAAATAGTTCAAAGGTAGTTTCTTCTTTAGCACAAAGTCTTTCGTATCAAAGCAAATTTTCTTCTTGGAAACACAGTTCTTATCAACAGGGTAACCCACACGGGGGCTACACGACGTCGAGGCAAAGTTAATCCAAAGGTTCGGCGTCGACCGCGAGGAGCGCTACGTCGAGCCCGGAGTCACACGGACCCCCAACAACACAGTACCTTGGAAAATGAAGCACGCGATGATCAGCGGCGTCGAGCAATCCGGCGTCGCGTCTTCGGTGTCGATCAGGCCTCAGCAGGCGTCGTCATCGATGATGCTGTTGCAAAGAGTGAGCAGCGCTCACGGCGTCGAGAGGGCACGAGGGCGATGCGATCAGCAGCGGTGCAGACACGAGGTCCTTTGGAGCTGGAGCCGAACTCGCTACTCACTGGCGTTGCTGCTGGCGTCGATCGGGCCCGGCGGCCGGCGTAGAGGAAGCGGGACACTTGAGCCGTCACTCACGGTGTCGAGCTGGATTCGGCGACGTCCGTCGGCGTTGTGGTTGCGGGCTCTTTCAGAGGTGCTGGATTCACAGGTTCCAGCAAATAGCACTTTAAGCAGATGAAGTCCTTTAGCCCTGTGACTTCAGCAGGAGACTGGCACTCTTCCAGTCCTTGGAGATTTTCTTAGCAAGCGTGAGAGTACACACACAGTTCCTCTCTCCTGGTTCCTTGGCAAAAATAAAGAAGCACTGCAGGATTCCCCCCAGCAAACAGCACACTGGCAGAAGGGGTAGGCAAGTCCTTAGATCAGCAGGCCTCTTGTCCTTGGTTACAGGGTTCCTTGTCAGAAGTGATCTAAATTCTTGGTTCAGGGGTCCTTCTCTTATACCCCTTTTTGGCTTTGATCCCTTTGTCCATGCAGGGGAATTTCCCAACATCCTGGGTCTGTTGTGGGTGGAGCCAGGCAGAAGCACCTGGCCTATTCATTGCGCAGGGCTGGGTCCTCAGACGCCCAGCAGGAGGTGGAGCCAGCATTGACACCGGCAGGAGCAGAGCTATCGGCCTCCTGGCAGGAGGTGGGGCTAGGATCGTCCATGGCAGGCACAGAGCCATCAGCCGCTTGGCAGGAGGTGGAGCCAGCATTGTATCAGGCAGGGCAGGCTATCAGCAACTACTCTCCCCCTACTCTCAACGCCAATGTCCCACTCATCCCACACTGACTCATCCAGACCTGTGGAGCCACCCAGCTCCTGTCACACACACGCAAGACCAGCAGAAACCAGATATGGTTAGACAAGAAAATAGACACTTTCTAAAAGTGCTATTTTCAAACCCAGAGTCCAAAAACCATCCACACCAACGGATGCGTAATTAAACCCCGAGTTCAGGGATACCAAACTCGACATTGCACCATGCTCCCCGAGCCAGCTAGGATCATAGCATTAATAATCCCGGCGGCCCATTCTAACCAATGGAGAGCAGGCTACCTCGCAATAGTGAAGAACGAAGATGGCTGTAATTCACTATTAGGACATGCCAACTTGGTCAGGCGTGTCCTACCTTATACTTACAATGCACCCTGCCCGTGGGCCTACCATAGGGGTGACTAACATGAAGTCAAGGGAAGGTTTGAGGGGCTGGCAAGTAGGTATACTTGCGCAGCCTGCGTGACAGCACTAGGCTGCACGTGGGTCTTGCAATGACCGACCCGTGGACATTCTTTTACGAGGCCGCTCCTGTGGGTGGCACAACACGTGCTGCAAGCCCACGAGCGGCATTTGTATTTACAAGCCCCGGCACTCCTGGTGCACTAGACTAGACTAGACGATGGATTTGGGCCCAGATCTTTGGACTGGGTTGAGCGTGTGACATTGATCCACATTCGGTCCATCACCTGTTGTGTTTGAATATTCCGCCCTAAGTGCGCTGGGGATGCCCAGACGTGGGTCCCAGGCACTCCACACCACTGGAGTCAAGCTAGCCGGGCTGATGAGAGGTGTTACCTCGAAACCGGTCCGGTCCTCGGATGCTTGATTCCGTTCTGGGAAGGACATGGCTTTTGTAGTTTGGACTGGACTGTTCCCATGGGGCACAGGGTCAGAGCTGATTTGCATATCGCCATTGTCTAACCCAGGGTGGTGTGGAGTGCAAAAAAACGATGGATTTGGGCCCAGATCTTTGGACTGGGTTGAGTGTGTGACATTGATCCACATTCGGTCCATCACCTGTTGTGTTTGCATATTCCGCCCTAAGTGCGCTGGGGATGCCCAGACGTGGGTCCCAGGCACTCCACACCACTGGAGTCAAGCTAGCCGGGCTGATGAGAGGTGTTACCTCGAAACCGGTCCGGTCCTCGGATGCTTGATTCCGTTCTGGGAAGGACATGGCTTTTGTAGTTCGGACTGGACTGTTCCCATGGGGCACAGGGTCAGAGCTGATTTGCATATCGCCATTGTCTAACCCAGGGTGGTGTGGAGTGCAAAAAAACGATGGATTTGGGCCCAGATCTTTGGACTGGGTTGAGTGTGTGACATTGATCCACATTCGGTCCATCACCTGTTGTGTTTGCATATTCCGCCCTAAGTGCGCTGGAGATGCCCAGACGTGGGTCCCAGGCACTCCACACCACTGGAGTCAAGCTAGCCGGGCTGATGAGAGGTGTTACCTCGAAACCGGTCTGGTCCTTGGATGCTTGATTCCGTTCTGGGAAGGACATGGCTTTTGTAGTTCGGACTGGACTGTTCCCATGGGGCACAGGGTCAGAGCTGATTTGCATATCGCCATTGTCTAACCCAGGGTGGTGTGGAGTGCAAAAAAACGATGGATTTGGGCCCAGATCTTTGGACTGGGTTGAGTGTGTGACATTGATCCACATTCGGTCCATCACCTGTTGTGTTTGCATATTCCGCCCTAAGTGCGCTGGGGATGCCCAGACGTGGGTCCCAGGCACTCCACACCACTGGAGTCAAGCTAGCCGGGCTGATGAGAGGTGTTACCTCGAAACCGGTCCGGTCCTCGGATGCTTGATTCCGTTCTGGGAAGGACATGGCTTTTGTAGTTTGGACTGGACTGTTCCCATGGGGCACAGGGTCAGAGCTGATTTGCATATCGCCATTGTCTAACCCAGGGTGGTGTGGAGTGCAAAAAAACGATGGATTTGGGCCCAGATCTTTGGACTGGGTTGAGTGTGTGACATTGATCCACATTCAATCCATCACCTGTTGTGTTTGCAAGCCCACGAGCGGCATTTGTATTTACAAGCCCCGGCGCTCCTGGTGCACTAGACTAGGGACTGACAGTAAACCAAATAGGCCAAACATGGATACAATAGATACATCAATTTAACATAGGGAGCACTTGCGCTGTGGCACTGATCAGCAGTGGCACAGCGCCCAAAGCATATACCAGCAAAACATCGTAAAACAGTGGAGGCAACAGAAAAAATGGAGGAGAGACTCAAGCCAATGATGTCAGGTCTAACACGTGTCCCCTCCAGCTGAAATGTGGGGAGAACTACCCTTGACCTAGGGAGTCCTCTTCACTAAGGCGGAAAAATCTGGACAGACCATCAGCATTGGCGTGATCTGTACCAGGGCGGTGTTCCACCGTAAAGTCCATCCCCTGTAGGGAAATGGACCACCTCAACAGTTTCGGATTCTCACCCCTCATCTGCATCAACCATCTGAGGGGCCTGTGGTCTGTCTGAACCCGGAAGTGAGTCCCAATAAGGTAGGGTCTTAGCTTCTTCAGCGCCCAGACCACAGCAAATGCTTCTCTCTCTATCGCACTCCACCTCGTTTCCCTGGGGAGTAACCTCCTACTGATGAAGGCTACAGGCAAGTCTCGGCCCTCTTCATTCACCTGAGCTAGAACAGCCCCCACGCCATGCTCTGAAGCGTCCGTCTGGACAATAAATTCTTTCGAGGAGTCGGGTGCCTGGAGTATAGGTGCTGTGCACATTGCAGTTTTTAGGGTGTCGAAGGCCGTTTGACAGGCATCAGTCCAGATCACGTTTCGTGGCTGCTTCCTGGAAGTCAGCGAAGTCAAGGGGTGCACAATGTTACCGTAATCCTTGACGAACCTCCTGTAATAACCCGTGAGTCCTAAGAAGGCTCTCACCTGAGTTTGGGTTTTGGGCGGCGCCCAAGCCAGGATGGTATCAATCTTGGGTTGCAGGGGGGCAACCTTGCCGCTCCCTACTTGGTGCCCCAAGTACACCACAGAACCCTGCCCAATCTGGCACTTACTGGCTTTGATTGTGAGGCCTGCTCTGCGCAGGGCCAACAACACTTCCTGGAGGTGGCGCAAGTGTTCCTCCCAGCTGGCGCTGAACACTGCAATGTCGTCCAGGTAGGCGGCACTGAAATCCTCCAGTCCAGCCAAGACCTGGTTGACCAACCTCTGGAAGGTGGCAGGGGCATTCTTCATCCCAAAGGGCATCACCCGGAACTGGTAGAGCCCATCTGGTGTGGAGAATGCTGACCTCTCTTTTGCCCCATCAGTTAAGGCGATCTGCCAGTACCCAGACTTTAGATCAAACGTGCTAAGGTACCGTGCAGCCCCCAACCGATCTATGAGCTCATCAGCTCTGGGGGTGGGGTGCGCGTCAGTCTTGGTGACTGAATTGAGTCCTCGGTAATCCACACAGAACCGAAGTTCTGGTGAAGCACCAGGCGCCGCAGCCTTCGGGACCAAAACCACTGGGCTGGCCCAAGGACTGCTAGGGACTCAACCACCCCTAAGGCAAACATTTTGGAGACCTCCTCTTTAATGTATGCTCTGACCTTGTCAGTCACCCTGTAAGCCTTGTGCTTGACAGGAGTGCTGTCTCCGGTGTCCACATCATGGACACACCACTGAGTGACACCAGGAACCAAGGAAAACAGATCAGGGAATTGCCCCAACAGTTGGCGACAATCTTGCTGCTGCTCAAGGGTCAGTGTGTCAGAGAGGACCACACCATCCACTGACCCATCTTGCTCTTTTGCAGACAGGAGGTCAGGAAGAGGCTCACTCTCCTCCTCCATTCCAGCATCTGTAGCTAGGAGCATGCCCACTTCGGACCTTTCTAAGTGGGGTTTTAAACGGTTGACATGCAGGACCCTCAAGGGGTTCCTGGGAGATTTCAAGTCCACCAAGTAGGTGACATCGCTCTTCTTCTCCACAACCTTAAACGGTCCAGTCCACCTGTCCTTGAGCGCACAAGGTTCCACAGGTGACATGACCCAAACTTCTTGACCAGGCTGAAGCTCAACCAGAGTGGCATTCCGGTCGTACCACCGCTTCATCTCTTCCTGGCTGGCCTCCAGATTTGCTTGAGCAAGATCTCTGAAGCGCCTAGTCTGGTTCCTAAAGGCCAGCATGTAACTGTATACATCCTGGGGAGGTTTCCTGGGAGATTGCTCCCAGCCTTCTTTGACCAGACTCAAAGGTCCTCTTACCGGGGGACCATACAAAAGCTCAAAGGGGCTGAACCCTAGAGACTTCTGTGGCACCTCACGGTAAGCAAACAACAAGCATGGCAAGAGGATGTCCCATTTCCGCCTCATTGGTTCTTCAAGACCCATGATCATGCCTTTAAGGGTCCGGTTGAATCTCTCAACCAGCCCATTACCTTGAGGGTGGTAAGGAGTGGTGAACTTGTAGGTTACCCCACACTCCTTCCACAGAGACTTCATATAGTTGGAAATGAAGTTGGTGCCCCGGTCTGACACCACCTCTCTGGGGAACCCCATTCGGGAGAAAACACCCATCAGTGCCCGTCCCACTACGGGGGCCGTCACTGTTCTGAGAGGGATGGCTTCCGGGTACCGTGTGGCATGGTCCACCAAGACCAGGATGAACCTGTTTCCCAGGGCTGTCTTGGGGTCCAGGGGCCCAACAATGTCAATCCCCACCCGGTCAAAGGGGGTACTGACCACTGGAAAAGGTTGGAGGGGAGCCTTCTGCTTCCTTCCGCTTTTCCCACTTGCCTGGCAAGTGTGACAAGTCTTGCAATGGATGTCTACATCCCTACGCATCTGAGGCCAATAAAAATGGGTGACAAGCCTGTCATAGGTCTTGTCCTGCCCCAGATGTCCAGCTAACGGAACGTCATGAGCCAAACCCAGTAGGAAGGCTCTAAAGCGCTGGGGTACCACCAGCACACGGGCTGACCCAGGCTCAGCAGCCTTAGGCTCGCTATACAGGAGGTCGTTCTCCCAGTACACAAAATGTGACCCTGACTGATCACCTGAGGTTTGGGCTGAGGCCTGCTGCCTCATGCCCACAAAAGAAGGGCACACGTTCTGTTCCGCACAGAATTCCTCCCTGGAGGGACCACCATCCTGCTGCCAATGGGTCAGCTCGGGCAGGTCTCCCAGTTCGGGAATTTGTTCCCCTGTGGGCTCCAGGGCATCCCCCTCAGGGTCTACCTCCTCCTGGACCACGGGAACTATGGGGGACAGTTTCCCGCGCCCCCTGCCTCTTCTCTTCACAGCTGGGTCCTGGGCCATACTTTCAGGCTCCGGGACCCCATCAACACCCTTACTCGCTGTCATTGATCGAGTGGTTGACACACCCACTCTGGCACGCCCAACATTCTCAAGTGCGTCTCCCTCTCCACCTTAGCCCAAGGGGAGTCTTCTAAATCATTGCCCAGGAGACAATCGACAGGCATGGCGGGCCTCACAGCAACTTGAAGAGTACCTGAATCTCCCCTCCATTCAAAGGAAACCTGAGCTACCTCACACTCTTTCTGGGAGTTGTCGGCAGCTATCACAGGGTAGAATGCGTGGGGAACCACCTGCTCTCTGGACACCAAGTGACACTTGACAGCTGTCACACTCGCTCCGGTGTCTCTGAGGGCTTCCACTCTATGGCCATTAATGGTCACCCACTGCCTATATTTACTAATGTTACTAGGCAGAGGGGGTGGAGGGACCATTTCCATGTCTCCTAGTGAGACCAGGGACATTTCTGCGGGACCCCTCCCACCAGGGACAACCATCTCCTCCCCTCCCAGGGCTACACTCGCCAACTGACGGGGGGGTGCACGCGGCGGTGCATTCAAATCCTTTTTGGGACACTGGGGGTCATAAAACCGGTGTCCCACCTGCCCACAACCGTAGCAGGTTAGGGGGCCCCTATGAACAGGTTTACCCATCGGGGCCCCTGGCTTCTTCTCAGGGGGAGGCTGGGAACCTTTCCCTTGGTTCCCTTGGGGATTACTTTGGGGCCCTTTCTGAGACTCCTTCTGTTTACCCTTGTCCCCCCCACTCTTCTGCTGGGGACCCTGCCCACTTTTGGCTGAGTCTCCCACTGGACCCTTGTGGACCCTGGTACTGACCCAGCGGTCCGCCTCCTCAGCAAGTTTTCTAGGGTTAGATATCTTGCTATCAATAAGGTGCTGGCGCAGCTCTGGAAAACAGTTATTAGACAAATGCTCCCAAGCAAACAAATCATAAAGAGCTTCGTAACTTTCCACTTTGCTGCCCTTCACCCAACCATCCATGGCTCTGCAAAAATAAGACACATACTCAACCCACGTCGTACCAGGCAACTTCTTACATTCTCTAAAAGCTTGTCTGTACTTCTCGGGGGTTAGGCCATACCGCAACATTAAAGCATCTTTCATATGAGTATACGACATCCTATCCTCCACAGGCATGTCTAACAGGGTATCTCTCCCCTCATTCACAAAGCGACCCCACAACCCAGCTCCCCAATTCTTCACAGGGACCTGGTGGGTCAACAATGCTAACTCATATGCTTTAAAACACTGACCAATATCTTCGTTCCTATGATAATCTTTTATCACATCTTTGGGAAAGTAAAACTTACTTTCTGCAGGCCCAGATGGGATGCTGCCACCAGCTGATTCAATTCTAACTTCTTAGCTTGGATGTCCAACTCCCTCAACTTGGTATCACGCTCCAAAGCTACCTTTTCTCTTTCAAAATCTAACCTTTTGGTCTCCAAATCAGCTTCTCTTCTACCTCTTGCATTTTCTAACTCCAACTGCCCATTTATCTTTAGCCTTGCCATTTCCATGTTGTATGCACGCTCCTTCGCCCTTTCTTCTCGTTCTTCAGGGGAAAGACCTTTGGAGGAAACACTGCTTCCGGGAGAGGACTCAGGCCCATTCGCTGGCGCCTCCTCATCCCCTTCCACTGGCGGTACCACCACCGGATCAGTGGGATCTCTTGACTCCAACCAGGCCTCCAAAGCTTTGAGATATTGCTCTTTTCTTGAGAGGCCTTTGGTAGGCACTTTCAGCTGCTTGCAAAAGAGTTTCAGCTCCCTCAATCCGTAGTCGTTTATCTTCGCTCTGTCGAATTCCTCCTCAACAACAACAGGGGTAGTGACTCCGTTGTCACTCATGGTCAAAACTGGCAGTGTTCAAAAAAATCAAGCTTCAGAAAAGCGGAGAACCAAAAATAGGATCCTTCCAAATTAGATTGTGACTGCGCTATGGTCTGCTTTCACTATGTAGCGCACACTAATCACTGCACATGGGTCATAAATGCAAGGTCCAAATCCTCACCGCTGCATCCAATGTTAGAACCGGCTGTCTCTAGTTGGCAGAGGTATGCACTTCTGACAAATAGGGACACACCTTTTCTAGTCAGGGCAAGGGGATCACACCCTTCGATAACCCCTGCTCACCCCCTTGGTAGCTTGGCAGAGCAGACAGGCTTATCTCAGAGGCTGTGTGTTAAGCATTTATGACCACATACAGTAACAAAGTGAATACACTACAAGGGACACGACACAGTAGTATTATAAAAATAAGTATTTTTATATAAGGCTTAGCACAAGACCAAATAACGACAAAAATGTACACAATCTTAATAAATACTCTGGGAAGGGAAAAATAGTTCAAAGGTAGTTTCTTCTTTAGCACAAAGTCTTTCGTATCAAAGCAAATCTTCTTCTTGGAAACACAGTTCTTAGCAACAGGGTAACCCACACGGGGGCTACACGACGTCGAGGCAAAGTTAATCCAAAGGTTTGGCGTCGACCGCGAGGAGCGCTACGTCGAGCCCGGAGTCACAGAGACCCCCAACAACACAGTACCTTGGAAAATGAAGCACACGATGATCAGCGGTGTCGAGCAATCCGGCGTCGCGTCTTCGGTGTCGATCAGGCCTCAGCAGGCGTCGTCGTCGATGATGCTGTTGCAAAGAGTGAGCAGCGCTCACGGCGTCGAGAGGGCACGAGGGCGATGCGATCAGCAGCGGTGCAGACACGAGGTCCCTTGGAGCTGGAGCCGAACTCGCTACTCACTGGCGTTGCTGCTGGCGTCGATCGGGCCCGGCGGCCGGCGTCGAGGAAGCGGGACACTTGAGCCGCCACTCACGGTGTCGAGCTGGATTAGGCGACGTCCGTCGGCGTTGTGGTTGCGGGCTCTTTCAGAGGTGCTGTATTCACAGGTTCCAGCAAATAGCACTTTAAGCAGATGAAGTCCTTTAGCCCTGTGACTTCAGCAGGAGACTGGCACTCTTCCAGTCCTTGGAGATTTTCTTAGCAAGCGTGAGAGTACACACACAGTTCCTCTCTCCTGGTTCCTTGGCAAAAATAAAGAAGCACTGCAGGATTCCCCCCAGCAAACAGCACCCTGGCAGAAGGGGTAGGCAAGTCCTTAGATCAGCAGGCCTCTTGTCCTTGGTTACAGGGTTCCTTGTCAGAAGTGATCTAAATTCTTGGTTCAGGGGTCCTTCTCTTATACCCCTTTTTGGCTTTGATCCCTTTGTCCATGCAGGGGAATTTCCCAACATCCTGGGTCTGTTGTGGGTGGAGCCAGGCAGAAGCACCTGGCCTATTCATTGCGCAGGGCTGGGTCCTCAGACGCCCAGCAGGAGGTGGAGCCAGCATTGACACCGGCAGGAGCAGAGCTATCGGCCTCCTGGCAGGAGGTGGGGCTAGGATCGTCCATGGCAGGCACAGAGCCATCAGCCGCTTGGCAGGAGGTGGAGCCAGCATTGTATCAGGCAGGGCAGGCTATCAGCAACTACTCTCCCCCTACTCTCAACGCCAATGTCCCACTCATCCCACACTGACTCATCCAGACCTGTGGAGCCACCCAGCTCCTGTCACACACACGCAAGACCAGCAGAAACCAGATATGGTTAGACAAGAAAATAGACACTTTCTAAAAGTGCTATTTTCAAACCCATAGTCCAAAAACCATCCACACCAACGGATGCGTAATTAAACCCCGAGTTCAGGGATACCAAACTCGACATTGCACCATGCTCCCCGAGCCAGCTAGGATCATAGCATTAATAATAATCCCGGCGGCCCATTCTAACCAATGGAGAGCAGGCTACCTCGCAATAGTGAAGAACGAAGATGGCTGTAATTCACTATTAGGACATGCCAACTTGGTCAGGCGTGTCCTACCTTATACTTACAATGCACCCTGCCCGTGGGCCTACCATAGGGGTGACTAACATGAAGTCAAGGGAAGGTTTGAGGGGCTGGCAAGTAGGTATACTTGCGCAGCCTGCGTGACAGCACTAGGCTGCACGTGGGTCTCGCAATGACCGACCCGTAGACATTCTTCTACGAGGCCGCTCCTGTGGGTGGCACAACACGTGCTGCAAGCCCACGAGCGGCATTTGTATTTACAAGCCCCGGCACTCCTGGTGCACTAGACCAGGGACTGACAGTAAACCAAATAGGCCAAACATGGATACAATAGATACATCAATTTAACATAGGGAGCACTTGCGCTGTGGCACTGATCAGCAGTGGCACAGCGCCCAAAGCATATACCAGCAAAACATCGTAAAACAGTGGAGGCAACAGAAAAAATGGAGGAGAGACTCAAGCCAATGATGTCAGGTCTAACACTAAGTTTTCCCTTAGTTAGCGGTAATTTTCTTACCGCTGTGTACCGCCGAAAACTATCGCCATGATACTGACGTATTTACAATACATCACTGCATGGCGGTAAGACCTTCTTGTGGCAGCAAATGTTGTCGTTAACACCAATGACACAGCAATAAAAATGTTGCAGGTAGTGAGAGAAAAGTGACGAAAGGCCAATTAGAGTCAAAAAGACTCCTGTTAGTCAGCCCAAAGTCACTTTTCTGCCAACAGAGGCAAAAATAGACTATAAGTCCACCACCAATGATAAAAATAAAATAAAAACAATGGGCTGCAAAATGGAGCAGTCAGGTGCCAAGTTCAGTACAGGGAAACAAATCCCCCAAACCCTCCAACAGCCAGGATGAGAGGAAATGCAGATTCAGTGCTCCGTATATGTAAAGAGGCGCATCGCTGGGGAACCCCAGTGATGCATCACTTTACATAGCGCTTCCCTTGCGACACAATGGCAGCTGAAGCCTGCAAGTGTAGAGAGCCCCCGGGGCCTGTAGGCCTAGCTGTGCCTGCACCTGAGACCCAGAGTGGGATGCAAAGGTGCTGTGGAGTTGCTGCGGCCGGACGGTGGAGGCGGGCCACATCGGGACCAAGCCTTTGGGCCATGGTGGTAGACATTGAGGCATCTGCAATCACCCTTACCTGGTGGTGAAGTCTGGCAGGTTGCATGGAGACATGTTGTTGACCTGTATGAGAAGACTGCCTGACGCCCCTTGGAGCTGTGACCGGTAGAAGCGCTCCTGTGCACCAACGAAAGGAGCTCTGCAGCGCATAACACATGCCAAAACAACACCGTGGTGCACTAAGGAGATTGCCAATGGTGGCTCCTGCCTCTCTCTACCACCACCGTGATGCACCTCTAATTCCAGATCTGGACCAAGCCCAACACCACCCTCAGCCGGCATCCTCGTTTACCGACCCCCTGGCCCTTGACCCCCCATTCACCAATACCATGGTAGACCTCATCGCACCCCAGGCTCTCCCATCCACCGACTGCATCCTACTTGGAGACCTCAAATTCCACCTGGACAACCCTAGTGACCAGAACACCACCACCCTCCAGGAGAACATTGCCAACATCAGACTCAAGCAGCTAGTCACCACACCAACCCACATAGCCAGACACACGCTCAACCTCGTCTTCTCCACCAGCGGGAACATTCCACTACAGCGAGACCACAGAACTCTGCGGGACCAACCATTATTGTATACATCACAGCTTAAAAACACCTACTGTAAACCACGCCATCATTGCCCCCTCCCCATCGCAGCTGGATCAAAGCCACAGACGAACTTCTCATCAACTTCCTCAGCACAACCACTCTACCAATGCTTACAGACACCAACACCGCAGTGCACAATCTCCACCATGGATCTCTAAGTGCCCAGACACCCTGACACCCCTTAAGGAGAAACCGGGCAAACAACACTCGAAGAAGGTCAACTGGTTCACTACCCACTTGACTAGTCCAGACACACGTGCAGATGGCTCAAAAAGAGATGGAGCCACAACAGCAATCAACTCCGCAACACAGTCACCCTTGCACCATGGCTCAAGGCTGCCTGTGTCGGTGCATAAGAACAACAATGGGTATGACTCTAACAGTAAGGCTGAGCCTATGCATATCAAAACAAACAGAGATGCCAGTACTGATACCAATTCAAACGATTTTATCGAACACAGAAGCTCCTAGTCAGTCTGTATCTGATTGGCTAGTAATCTTTATTTCATTATAAACCACAATAAATAAAAAATTTAATCAATTTTTGTCAATAAATACAATGCCAATTTACACACGAGAAATGTGAAAAAAGTTATATAAAGAGAACACAACTAATGGTCAAATGGAATAGATTTTTATGTATTTATTTTATTTATTTTTGACATTTCTAAAGCGCGACAAATACCCGCAGGCGTCTCGGCGCTGAAAATACACTTACTTGTGAAGAGGAGAGCTAAAGAGAGTAATGGGGAGTCATTGATCAAACAGCCATGTTTTTAAAAGTTTACGGAAGTGAAGAAGGAAAGGACTCAACCAAATATTTTGGGGAAGAGTATTCCACAGTTTCGGGGCTGCTACTAAAAAGCGGCGATCACCCCAGGACACTGTTTTGGAGCGTGGAATAACTAGTTGGTTGAGGGTAGCTGATCGTAGCAGTCTGCTTGGTTTGTATAGTTGAAGTTGCTCTTTCAGAAAGTGTGGTCCTTGATTTTTGAGTGCCTTGTAAACTATACATAAGGACTTAAAATGTATTCTGTTACGGATTGTGAGCCAATGGTATTCCTTTATGATTTTTGATATGGGCTCGTGTTTTGTTTTTCCAGAGAGCAGATGTGCTGCCGCATTCTGAATGGATTGTACTTTGCTTATGACTCTGGATTGTGCGTTAAGGAATAAACCATTGCAGTAGTCCAGAGTTGACAGAACTAAGGAGCTGACCAAGGTTTTGATGGCTGTCTCCGGGAGAAAGGGGCGAATCTTCCTAATCATCTTCAGTTTATGATGGGCTGTGGATACTGTTTTATTAGCATGGTCCATGAAGTTTAGTCCTTCGTCGAAAAGGATTCCCAGATTCCTGACTTTGGCTGTCGGGCTCGGGGGAGTGCCAAAAGCTTCTGGCCACCAGCATGATGGCCAGGCTGGGAGAAGAGGTCCAAAGATGACTACCTCAGTTTTTTCTGAGTTCAATTTCAGACAATTGGTGGCCATCCATTCTCCTATGTCTAGCAATCCCTTTTTGAATTTCTCTGCCACTTGATCTCCATCACCTTTAATGGCTAAAACCAACTGGGTATCATCGGCATTGGAGGTTAGGCTCATCCCGTGTGCTTTGATGACATTAGCAAGGTCCGACACATAGATGTTAAATAGTGTCAGACTGAGGGATGAGCCTTGGGGGACTCCACATGGGGATGAGAGTGGCGCCGATTGAAAAGGTCCTAAGGTGACCGCCTGCGTTCTTCTAGCCAGAAAAGAGGCAAGCAGGTCTCTGGCTGAGTGACAGATACCGAGCCCTTTAACACGGTCGACCAGGATGGTGTGGTCGACCGTGTCGAAAGCTGCGGATAGATCCAGCATTACCAGGATCGCTATCCCCCCCAGATCCCTGATTGCCCTGATATCGTCAGCAGCCTTAATCAAGGCTGTTTCGGTCCCGTGGTACGTCCGAAAACCGAATTGCGTGTCATCCAAGAGGTGATGTTTTTCAACGTATTCAGATAACTGGGTATTCATAGCCTTTTCAATTACTTTAGCTACGAATGGGAGACTCGCAATGGGCCTGTAGTTTTTCAGTTCATTTTTGTTGAGGGAAGGTTTTTTTAATAAGGGTTTTAATAGAGTGTTTTTTAGCGGGTCTGGATATGTACCTGAGAGCAGAATGGAATTGCAGACTTGTGTAATTACTGGGATAATGGACTCCATTACAGGCGGGAGGACTGAAAAAGGACAAGGGTCCAGAGCCGATCCAGTTTTGATTGTTGACACGATTGTTCTTATGTGGTCACTTGTGACTGCTTGAAAGCTAGGAAACATGTTTGCCGGAGGTGGCGTAAGGGAATTGGCTCTCCTTGAGGGTGATTTGGCAGAGAAGGCTTGATAAATGTCATCAACCTTGGTGAAGAAAAAGGATGCTAGAGAGTCACATAGTGCTTGTGAAGAAGGAGGAGTGAGATCTGGAGAGTTGCCTGACAATGATTTGGTAATTTGATACAGTCGTCTACTTGAGTTTTTAGCTTTATGGATTTGGTCTGAGTAAAAAGCTTTTTTTTGCCTTTGTAATCATAACTTTATAAAGTGCCAATGACTCTTTGTAGCACATTTTCCTGGCTGTGTCGTGGGTTTTCCTCCAGTGCCTTTCCTTGTTCCTGTTAGTTTGTTTTTGTAGCCTTAATTCCTCTGTATACCATGGGGCGGTGGGTTTAGCTCTGTTTCTAGATAGTAATTTGGTAGGAGCTCGTTGATTCGTAGCCTGGCCCAACCAGGTCTGAAATTGTTTTAGTGCGGAATTGGGGTCGGCAGACAACATTGGGCGGGTATGGTCCAGGTTTGTTCTAAGGTCGTCCTGATTTATGTTTTTCCAGTCTTTAAAATATTTTTGAGATGTTAAGGCTAATTTTTTATTAGGAAGGGTGTTGATGGTGAGTTTAGCAAGTATAGCGTGATGGTCTGTCCACGGCATGGGCAGGATATTGGTTATTTGTAGACCTTTGACGTTAGAAAATATGGCATTCAAAGTATGGCCCGCCGAATGAGTGGGAGAAGTGACCAGTTGTTTTAACCCCAGCATTTCCATATCGGAAATTAAAGTGGCTGTGTCTGTTAGATGGCCTTGGTCCAGATGAAAGTTCAGGTCGCCTAGGACCGTGAACGAACTTTCGGTGGCAACTGATTCCATTGTGGTATTAATATTAGCGAGGAATCCTGTCTTCGTTCCAGGGGGGCGATATATCAGTGTTCCTTTAAAATTAAAAAGGGCTGATAACTTTGTGGCAAACTGCATGGATTCACAGGAGGTAGATGGAATTGGGCTCGTTCTAACAGGGAACCGTTCTCAGGCTATTATAGCCAGTCCACCTCCTTTTTTCCTGACTCTATCCTGGCGGTAGGCTTTGTATCCATCAGGTACTGCAATTGCCAGATCTGGCTCTGATGATACATCTGTCAACGTTTCTGTGACAAAAAGAATGTCCAGTTTGAAGTCGGATATGAGGTCTGCAATCTCCTGCCTGTGCTTACAAAGGGCCCGATTCACAGAATGAACTTAAGACTAAATCCTAAACTTACTACTATTTTGGTATTCATAGAACGCACTTACTACTTTTGGTAGTCACAGAATGAACTTACTACTTTTGGTATTCACAGAAGTTAGGATTTTGTCTTAAGTTGTCTTAAAACAAACTTAAGACAGACTTAAGTTAGGATTTTGTCTTAAGTCTGTCTTAAGACAAAATCCTAACTTCTGTGAATACCAAAAGTAGTAAGTTCATTCTGTGAATGTCAAAAGTAGTAAGTGCATTCTGTGAATACCAAAATAGTAGTAAGTTTAGAAGTGAGTCTTAAGTTCATTCTGTGAATCGGACCCAGAGTGAGCGGTCATTAATCAAAGCGACTACAATAATGACCTCTTTTAAGTTCCTTGCTTGATTAATATTGGCAGGGGGTAATTGTATAGGTATTGTGCGGTTACAATGGGAGCAATATGTGGCAAGGTCGATTGAAACCAAAGAGGGGTCTATCCTTGCATAACATGTGTTAGGTGGTGGCCGGAGTGTCAACAGGCGATTTTGGGTATAAGTCCGGGTGCTGTTTGGCGCCGGTCTGGCAGGGGTTGTGGCCCTAGGCCCGGTCCCGGCGTGGATGGGCGCAGACGGGCTTGCCTTTGGCGTGCCCTGGGCACACCGCCGGCGCGCCCGCTGCGCCCGCCAGCTGCGCGGACGGGGTGGTCCTGTGTTTTTATACATGTGGAGGGGCGGGGAGGGTGGGAGGATTCTAACTGCTACACCGCAACCCTTACCTCCCTCAAGATGGCGGGTGAGGTGGGTCAGGTGACGTGTGAGCGCCTGGAGACGGCAGCGCTGTAACCAGGAAGAGCCTGGGTTCGAGCCTCAAGCGATGCAATCTCGCACTGAGGTGAGGGGCAATTAAGAATGCACAGGTTAAAATATCTACACGTTTTAAAAATATGCACTAAGTGGTCAACAATTTACAATTTTCCTCCAAACAATACAAAGAATAGAGAGAAGATCCCCCGGCTTCCGCCTCTGGGGAGAGCGTCTAGCAAGTAATGATTTTGCTAGATGCCGCGATTCCGCCCCTTGAGTATTCTAAGATGGCAGGAGGGTTCTAACCACTACACCGCAACCCTTACCTCCCTCAAGATGGCGGGTGAGGTGGGTCAGGTGACGTGTGAGCGCCTGGAGACGGCAGTGCTGTAACCAGGAAGAGCCTGGGTTCGAGCCTCAAGCGATGCAATCTCGCACTGAGGTGAGGGGCAATTGAGAATGCACAGGTTAAAATATCTACACGTTTTAAAAAATATGCGCCAAGTGGTCAACAATTTACAATTTTCCTCCAAACAATACAAAGAATAGAGAGAAGATCCCCCGGCTTCCGCCTCAGGGGGGAGCGTCTAGCAAGTAATGATTTCGCAAGATGCCGCAACTCCGCCCCTTAAGTATTCTAAGAGGGCGGGAGGGTTCTAACCACTACACCGCAACCCTTACCTCCCTCAAGATGGCGGGTGAGGTGGGTCAGGTGACGTGTGAGCGCCTGGAGACGGCAGCGCTGTAACCAGGAAGAGCCTGGGTTCGAGCCTCAAGCGATGCAATCTCGCACTGAGGTGAGGGGCAATTAAGAATGCACAGGTTAAAATATCTACACGTTTTAAAAATATGCGCTAAGTGGTCAACAATTTACAATTTTCCTCCAAACAATACAAAGAATATAGAGAAGATCCCCCGGCTTCCGCCTCAGGGGAGAGCGTCTAGCAAGTAATGATCTACACCGCAGCACCTTTACGACTACCCGCCGACAGAGACACCAACCAGAGAGCCAGCTGGTTCACCCCAGAGCTCCTGGCCTCCAAGCGCGCCTGCCAGAAACTCGAAAACATCTGGCTCAGCGACAGAACACCCGCCAACCACGCAGCCCACAAAGACGCCATCCTCAACCCTCACCACCTCATCAGAACAACCAAAAGAGCCTCATTCACAGACTGCCTCGACAACAACGCTCACAACAGCAAAGATCTCTTCAACATTGGAAAGAATTCTCCAATCCCAGCTCCTGCACCAACGACATCCCGCCGTCACAAGCTCTGTGCGAGACTTTGCTGCCTTCTTCCACCACAAGATCACCGACATCCACAACAACTTCAACACTCAGATCAACCCAACGCACCCGACCACGTCAAGCACACCCAACCCCACGATCACGACCTTCTGACCACATGGACCAACGTGAGCACCGAAGACATAATCGAGACCATGAGCACCATTCACTCAGGTGCCCCTTCGGACCCTCTCCCCCACCACACCGCCAACAAAGCCATCAGCCTCATCGCACCCCACCTGCGCAACATCATCAACCTCTCCTTCGAAACTGCCACTTTCCCTGTGAGCTGGAAGCACGTTGAGATCAACGCCCTCCTGAAGAAACCCAAGGCGGACCCGAGCCACATCAAGAACCTCCGGCCCCTCTCCCTGCTTCCGTTCCCAGCGAAAGTCATTGAAAAGACCATCAACACCCAGCTAACCCGCTACCTAGAAGACAACAACATCTTGGACCCGTCCCAGTCTGGCTTTCGCAGCAACCACAGCACCGAAACCGCCCTCATCGCCACCACAGACGACATCAGAATCCTCCTCGACATCGGCGAGACAGCAGCCCTCATTCTCCTGGACCTCTCTGCCGTTTTCGACACCGTCTGCCACCACACTCTCCGCACACGCCTCTACGACGCAGGGATCCGAGACAAGGCCCTGAACTGGACTACCTCCTTCCTCACCGACAGAACCCAGAGAGTCCTCCTCCCCCAGTTCCAATCCGGAACCACCAAAACCATCTGCGGCGTCCCTCAGGGATCTTCCCTCAGCCCAACGCTGTTCAACGTCTACATGGCCACCCTCGCCCGCATCACCAGACTACACGACCTCAACATAATCTCCTACGCTGACAACACCCAGCTGATCCTCTCCCTCACCAAGGACCCCCTCATCGCCAAATCCAACCTGCACCAGGGGATGAAGGCCATTGCTGACTGGATGGAGGCAAGCCGGCTCAATCTGAACTCAGACAAGACGGAGACCCTCATCCTTGGGCCCAACCCATCGGCGTGGGACGATTCCTGGTGGCCTCCTTCCCGGGGAACCCCCCCCGACACCGACCAACCACGCATGCAACCTAGGGATCCTCCTCAACTCCACGCTCAGCATGACCAACCAAGTCAATGCAGTCTCCTCCTCATGCTTCCGCATCCTCCGTATGCTCCGCAAAATCTACAGATGGATCACAACGAACACTTGAAAACAGTCACCCAAGCCCTCATCAGCAGCCGACTCGACTACGGAAACGCCCTCTACGCCGGAGCCCCGGCCAAACTCATCAGCAGACTCCAAAGAATCCAGAACACCTCCGCACGCCTGGTCCTAGACATCCATCACAGAGACCACATCACCTCCCACCTGAGAGACCTGCAAAAGACAAAAGAATCACCTTCAAACTCACGATCCACGCACACAAAGCACTCCACAAGACCGGCCCAGCCTACCTCAACAGCAGACTCTCCTTCTACGAACCCAACAGGAAACTCCACTCCGCCGACCTTTCCCTGGCTGCCGTCCTGCGCATCCACAGAACCACCTCCGGGGGCAGATCCTTCTCCCACCGGTCCACCAAGACCTGGAACGCCCTCCCCCTCCACCTACGACAGACTACAGACCTTCCGGCATTCAGAAGCCTGCTCAATACCTGGCTCTTCGACCACTGACTGCAGCTCCCCACCCCCAGCGCCTTGAGACCTTAGCGGGTAGGTAGCGCGCTTTACAAATTACTTGATTAATTGATTGATTGATTGATCTATATACAAGAAAAAAGGATCAAAAGGCCAATTCATTCACCCAAGGATTTCATCTTTCATACCACATTTAGTCATCCTACTCAACATTCATACACACACTACCGGCCCCATAAAGAAAGGAAAATGTTTTCAGAGTTCTTTACAAATAGAATATATATACACAGGCTTGGATGTGCACAAATTTGTGAATGAAATTAATCAATTAGAGGCACAATTTTAACACTGCACATCCAGCCCTTTCTGTCACAACAGAGCAATTGTTTGATAGACAAAAGAGGGTCTACGCGTTTCGAACCCCTATAAGTTTTGTGTCGGTGCATGGCAGCCATTGTGCTCCATCGTAGGGAGATTATTCCTGTGTCCCTTCGGACAGTTTAACGCCGCTGGTATGTCATTTCAGATTTCACTGCAAAAATTGTAGGACGCCACTGCTTCAAAACCTTTAGCCTGTCTCATTGCAGGGGTAAGGGTGATGCAGGGCCGTAGGGATAGGCTGGCCCTATGCATTGCTGGTCTTGCGTCATGCTTGCGTCATACTTGGAACATTACTGCAGCAATGCGTGAATTTAGCGCTGACAGATATGTCAGAATTCCAGATGTATTTGTCATTGATTGCAACATTGAGCACCATTTAAATTAGCGGGTTTCTAACGCGCTAGAATCGACTCCTGAAGGAGTATCTCTGCGCAATAGACCGCTGGGGAACCTGTCCTGGCTTTCCCTGTGAGATGGCCCCTACTGTGTATCTCCAAGGTGAAACCAGGCATCCCCGGCGTATGTGGGGGCCGTTGTGGAGATGAGGCAAGCTAATTCCCAGAGTTGCAGAGTGTGATCTCTGGTTAGAGTAGGCACCGAGGTGAGAATTATCGAGTCCGCTGACCCTGGTCCACAACCCTGCCGCGTCGGGAATTGAACCCTGGTCCCGGGCCGTCCTCTGCTCCCGGGTCTGCTGCCTCTAACCAGTGAACCACACCACGCCATACATTGAATAAGGTGCATATATGGTGTTAGAAGGAGGGCACAGTGAAAGGTGTAGCAACACTGGGCCCGATTCACAGAATGAACTTAAGACTCAATCCTAAACTTACTACTATTTTGCTATTCACAGAATGCACTTACTACTTTTGGCATTCACAGAATGCACTTACTACTTTTGGTATTCACAGAATGAATTTACTACTTTTGGTATTCACAGAAGTTAGGATTTTGTCTTAAGTTTGTCTTAAGACAAACTTAAGACAGACTTAAGACAGACTTAAGTTAGGATTTTGTCTTAAGTCTGTCTTAAGTCTGTCTTGCGCTGGAAAAGTGCTGCTAACTGTAGTTAGCGGCAACTTGTAAATACAGTGATAAAAGAAAAGCCGCCCTAACGTCAAAAAATTGACACTACGGCGGTGTTAAGTCCTTGTAAATATACCCCTTAGTATGGATTATCTGAGGAAACATGCCCCTGGTGCCAACTGTTGATCAATATTGGATCAATTTTGATCCAACCTGGATATTACTTGCACTGTGATCTTTATCCCCTTTCACATGTAACACAAAGTATTTATTATGGACTTATAACTTTCTATGGGAATTAAAACCCCTTAGAATCCCCAAGATGTGGGGAAAAGCACGCTCATTTGTCCTGTATACCTTTTGTAAAAAATAAAAATAACAGTAATGAAGGCCTAATCGCAAAGTGCTCCAAACAACAAACAAGGCCTCTGCATTGAGGGTGGAAAAGGCTCAGCAGCTAAGGGTTTAAGTTGTCAGAATATTAAGGGGCACATTTACAAGGCCCTATCGCTAGGGGAACGTAACCTTTTCCAACGTTCCTGTGGCAAAAGGGGCTTGGTATAATTTAGAAGCCTTGTAAATAAGGCCCCCTTTCACGCTATGCTTAGGGTGAAAGGGGTGGGCAGTGGGTGTTGCAGTGGGCGTTCCACCGCAAGACCCTTTGATTTTGACACTGCCCCTTATTTACAAGAGTGGCGTAAATAGGAGTCAGCGCCAAAATTAAGACCAGGGAAAACCTGGTCTTAAGATGGGGAAACAAAGAGAAAAGCTGTATTTCTTCTTGTTTTTGCTTTTTCCATGTGTGCTGCCTTGTGCAGCCCAAATGGAAAAAGCAAAACGCCTTGGATTTTTTTTTGGGTAGGAAGGTGTTCATTTCTGCACATAAACAATCTTTTTAAAAAAATGACATTTTGTAACTTTCATGTGTGCTTCATTAAGCAACACACATTGTAGTGACAAAACTGCATTTAAAGATTCTTTATGTGCAGGAAGGGTCGCCTTCCTACACATAAACAATCTTACCTTGCACGCAGACACCTTTGCACTATGGTGCAATGGTGCCTCCGTTGGCACTAAGCTGCTAAACTTAGCAACAGCGCAGGGTAAAATGCAAGGCTGCGCCATATTCTTGTAAATATGGTGCAGCCTTGCGTTTCTGAAGTGGCGGAGTGAGGCGTTAAGCCAAGACGACTAATGCCTCACTCCACCACTTCTTTGTACATATGACCCAAAATGTGGTCCATTTAAATTATTTAGAGCCACTGTACTAGCCACACATTTATTACTGCATTTTTCCTATGTGCTGCTGAAAAACTGGAATGTTTGCAGCTATCGGGACGAAAGGTCGAAACCATTGTGGGAGGGCGATTGTATGGAGAGTTTTAAATCCCAACATTAACAGACACTGGTTTCTGTGCTACATTAGGAATCTATGGACCCTCACTGTATTACCTGCACTCTACATATCTTTTGTCTTTCAATGTGCACGCCCTCAAGCACTTGAATACATTTGTTTATGACTACATACTATTGAATATACATTTTTGACAAGGCGAGGCTTCTTGGCTTTGTGATGATTGATTGATTGATTCGGTATTTGTATAGCGCAGACTGTCACCCTACGGGTTTCCTGGCGCTTCTGACTGAAGAGAGAGGCCTAGGTGGAAAAGAAGGTAGAGGCGAATGTATAGGAGGCAGAAAGCTATACTTTAGGGAAAAGCCAGGTTCATTGCGTGTTCATATAACTCTGCACTAATAAATAAGCTGCAGAGGAGATAGAGTTTTTTTCAACTCAACATTTAAAGTAACAAGGGTGCAGTACTGCAGGTCTTTAGTAGATGTCCCTGTAGAGTCAGGCATACAGTGATGCAGTACCGCAGGTCGTTACTAGATGTCCCTATAGAGTCAGCAGCAACAGGGTGCAGTACCGGATGTCGTTACTAAATGTCCCGGTAGAGTCAGCAGCATTCAGTATAGAGCCACAGGACACTGTTATCGAGTTAACTGATATTAAACGCACAGAATTAATTACTTAATGAATGACAGCATTATTTCCCTAATAACCATTTACTATTATCAAAGCCTCCCTAAACATTTCTACATACTACGCTTCGAAGATCTCTATTAGTACGCGAAATAACACGTGATATGAAGTCCGTCCTTTCTGTACCGGGTTCTGGAAAATGGTTTATTTAACTGGAACAAACGCAAATTCATCACATTCTCTAAGGCTTGACACTGACAACGTGATACCCGATCGTGAATGGCAAGGATGTAAAATTTTCTAGTAACACAACAAAGAATTTTCAAATCTATTAAGGACACGGAGGCGAGAATTATGCTTCTCAATCTTTACTACAGAAACAGCAGCAAAGGTTAAACTTTAAACAGTATGCCCCGGAAGGACAACCCCCGCCAGGTCTCCTCCAATCAATACACAAAGTCACCAATAAAAGTCCCAGAAGTTCTCGTCACTTCCTCTTTTTTTGCGAATGTCCATCAACTGTAACATGACTGAACCCAAACTTGACGCCGAACTGCATCAGCGACCATCCTCTTCTAACCGTAGAAGACTGGTCAAGTATCTGCAGAAACAGCTCACACTTCAGGACTGCTTTCCTTGTGTCGTAATTTGACGATGGCCGGGTTAGCGCTTAGCTTTGCTACACGTTATTCCCCTTAACTTGGCCATATTAGGAAACGCCATTTTGTATGTCATGGCGGCCATTTTAGGGAATGAGCGGCCGCATGGTCAGCGTGCCCTTTAGTCCGTTGTCCGTACCACTGACCACTCGGTTTTGCCCAGCAACAGGCTATTTTTAGTAACGGTCAAGCCTGTACATGCGCAGTCCCAACTGACCAGTCACCCCTCAGGAATGTTCCGCCAAAACTGACCAACGGAGTTGTAACCCCTCCCATGAGTTGGCTGTGTTCCAAAAAATGACCATATATGTGAATAAAGCTCTGTAACTTTGTACCGCCTATCTTTTTATTACCTGTAAACTGTATAAAAGAACGAATCACACCAACGTTCGGTGTGATACTTCTTGCATTGCCGAAGGGTGCTGTAGGAATGTACCACCACCCCATGGGGTCTTAATAAACTTGTTCTTTGTACTTTTCAGTTTCCGTGCCAACAGTTCTTTCGGTGTAAGTGGGTTATCTACGGAGCATGTAGGCCTTGGGAACCCGATACCACAAATTGGCGACCACGAAGGGACTCATCGGCGACTCGGATGCCCGAAGGAGAGGTCGTGACGAAGGTTTGGAAACTCGCCATGGACGCGTACGCTGCCACCGAGTGACCCGAGTCTTGGCACCCACGGTGTTTCTTCCTTTCCTTCTGATCTGACCTTCCAGGTGGTGCCGGTCTCCGACTGAGTTCTTGATCGTCTGCGTTGCTGGATAAGTGCCGTTTGGCTGATTCGATTAAAGACCTTGGCAGTTGGAATCTGGACCTTTTGAGATTTGGGTAAGATTTGTGATTGGTAAGGTAGTCTACGGACGCTTACCGAAGTTCTGAGACTGTAACTTTGATTTGAGTTAGCTAACAATTTTGACTTTGTGAACTTTGAACCTATATGTGTAGTGCACTTCACATAGGCAGGCATGTAGAGATGTTTCTCTAATCTTGTTTTATACTCTGAGCGGCACATTTGTGTGAAGTACTGTAAGTGCCATTTTATATGGTATCGCGCTTTCGTGATACTTTTTGAACATGCCTGTTTTAAGCACACTCCGAGGGATGTGCTGTCTTGGAAATGGTACCACAATTAGATTAGCGGAATCACAGCCGGCTCCCCCAGAAGGAACTCCAAACCGTGAAATGTACATAAAATTTGGCCTTCCCCCTATAATGTACAGTAAATTATGGCATAAATATACCAGAACCGATCCCGAATTGCAATGGCCACTACATGGGTCGTTTGATTTACGAAAGGTTGAGTTTGTGGAGCATTGTTTGTTTCAGCGCAGGTCTAGACAGAATATGTTTGATTGTGTACGAATGTGGGAGAAAGCGGTGCGTGAACGTATGAAACGTGAGGTTGCCTTGGCGGACAAAGAACAGCGCAAGGCTGCTCGAGATAAGGCTTTACAGCTTGAGGAAAAAGAGGCTCAGGAAAAGAAAGAGAGGGAGGAACGGGAACGTAAATTGCAAACGACCGGTCAATTTCCTATTCGACGACCGCTTTAACCTGTCCTTAATAATGAAATTGATGATTTTTCGTTATTAGATCGATCGCCGCCTCCGTACGTTTCACCTACGGCTCCGACTGAAGATTCCGACGATGAAGGGCGAGACAAAAAGGATCTATCGAGTGTCAGGTTATCTGCTCAGAGAGGAGCGGAGTTGCGTAGTTATGCTAGGAAGTTAAATCTGAGTCAAGTATCTGTGTCAGATGTTGTAGTTGAAAGGGGTAAATGGACAGATCGAGAATTGTTGTGTTTTTTGGCTACTTTCGCAACTGAAGTTGTTGCTCGATATCGTAAATATTCAGATACTCTAGAACCTAAAGCTGTATCGGTTTATTGTGAGAATTTGGATAAAGGTTTATTTGTCCTTTCAGATACGGATGACCTTTTCAAACAACTGATCCAGCTACGGGATGAGACGTTCAGATTACGGGATGAAGGGAAAAAGGATAAGGAGCCCGTGCCGGGGTCAACAGAGCACATTACGGAGTGTTCTCTCCGGGGTTCAGATAAGAATTATAAAGTGCATGTTATGCCTATGCGTGAAGCCGCACCTTTGTATGTTCCACCTAAAGGGGATGGTACAGATGAGGATAAAACATCGAAGGATGCGAAAGGGTATTTTATATATAATTGGGTGTATACGCCTTGGAATAGAGCGGATGTTATGGCGTTGAAAAATTCCTTTCCCGATCTTCGTAAAAACCCAGCAGCATTCTATGAAGGGGTGGAGGGGGCTATTTCCTCCTGTGTTATGACTCTTGTCGATATAGATCTGTTTTTGGGTTAATTCTTCCGCCTGATATGTGGAGATTAATTCGTAAAAATAATGATGAAACAATACTTGGGGGAACATGGAAAGAAATAAACCAAGCTGATTTAGACAGGGAACCAGCTTGTAAGCCATGTGAGTTGATTCTAGGCCTCCCGGCGGCTATCTTAACTAAACTAAAAACGCTCGTTCCTTCTAAAAAGATTGAGTGGACCATGCTAGCTTCGTGCAAGCAAAAGTTAGATGAAACGGTCTCAGATTTCTTTACACGTTTCGAAGAGGCGTTTCATGATTACAGTGGTCAATCGTTAACTGATGATACGGTAGGCATTTGTTCGTGGATAAGTATGTGGCTAATCTCCTACCGGAGATTGCAAAGCGATTAAAGTCGAGTGAAAGTTCCTGGGCCACGGCGACCCCTGCGTCTTTGCTAACTATGGCTCAATATTATGAGCGGCAGGAGTTGGAGGCTAAAGAAAGTGTTGATAAGAAAGCGAAGGAATTAAAAACGAAGGTGATGTTGGCACAGGTTCGCGGAACGCAATCCAGGGGGAATGATAGAGGTGGGAGTAATGCGTCGTATGGTCGCACGGATATAGCGGAGGATCAATGTGCCTATTGTAAGGAGTTTGGGCATTGGGCTGAAGACTGTCTGGTACTTCGTGAACAACGTAGTCAGCGTGGTCGAGGAAGTGGAAGGTCGAGGAACAGTTATTCGGGGGCGAGAGGTGGCGGAGGTGATCGTGGTAGGGTTGAAGAGAGGGGCCGTGGCCAGGATGAACGTAATACTTTTGATCAACGGAATCAGTATCAGATATCGGAGTGTGAGAATGTGGAGCATCAGGATTATGTGCATGCATAGGACTGCGTAGGATGGGGTACGGAATCAGTTGCAGTGCCAGTAGATCAGAGAGGTCCATATGTATCAGCGGGCATTTTGGGTTCTACTGATCAGTTTTTAGTCGACACAGGAGCTACTCGTAGCGCTTTGTCTAAAAACTTGGTTCCGAGGGCTCCCCTGTCTGGCGAAATGATAACATGTGTAGGGTTTGATGGCACACCCTCTCCTAGCCCATTATCGAAGCCTCTTGCACTTTGTCTTGATAAATTTTTTAGTTTTGGTCAATTTTTGTTGTCACCCCATACACCAGATAACATTTTGGGCATTGATTTGCTCAAATATTTTCGAGCAACGATACGTTGCGCTCCCGAGGGAGTGCGAGTTATTCTGAACGACAATTATCCCGAGTCAGACAGGTTTTGCACTATACAGGAAAATGCAGCATTAGCTTCTCTCCCGCACACGTTATGGGCGACCTCAGACACGGATGTGGGACAGATGCTTATTCCACCTATTCGAATCACTGTAAAGGAGGGAGTACCTTTGCCACGTGTACCACAGTATAAGATTTCCAGGGAAGGTGAAATTGCCTTGACGCACATTGTCCAAGATTTGATCATTGCAGGAGTAGTGGAGGAGGTTCCTTACAATGTTTGCAACAGCCCTATTCTTCCGATCCTTAAGAAAGATACTGACGACAAGGTCTATCGATTTATTATTGATTTGAGAGAAATTAACAAATTGTCATCCCCCAATACCCGGTGGTGTCTGACATCACGACATTGCTCACATTGGTCCCCCAACGGCAACGACCTTTAGTATCATTGATCTTAAAAATGCGTTCTTTTCTATCCCCATCCACCCTGATAGCAGATATTTGTTTGGCTTCACGTTAAATAATAAATCGTATAGATTTTGTCGTGTTCCTCAAGGTTACACTGAGAGTCCTAGTATCTACAGCCAGGCTTTAAAAAGACAGCTCGATTCTTTTGAATTGCAATCTGGAGTTGCCCTTATTCAGTATGTCGATGACCTTTTGTTAGCTGCAGACTCCTATGCACAATGTGAGGAGAGTACACTTGCTTTGCTTTCCTTTTTGGCTCAGAACAATCATAAGGTTTCGAAGAAAAAGCTTTAATACTGTAGACCCAAGGTGACCTACCTCGGTCATCTTTTGTCTAAGGAGGGGCGTGCATTAACATCAGATCGAATTCAGGCGATTTTAGATACACCAATCCCCCGCACTCAGAGAGATGTACGTGCCTTTATAGGTTTAACGTCCTTTTGTAGACAGTGGATCATGGGGTTTTCGCACATTATAAAACCTTTGTTAGCGTTACTGTCCAAAACTACACCAATGCCCCTTGAATGGACAGATGAATGCCAAAATGCCTTTGACCAATTGAGACAAGCCCTTTGCTCTGCACCCGTGTTAGGTACACCTGACTATACAAAGATCTTTACGTTGTACGTGCACGAGAAAGATGGGTGCGCGTTATCAGTGTTAGTGCAAGCACACGGGGACAAGCAGAGACAATGCGCGTACTTTTCAGCAGTTCTCGACCCTGTAGCACGAGGGTTACCAGGGTGTTTTCGAGCAGTTGCAGCAACAGCGGTAGCTATACGACAAAGTGAGGGAATAGTTTTATCACACAAACTGTTGGTGTTAGTTCCTCATGCAGTAGATGCCCTGCTGAATCAAACGAAAACACAGTATCTCACGAGCGCACGTCTGACAGGATATGAGCTCACACTTCTGGCGCCACATATCACACTGAAAAGATGCGCTACCCTGAACCCTGCATCTTTATTGCCCTATCCGGTCGAGGAGGGTCAGGAAGAAAAACATCATGATTGTGTTTTCCTGACCGAGGAACAGACAAAGGGTCGTGTCGACTTACAGGACATGCCACTTCCAGATGTGGACGGGGAACTGTGGGTTGATGGATCGTGTTTGAGGCTGCCAGATGGTACGACTTCTGCAGCATATGCGATCATGACACTTAAGACAGTGGTAGAAACAGCTAGAATATCACAGAAATCGGCTCAAGCAGCAGAGCTGATAGCCTTGACAAAAGCCTGTGAACTGAGTGCTGGCCTATGTGTGAACATATATACAGACAGCCGGTACGCCTTCAGAGTAGCGCATGATTTCGGGCTACTCTGGAGAGAACGTGGGTTTTTGACTTCTCATGGAGTACACATTATGCATGGAGAACTAGTGCGTGATCTCCTAAACGCGTTGCTTTGTCCAAAGAAAGTAGCGATAATTAAATGCAGTGCCCATAAAAAGATTATTGATAAAGTGGGTCAAGGAAATGCTTTTGCAGACAGCATAGCAAGACAAACAGCTATGTCCCGAACTGACTCTCCCATGTATGTAACACAATCACAGGCTGAGAGATGGTATGATGCTAGAGCAGATATACTAGATATCCAAAAATCAGCGACCGAATCAGAACTTGTGGCATGGGCGGCAGAAGGAGCATTAGATGATGAGGGTTGTTGGAGAAGTAAGGATATGGAGAGATGGAAATTGCCTGCAGCCTACTTGCAGGCGATGGTTCAGATGACACACGGATTAGCGCATGTGGGAGCTCTTGCAATCACTCGATTGTTAACGCGAGTTTGGGAGCATCCCGAGATTGCCAATACTGCTAAGAGAGTAGTGCAGACCTGTCTGATATGTTTACAGCACAATCCTGCAAAGGGGACCCATACTCCGAAAGGAGGGTTCGTTCCACCTTCTGCACCATTCGAGGTACTTCAAATGGATTATATCCAGCTTGAGCGCTGCAATAATCTTAAGTATGTCTTAGTGGTGGTGTGTGCCTTTAGCAAATGGGTTGAGGCCTTCCCCACGAAAGATAATACAGCTTTGACAACAGCTAAGGTGTTGCTCTAGGAGTACTTCCCTCGATTTGGAGTTGGCAAATTTTTGTGGAGCGATAATGGGCCTCATTTCGTTGGGAAAATTGTGGAGTACGTACTGAAGGGGTTGGGGATCCAGCAGAAGTTTCATGCTGTGTTCCACCCTCAGTCAGCAGGTCTTGTCGAGCGGCACAATGCTACGCTGAAGTTGAAACTGGCTAAGATTGTGGCGTCTACGTCATTGAAGTGGCCGGATGCTTTGCCGCTAGCATTGCTCTCTCTTAGATCAGTGCCCCACTCTCGAACAGGCCTCACACCGTATGAAGTGGTGTTTGGAAGGCCTATGAATATATGGGGAGTGCCTAAGCCGCGATTGATACATGATGTGCCTTGCATAATGATGAACGATTATTTGCCACGGTTAACAAATGATTTGCTTTCTATTCATCAACAGGTTCGAGAAGCGCTCCCTGACAATTCCACTGGAGAGGCTCACAACCTTCGTCCTGGTGACTTCGTGGTGGTGAAGTCGTTCGAGAGGGCGAATAGCTTGGAACCGAGGTGGCGTGGCCCCGAGCAGGTCCTCCTGGCAACTCGAACAGCTGTACGAGTGACCAACAGAAAGCGGTGGGTGCACTCAACTCACTGCCGTCGTGTCTCTCCGGATCTGGTGAATCCTGCTGTGTTGACTGACTACAAGGAGATTCTGGATAAAGAAAAGAGCCCAGCTGTAACATCGGCCGAAGTCGAGGGAGCCTTCCCGGACCACACTGTTTCTGGACGACAGCGCTACGATCTACGGCCAAGATAGGAAGAAGATTTTTGTTTTTTTCGAGACTGGTTGGTTACCGCTCTGGGGTTTGTGAAACGGAAGCCGGGAATCTCAAGGGGGGGGGGGATCAGTTCTGCCAAGAGTAGTGACACCCGTCTTGACCCCGGAGAAGAAAACAATGGCTACCTCGGAGCTCAGCACCGTATTTTTCTTTTTTAGGTATACATTTGAGACATTGTGAACTCTTTGAACTATGGCATCCACTGCATCACGAGACAGAAGAATACTTGGTGTCATTTTGTTCGTTTTGACAATTCTGGTGATTGCAGTGATAGCCTGGGTAGTAGAACTCGTGGTGCCTGTACGTGAACATTTGCTGCCGACTACCCCGGCTCCATCTGAACATTTTCACTTCACTTTGCCCTATCACGAAGAACGGCACCGACAGACTTATTTGAACAATAGCTTCATTCAGATTCTGCATCACACTCACAATATGACGAACACTTCCAACTGATGGGTGTGTGGGATGTTGCCTGGGCATCAGAAGAAAGGGGGCACCCCGCTCATCCCACTCCCATTTTCGCATAATGGGTCCTGCAATGCCTGGTACACTCTTCTATTCACTTTGCGATGGCCAACGAAACGGGGGGTGCTTTTCCGTTTGAACAAGATTTGTTACCATGATCGGGATGGGTATCCACGAGCTGAGGGTACTCGATTTGAATGGGAAGAGTACCGCCCCGATAATGTGTCTGCACCCTGTGTTTACTGTAATCAAAGGAATATTAATGTATCCAGTTCACATGTTATTAATGTTATTGCTACTAAAGCTGATTTGTGCATACGCAATAAAGGTACAATCCCGGTTGGAAAAAGTGAATGCAACACTACACTCACATTTGACAGCCCGAATGGCATATCGTTTGTGGCATCCCGTAATACCTACTTTATTTGCGGAACTAAAGGTTATCATCAGCTCCCTTTAGGATGTTTAGGCACATGCTATGTATCTTTTGTATTGCCCCCTGTATTCATTGCCCCACCCATGTACCATAATGGTTATGTGCTTTATCACGACTTTGTACTGAATCGTGTTAAACGAACTGTGGTTCTGGATGACATTGACCAGACCGATACTGCCTTACAACAATATGTGGACTTTAATCTGGGACTGTTTTCCTTTGTGGGGGCTGCTTTGAATAGTCGGAAAATACGACGACTGACTCGTGTTGTTGAGGCTGTAGCCAATGATACTGCTATTGCATTAGGGAATATAACAGAGGAACTCCAGATTTCTAGAATTGTAACGCTTCAGAACCGCATGGTTCTAGATGTGGTTCTAGCTGACCGTGGGGGGGCATGTAGAATCATCGGAAGTAGCTGTTGTGTGTACGTGCCCGATAATTCGCCATCTGTTTAAGATGCTATTTCAAAGTTGCACAAAATAGCTGTTGAAATACACCCGGACAATGGAACTTGGACTCTTTCAGGGTGGTTCTGGTCAATGCTTACTGCTTGGGGTTGGAAGCTACTAACGATTTTATGTGTTATCGTTGGGTTACTGTTCTTTGTATGTTTATGTATACAATGTGGTCCTGCCTTATGTTCCATGTGCTTATCAGCTTGCATTCCATCCAGACGTGCTCTTGCTCGAAACGAAATGATGCTTCATAAAGAAGTTGCCCAAATAATGTTAATTGATGTTGAGGACGAATATCCCGACTATGTCCACTATGAGGTAGCTTCAGCTAAACGCTAAAAGGGTCGTCTGTCGTAATTTGACGATGGCCGGGTTAGCGCTTAGCTTTGCTACACGTTATTCCCCTTAACTTGGCCATATTAGGAAACGCCATTTTGTATGTCATGGCGGCCATTTCAGGGAATGAGCGGCCGCATGGTCAGCGTGCCCTTTAGTCCGTTGTCCGTACCACTGACCACTCGGTTTTGCCCAGCAACAGGCTATTTTTAGTAACGGTCAAGCCTGTACATGCGCAGTCCCAACTGACCAGTCACCCCTCAGGACTGTTCCGCCAAAACTGACCAACGGAGTTGTAACCCCTCCCATGAGTTGGCTGTGTTCCAAAAAATGACCATATATGTACATAAAGCTCTGTAACCTTGTACCGCCGTACCGCCTATCTTTTTATTACCTGTAAACTGTATAAAAGAACGAATCACACCAACGTTCGGTGTGATACTTGTTGCATTGCCGAAGGGTGCTGTAGGAATGTACCACCACCCCTTGGGGTCTTAATAAACTTGTTCTTTGTACTTTTCAGTTTCCGTGCCAACAGTTCTTTCGGTGTAAGTGGGTTATCTACGGAGCATGTAGGCCTTGGGAACCCGATACCACAAATTGGTCGCCTGAAGCAAGAAACACACCCATAACAACCAATCTCAGACTGAATATAACAGTCACAGTTTGACAAATCGGGTGGGAAAAAAATAAGAAGTCAAAACATTAACATTTAAATATACAGTCAATTAGCATTATATTGATCATGAAAAACATGTAATACTGTAAGTAATCAATCCTGGGTGGGATAATTCTCGCCTCCGTGTCCTTAATAGAATTGAAAATTCTTTGTCGCGTTAGCTCGAAAATTGTACATTCTATGTCAGTCCACGGAGGCTCATATTATGCTAGTTTAAAGTTGCTCCACCACCACAGACGCAAAATCCACAATAGGTTTGTGTTAAAAGGTCTTAAAAGTGGATTCAGAGGACCAGTACGCCGCAGCCATAATATCTTGTAACCTGGACCCAGCCGACAAGGCTTTCGAGGCCATGGACCCTCTCATCGAATGAGCACCAAATTGGGAGGAATCAATTCCCGCTTGGGTCAATAACCAGGTTATCCACCTGGCCAGAGTAGCGGAAGAGACTGGGAGGAAAGGTCTCTGAAGCGATATCAACAGTTGACCTGTCACATCATTCCTGAACTGTCTGGTACAATCCTCATAGACTTTTAAACATTGCACAACACACAGTTTGCTATGATGAGGAAAAGCAGGATAAGAAATGCATTTAGAATGAGTCTTAGTACGACGTGAAATCGTGAAAGAAACTCCAGACAGAGTAAACACTTTACCTGCTATAACCAGAGCACGTACGTCCGACACACGTCTTCATGAAATAAGGCATAATAAAAGTGTCAATTTGGCAGATAACCAGGATATTCCTTGCACTGTTTTCTTTATCTCCTTTCACATGTAACAGAAAGTAATTATTATGGACGTATAACTTTCTAGGGGAATCCACAACCCTTAGAATCCCCAAGATGTGGGTGAAAAGCACACACATTTGTCATGTATACCTTTTGTAAAAAAAATAAAAGAGAAATGAAGGCCTAATTGCAAAGTGCTCCAAATATCAAAAAAAGGCCTCCACATAGAGGGTGGAAAACGCTCAGCAACTGAGGGGTTAGGTTGTCAGAATATTAAGGGGCACATTTACAAGCCCCTATCACTATGGGAATGTAACTTTTTCCAACGTCCTGTGGCGGTAGGGGCTTGGTATTATTTACAAGGTAGCGTTAAGCCACTTAGCGTAGCCTAACACTGCTTTGTAAATAAGGCCCCCCTTTCATGCTATTCTTAGCGTGAAAGGGGTGGGCAGTGGGTGTTGTGGTGGGCGTTCCACCGCAACACCCATTGATTTTGACACTGTCACCTATTTACAAGGGTGCGTAAATAAGAGTCAGTGCCAAAATTAAGAACAAGGAAAACCTGGTCTTAAGATGGCGAAGCAAGGAGAAAAACTTTATTTCTCCTCGTTTTTGCTTTTTCCATGTGTGCTGCCTTATGCAACACACATGGAAAAAGCAAAACGACTTGGATTGTTTATGTGTAGGAAGGTGTCCCTTCCTGCACATAAACAATCTTTTTTAAAAAAAATGACATTTTGTAACTTCCATGTGTGCTGCATTATGCAACACACATAGAAGTGACAAAATGGCATTTAAACATTGTTTATGTGTCGGAAGGGACATCTTCCTACACATAAATATCTTCCTCTGCACGCAGACACCTTTGCACTATGGTGTAAGGGTGCCTGGGTTGTCACTAAGCTGCTAAACGTAGCACCAGCGCTGGGGAAAATGCAAGGCTGCGCCATATTCTTGTAAATATGGTGCAGCCTTGCGTTTCTGAAGTGGCGGAGTGTGGCGTTAAGCCATGATGGCTAACGCCTCACTCCACCACTTCTTTTTAGATATGACCCAAAATGTGATCCATTTACATTATTTAGAGCCACTGTACTTGCCACACATTTATTACACATTTATTCACAACAACAACTTGTCCGTGACCTAAAGTGATGCCTTCAACTATAACTCCTTCGAATGCCTAACCACCAATATTAACTCCAGCAACAACAAACTACTATACTGCCATCTCTTATACCATCCCCAGGCAACACCACCACATTCAAAAAACACCTGTCAGACCTGGTTGCTCACTGCTCTCTCCGAGACAGCAACAACCTAATTCTGGGTGACCTCTACCTGCACTGGAATGATAAAAACAGCTCACCAATACAAAGCTTGAACAAGCTATTACATTCTAATAACCTTACCCAGCACTGCTTAGAAGAAACTCATAACAAAGGGGCAACCCTGGATGCCATCATCGCCCAACATGACGCAATCACAATAGACCACATCCTACCGGTCGAACAGTCGACCACCACTTAATCCTATTCCGCATCACGCAACCGATCATGTGCCAATCTCACATTCAAGACCCCTCCACATGGACAAGAAACCTAACACAGATCAACATAGTTGACTTAGAATAAAAAATAAGCACCCTCCTGCCCATCTCCCCAGACAGTCTCTCCACAACAGAACTCACCTCCCACTACAACACAACTATGTCCTCCTGAAACTGAAAAAATCGAGGAACATCCCCTCCAGATCCTGGTTCAACAAGGACATTAACGACGAAAGGAGGCAACTTAGATCTACAGAACGTCTATGGAGAAATAATCTCTCCTCTAGCCTCAGCGAGAAACGCAAAACAGCAAGAAAAAAGTACAAAAAACATATCAACAATGAAAAAAACAACTTTTTCTGCACCGCTCTTGCCAACCCGAAAAACAGGCCAAAAGAGCTCTTTAACATCATCAAGCAACAAACTTCCAAGACCTCTGCAACCCTAGTCCAGGCCTTCAAAGACCTGTGTGACAACTTCGCCAACTTCTTCAAAGACAAAATCATCCTACACCCTCGACCCTGTACCTACCCAATTGACCAAAAAGCTGAAACTCTCCCTTGCACCACTATGGTGTGAAATCATAAACAGCTCCATGAAAAGCGGCATCATACCAGACTGCCTCGAAGCCGGCCAAGTCACACCACTACTGAAAAAGCCAGGCCTAGACACTAACGACCTGAACAACTTCAGACCTGTTTCCAATCTCCCATTCCTAACCAAAATCCTCGAAAAATGCGTTCTCCTTCAACTGAATCAGCACATTGACAACATCAACCTGCTAGACCAACACCAATCGGGCTTCAGAAAAGGCTGTAGCACTGAAACCGCGATCCTTAGTATCATGAATGACATCCTCAAGTCCCTTGATACTGATCAATGCTGCCTACTCATCCTCCTAGACCTATCGGCATCCTTTGACACGGTTGATCACAATCTTCTCATCAAGGCTCTCAAAGACCGAGTAGGTGCAGACGAGGTGGTCCTTCAATGGTTCTCCTCCTTCTTTCACAACCGCTACCAAATGATACAAATCAAATCCTTTCCGTCTGACCTACTCCCTGTCAACAGAGGTGTCCCCCAAGGCTCAATACTCTCCCCTCAACTGTTCAACATATACATGGAACCCCTCACCATCATTTTGAAAAAAGCCAACATCCCCTTAAACATAGATGCAGACGACACCCAGATCTACTTGGAAACCTCCTCCATTAAAGACATTTTAAGACTCAACAACACTCTTAGAGAAGTTCAACAATGGATATCAACAAACCACCTTAAACTCAAGACAAACGTGGAATGCTCCACATCTCTGACAAAGAAGAAAACCCTCAAATCGTAGAGTGGCTGAAAGCAATCGATGCTCTAACAGTAATATCACATTGGCTAACTCGGTAAAATCACTAGGAATCACCCTCGTCCAAAAACTAAGCATCACCAAACACATTAAGATCCCCCCGAAGAGTGCCTTCCTCAATCAGAAGCTTCTCAACAAAATTAAACCCTTCATCCCACCCGTGGACCTCAAACAAGCCACCCAATCACTGGTGTTATCTAGACTTCACTATGGGAAGGCAGTCATCTCCGGTACAGCTCTCTCCCACTTAGTGCTACTCAAAACAACTCTCAATGCTGCTGCCAGAATGGTCTACGAAGTTAAAAAAGTATGACCACTTATCTCCCGCACTAAAAGAACTAAAATGGTTGCCTGTCGGAATGCGTGCCAGCTTTAGAAATACCCGCCTCCCGCACAAAGCTCTGCACACAGGGAAACCGAAATACCTGGCCTCCAGACGCAAGAAAGTTGGCCAGTCAAGAAACCTCAGGAGTTCCAACACCCTCTTACTCATCCTTTTGCAAATACGCAAACAAAAAAAGGCGTCACAATCCTTTGCAGGAAACGCACTCAAAATCTGGAACTCCATCCCCGCCGATATCAGGACTATCCCTCCTTTATAAAATTCAAAAGACTCCTAAAAGACCTCTACCTCAACCGTGCCTTCCCGAACTGAGTACCGAAACACACAAGCCTGCACTCGGAATCCACCAGGCAATGTTCCACTACCTTACCTCTTCCTGCACTTTACAGACCCCTGGCAATGTTCCACCACTCCCTACCTCATCCCCGCTCCCTAACCCCCTTCTCGTTCACCTCCTCTAGGAGGAAGATTTAGCCCAAGACTTTGTGCATGCATCGAGACTAACTCTGGACCTCTCTACCTCAATAACGCACCTCGGACGCACAACACACTGGGACTTTTCAACACTTATGCTTACCTTTGTCTCTTTTATGCGGTTTCTCCGCCTTTCTGCTGTAAAAAGCTCTGATACCTTGGGGTCTGGCCAGTGCTATATAAAACCTCTTAAATAAATCAAATAAATTACTGCAATTTTTCTATGTGCTGCTGAAAAACTGGAATGTTTGCCGCTTTCGGGTCGAAAGGTCAAAACCACTGTGGGAGGGCGATTGTCTCGAGAATTTTGAATCCCAACATTAACAGACACTGGTTTCTGTGCTACATTAGGCATCTATAGACCCTCACTGTATTACCTGCACTATACATATCTTTTGTCACTCAGGGGCATATTACCAACAACTAGCGATAATTATCGCTATGTTTGCTTAGCGGCAATATTTTTATCGCCGAGCTCCGCCAATTTTTATCGCAGATAAACCTTGCTATTATCAAGGTTTATCTCAAAAGCAATAAAAATCGGCCGAAAGTCAGCGATATTCATGCATCCACCTACCATTGTATAACATGGCTAAGAACTGCTCTGGGGAGGCGTTAGCTTTTGGAGATATTTGCGTTTAGCGCGAATATTTCCAAAAGTAGGTAATAGGAAATAGCGATGTTAGCGACTGTTTCCAGTCGCTAACATCTTGGCACGCCCACTTTGCATGTCATTAGCGATAAATATCGCTGACTTGCAAAGCGGGCCTCAAGCTGATCGCTATCTCCTACTAGCTGTCGCTAACTGGTGTTAGCGACAGCTAGGTAATAGGGCAATAAAAGTATCGCCGCTTTAGCGGGGAAAATTCCCGCTAAAGCTGCGATAAGGCCCTTGGTAATATGCCCCTCAGTCTTTCAACGTGCATGCCCTCAACCACTTGAATACATTTGTTTATGACTACATACTATTGAATATACATATTTGACAAGGTGAGGCTTCTTGACTTTGTCATTGCTTGTTCATATAACTCTGTATTAATAAATAAGCTGCAGAGGAGATAGAGGTTTTTTCAACTCGACATTTAAAGTAACATTTAACTGTGGAGCTGGCAGTACAAGGGTGCAGTACCGAAGGTCGTTACTAGATGTCCCTGTAGAGTGAGGTGTACAGCCGTGCAGTACTGCAGGTTGTTACTAGATGTCCCTGTAGAGTCAGCAGCACTCAGTATAGAGCCACAGAACACTGTTAACGAGTTTACTGATATTAAACGCACAGAATTAATTACTTAATGAATGAAGAAATTAATTATTTAAGAACCATTTACTATGATCAAAGTCTCGCAAAATATTTCTAAATACTATGTCTCGAAGATCTCTATTAGTACGCAAAATAACAAGTGATATGAAGTGCATACTTTCTGTTCCGGAGGGCTGGAAAAGGGTTCATTTAACTGGAAGAAACGCAAATTCAACACATACTCTAATGCTTGACAGTGACCACATGATACCCAATCGTGAATGACAAGGATTTGCAAAAGGCATTGCAGGTATGCAGCTGTTGCGCAATGGATTGTGGGTATAACTGAGCTTGCACAAAGGATTGTGGGATATGTTCACTTCCTGTTCAAAGCCCCGCCCCCCTTTCCTCCACTGGAGAAGCTACGGGTGGGTCAAAGGTTACCATGGACGTCCCCAAGTTCTTGTGGGTGAACAAACCCAAAATGAGCCTTTATGGCTATTTCATCAAACGAAAAATAAAACGTTGTGAATGAATATCCGCTTAAGTCTTATGAAATGCGTTTTGTATGTTATGACTAAGGATACAAACTTATTAACACCCATCAGAAGTTCGCCCGACCCAACCCAGTGAATCCTAACTCCATTGACAGCACCGGAAACAGCTAGCCTGATTCAGATTGTTCAGACAGGTCTACCCCATCTCAATGCCCTCTGACCCTTTGCATCCATCAAAGTCAGTCCATCCAGTTCAAAGCAATTCAAATCCCACTCACATGTACCAAAACCAGTGTGGCCCAGACACGTCCATTCTAGCCCCATTAACCCCTAACACAGCCAGCCTGGTGGTGTCCAGTCCCATTCCCAAACTGAGCAAGCGAGCCCCACGCAGTGTGTTCACACACCATCAATATTCATACAACCCTGCCAGACTATGCCATTCTAGGTGCATGCACATGATGGAGCAGGGTTACAATTTGTACCCTACTGAAATCATGAAGACCCCTTAAAGTGAGTTTTAACAAAAATGTTGTGTGATTCTAACCAACACAAAGGGGAGCTTTTGCATGGCAAAGTTTGAATAAAACTACTAAAAGCATGTGAGTGAAAAGCATGTGTAACTTGTGTGTGCATCAAAAGTATACTAGTCTATGTGTCCGCAGTCTTACATATGCACATTTGTAAGTTGTGCATATGTTACTAAAAATGCTTGGAGTTCTCTGCTTATGCTAGGTAACCACTAACAGTTATTAATAAAATGGTGGGGGGTAGACAAAGATGTAAAAATCCCTGAATTAATACTTATTTTCATCTGTTTTGCATTACTTTGTGTTTGGGCCTAGTTAAAATGGCCGCTAGTGTGATACCTCGTGCTGTCAATATGTAAGCCAAACAAGATGGAGCCCGCGTCTATGCATTGTTATCATGAATTTATTTCCTAAAATGTAGATAAAGATTCAAAATTCAAACTTAAATAAATGTGGGCTTATGTGCTTGCGATTATATGCGCTTCTGCCAGAAGTCAGGGGGCTAGGGCTGGGGCTTTGAAGGTGTCTGTTTACAACGCAGGGCTCTTGTTGTTCTTAATGAGGGGTCAACTTGCTCTGCTGCCTTCCTCAAATGTGCATAATTATCGGTAAAGGAACCAGATTTATTCTAAGTTCCACATCGTGTGGGTTCATGGTGGCTCCAGTAATCAGTGTTTGGTGCATCAAATGTACTTCACCCACCCAGACTGTACCTTATCTTTCATACGTCACTGCTCCAATGCTAGCAGGGAAGCCATGCCTACGCTTCAACTTCGCTCGCCAGGACTTTTGCAATGCTGTCGCCCACGCATACAGGCAGCTGGGGAAGCCGCTGTCGCTTCCCTTCTCAGGAATGCTCTACTCTATTACATCCTAATTTATAGGACAAGCACCATAAAGGCCTCTGTATTTTCCTCTGCTTTCTCCCCCTCCCGTTGTCCGCATTCCCTTTATTCCTACCTCCCACCCCACTTGCGGTGACCCTTGAGGTAACCACCCTCCTACCCTCCCGTTGACCCTGTTTACCAGGCTCCCGCCCCCTCCCGTTGTCCTTTTTAAACATGCTCCCGCCCCCGGTTCTTTCACGTGGACCTAAAACTTGGATTCAGCCACTTGACACACTATTAATTTATTAACCGCCCGCTTTGTGTAAACAGTGCATTGCAGTGATTAAAAGAGCCTTGTGTCAAAGAAGAACAGAATTGACCCAAAACACTACTGCCCATACTTGGGGTGCTGTGGGCCCCCATATACTCCACCAGCTCCACTAGTGACAGCTGAAGCCCTGAGAAGCAGCCTGTCTCCTCGTCTTTCACTTCTTCCCACCATGTCTGACCATCACACCGATCTCGAAACAAGTCTCCTTCTGAAAGAAAATGATCTTCAGCATGCTAACCGCTTTTCAGCGCCAGGAGCGCCATCTGCCCTGATACTAGCATGGAAACTGAGGGGCAGATTTACATGCCCGTTGCGCCTCTTTTACGCCGCTGTTGCGTCACTTTTGTGACGCAGCGGCGGCGCAAAAGATGCGCCATGGTGAGGGATATTTACAACATGACGCATCTGGGAGATGCGTCACGTTGCAAAGCCCTGCGCCTTAAGGAGGCGTTCCGGCGCGGGGGGGGGGGCGTTGCTGCACAGGAACGCCTTCTAAAAGTCGCTCAGTGAAGTGGGGGGGGCGTTGCTGCACAGGAACGCCTTCTAAAAGTGGCTCAGTGAAGATTTCACTCAGTCACTTTTAGGCCAATGCTGCGTCAAAACCCTGCGCCTGCTTGAACCATGGAAGTGCCTTCCCAGTGTATTCCTGGGGTTGGAGTGTCTGCCTCTTTGGAGTATTCTCCATGTACCTGTGTTTTGTGCCCTTTTGTAACATGCACACACCACTTTGCCTTTGTAACACATGATCTGCGACCTCTCACATGTTTTTACCTTTGATACTGGCACAAGTGCCACCTCTGCCTACATAACACTTGTTCTTGTGCCGGAGTGTCTAGCACCTTTTGCAGTATTATACCCCAAAAGATACTTTGTCTTCTCTTGTAACTGCACACTTGTCACTTTTTCCTCCTGTGCACTTTTTACTACCTCATTTTTGGATGCGCACAATTTTTACTACCTCATGTATTTTGTTTGCTCACAATTGTCACTATTACCTTATGTACTGTAACGTATGCGTTTGCAATCTGTTCTTTTGTAATGTTTCTCATTATGTTTCATTTCTGTTCCTTATGTGAAGCGCTCTGACACCTTCGGGTAAAGTCCGCGCTATATAAAAATGCATAAATAAATAAATAAATGGAAGAATAGGCACCCCAGAGCATTGCTGGAGCTGCGTCTCGCTTGCGACGCAACTCCAGCAATTCGCTGCCTTTACAGCAGAGATGTGTGACGCATCTGTGCCGTTTTTGCCGCATTGTAAATGCAGCTCATCATGGGTGGCGGAACTGCGGCGCACAATAAGTGGCGCATCCCTGCTGATATGCAGGGATGCGCCAGTAATTGTAAATCTGCCCCTGAGTCCCCAGGACTTCTTTTTATTGTAAAACATTCCTACTTGCGCTGCAGAGACCTCTGGGCTAAAGTGTCACTGCAGCAGTTTCATCAATGACAGCTTCAGCCTCCAGGACACCGGACAACACGGGCTCCGGTCCCCCCCCCCCCCCCCCCCCCCCCCCCCCCCCGCTCCTCTCATCGCCCCTCTCCCTCTCTTCTCTCAGTGTAATGTAAGTGCAGACCCCGCCCACCCCCTGAAAACACACCCACCGTGAGGAGGGGGAGGGGGGCGGAGCAAAGAACTCGTCAGTTTCACATCGACCCGTACGTTTCTTTTTGTAAGTATAAAAATGAACATGGGCCCCGTCCATCTGAGTGCAACGACAGTCGCTCCCTAATGAATCACGTGCGCCTGCTTGTCATCTGAAGAGTCCGCCCGCTCATGTAAGCGGCTCCGCGGACGCCACTGATCGTAGCAGGAACTCAACCATGAATCATGATCTTTCTTCAAACCCATCGTGGATCTTACAACTTGTTCTAAGATCTCCAAAAATTGCTCCTATTGTCGCTATCATCACCACCCGAAGTGCGATGACTCCTGACAAACAGAACTTACACGTGTGTAGTTTCTGTGACTATAATACTATTACGCATCCTTTTTTTATATTCTGAACAACAGTTACGAAAATTACGGTGACGAGGAATATCCATCACAACTAGTGGAAGAAAATGTCCGTCTGTCTCACCAAAACACGCGCGTGAAATATTCTTAGTCTTAAGTGACTCTTTTACACATAACAATGAACCAAAAGTGTTTGGTTTCTTTGCAGTGGCTTCTGGGTATGCAAAATTCACCAAAAGACAGCTGATTGTTAGCAGGCAGACTGCCCTCTGGTAACAGCTGATGGTACTGCACCTGCTGCTTGTAGATAGTTCAATTTATCCCTCCACCGCCCGTTACTCACTCTCACAAGCTCTCTCACTCTCTGTCTCTCTCTCTCTCTCTTTCTCTCTCACTCTCACTCTCTCGCGCTCCCTCTCTCTCTCTCTCTCACTCTCTCGCTCCCTCTCTCTTTCTCTCTCTCTCTCTCTCTCACTCTCTCGCTCCCCCTCTCTCTCTCTCTCTTTCTCTCTCTCTCTCTCTCTCTCTCTCTCTCTCTCTCTCTCTCTCTCTCTCTCTCTCTCTCTCTCTCTCTCTCTCTCTCTCTCTCAAAAAGAAACAGCAGCAAAGACCAGTGGTTTGGAATTTGAAATGAAAATGATGGGGCTTATTTACAAGCCCCTTGCACTGCCGGTGCGCCTCTTTTTCGCATATTAAAAGTGACGCACCGGCGGTGCAAGGGGTTTGTAAATAAGCCCGTAATTTATAAAGCGCTGGAATGCCTGGAGAAATCTCCTTAAGTCAATGTGGAAAATGTGGAAAGACTGGCTCAGTGAGTGAGGGGGACTGTCAGGCAACCATTGGCTAAAATGCCAGGGGCCTTATTTACAACAAAAACGATGCAGCGCGGGCGCAAGCCAGATTGCTGCGTCGCGCTGAGTCCTTTTCAGAGCACAGGGATGAGTCATATTAACAACAGTATTAGCATTCCTGTGCTTTCCCCTGCGCTGAAGCACAATTGGCTGCCATGCACCAGCGCAGGCACTCATGCCTGACGTTGCAAGGGTGCCTGCGCTGCGGGTGTGATTTCCCCTTCCTGCTCTACAACAATCATTGATGGCGATTTCCTCTTTCTACGAGGGCTGCAGACGGCAACACTCATAGAAAGAAGAAAACACAAGGACAAATAAAAGTGGGGCATATTTACAAGCCCCTATCGCCACCACAGTGTCACTGTCCTCGTCGCTATGGTGGTAAAATGGGCTTCGCCGTATTCAGAAGGAGGCGTTAAGCTACTTAACGTGGCTTAACACCGCCTTGTGCATAAGGTACCCTTTCATGCTATACTTAGCATTAGAGGACGTGGGTAAAGGGTGTTGTGGTTTGCAATCCAACACAACTCCCATTAATTTTGTTGCTGCCCCATATTTACAAGGAAGGCGTACATAGGAGGCAGCGCCAAAATTAAGACCAGGTAAAACCTCGTCTTACCCTGGCGCAACGAGGAGAAATGTTTAACACCTTCAGCGCAGCGCGAATTTTCGCGATGTGCTGAAGGTGTTAAGAAACGGACGTGGCCGTGACGGAACGGTTCCGTCATTAGCGCAGCCCAACCAACGCTGATGATGGAACCGTTCCGTCACCAGCGTCGAAGGGGTTAATTTCTCCTTGTTTTTGCTGTTTCCATGTGTGCTTCCTTGTGCAGCGCACATAGAAACACCAAAACGCCATTGATTGTTTATGTGCAGGAGGAAGGTGTCCCTTCCTGCACATAAACAATCATTATATAAAAAAGGAGTTTTGCACATTGAAATTTGAAAACGCATTTCAGATTGTTTATGTGGACGAAGGGACACCTTCCTGCACATAAGTAATCATTCCCCTAAATGCAAGCACCCGTGCACTATGGTGCAAGGGGCCTGCATTGGCGCTAGGCAGCTAAATTAGCGCCAACACTGCTGGAAACGCAAGGCTGAACCGTATTCTTGTAAATACGGTACAGCCCTGCGTTTCAGAACTGGCAGTGCACGGCATTAAGCCAAGGAGGCTAACTCCGCACTCAGTCACATCCTTGTAAACATGCCCCAAAAGTATTTCTTCTGGCTGTGCCTCCGTACGCTTCCCCAAGGGAGACGCAGGATTCTGACGCATTCCCAGGTTTACGAAACGTTGTAAATCTGGGAATGCGTCAGGTCCACAGCAAAACCCATGGCACGCACTTTTCATGAAAGTGATGCTTGAAAAGGGGCCTTACATCCAAGGGCTTGAAAAGCCACGCAGGGTGGCTTTGCGTGGCCTTGTAAATATGGGCCAGCCCACTGTGCTGTATAAAAAAAGTGAGAAAATTACAAAAAACAATTTGATGGACAGAATGTAGATCAATGTCTTACATTCACCCCAGTACAAGGATCTGGGCCTAAATCCATCGTTTTTTGCACTCCACACCACCCTGGGTTAGATAATGGCTTTATGCAAATCAGCTCTGACCCTGTGCCCCATGGGAACAGTCCAGTCCGAACTACAACAGCCATATCTTTCCCAGACCGGAATCAAGCATCCGAGGTCCGGACCGGTTTCAAGGTAACACCTCTCATCAGCCCGGCTAACTTGACTCCAGTGGTGTGGAGGCTCTGGAACCCACGTCTGAGCTACCCCAGTACACTAAGGGAGAAAATTACAAAAAAAAAATTTGATGGACAGAATGTAGATCAATGCCTTACATTCACCCCAGTACAAGGATCTGAGCCTAAATCCATCGTTTTTTGCACTCCACTCCACACCACCCTGGGTTAGATAATGGCTTTATACAAATCAGCTCCGACCCTGTGCCCCATGGGAACAGTCCAGTCCGAACTACAACAGCCATCTCTTTCCCAGACCGGCATTAAGCATCCGCGGACTGGACCGGTTTCGCGGTAACACCTTTCATGAGCCCAGCTAGCTTGACTCAAGTGGTGTGGAGGCTCTGGGACCCACGTCTGAGCTACCCCAGTACACTCAGGGAGAAAATTACAAAAAACAATTTGATGGACAGAATGTAGATCAATGTCTTACATTCACCCCAGTACAAGGATCTGGGCCTAAATCCATCGTTTTTTGCACTCCACACCACCCTGGGTTAGATAATGGCTTTATGCAAATCAGCTCTGGCCCTGTGCCCCATGGGAACCGTCCAGTCCGAACTACAACAGCCTGGTGGGTCCCAGGCACTCCACACCACTGGAGTTAAGCTAGCCGGGCTGATGAGAGGTGTTACTTCGGGACCGGTCCGGTCCTTGGATGCTTGATTCCGTTCTGGGAAGGACATGGCTTTTGTAGTTCGGACTGAACTGTTCCCATGGGGCACAGGGTCAGAGCTGATTTGCATATCGCCATTGTCTAACCCAGGGTGGTGTGGAGTGCAAAAAAACGATGGATTTGGGCCCAGATCTTTGGACTGGGGTGAGTGTGTGACATTGATCCACATTCGGTCCATCACCTGTTGTGTTTGCATATTCCGCCCTAAGTGCGCTGGGGATGCCCAGACGTGGGTCCTAGGCACTCCACGCCACTGGAGTTAATCTAGCCGGGCTCATGAGAGGTGTTACCTTGAAACCGGTCTGGTCCTCAGGACATGGTTTTTGTAGTTCGGACTGAACTGTTCCCATGGGGTACAGGGTCAGAGCTGATTTGCATAAAAATGATGGATTTGGGCCCAGATCTTTGGACTGGGGTGAGTGTGTGACATTGACCTACATTCAGTCCATCACCTGTTGTGTTTGCATATTCTGCCCTAAGTGCGCTGGGAATGCCCAGATGTGGGTTCCCAGGCACTCCACAACACTGGAGTTAAGCTAGCTGGTCCGGTCCTCGGATGCTTGATTCCGTTCTGGGAAGGACATGGCTTTTGTAGTTCGGACTGAACTGTTCCCATGGGGCACAGGGTCAAAGCTGATTTGCATATTGCCATTGTCTAACCCAGGATGGTGTGTAGTGCAAAAAAACGATGGATTTGGGCCCAGATCTTTGGACTGGGGTGAGTGTGTGACATTGATCCACATTCGGTCCATCACCAGTTGTGTTTGCGTATAAAAAAAGTGAAACACCAGCGGCGCAAGGGGCTTGGAAAGAAGCCCCCTGGCTTTTTAGGGTTTTCTGAATTGAAGAAGATTTCTCATTTCCTTTAGTTTCAGTGGTGGGGTATTCCATAATTTGGCTGTACAGGTGACAAAGCTTCTGCCTCCCCAAGAGGATTTTGGAATTTGGGATAAATTACGTTCTTGGCTACGGATGAGCGCAATGGCCTTTAGAGGATGTACCAGAAAAAGCTGCATTTAAGGTACTCAGGGCCTGAATAATGAAGTGCTTTGAAGGCAATGCACAATTATGTTCGCTTCTTAAGCCAAACTGAGTAGGGTCAAGTTAATTATTGGCATTTATAGAGGAAGCCGGCTCTAGATTCATGGCTTTCTCTGCTATGAGCTCACAGCAACCTCACAGCACATGTACTCTACTCTTTACTATAAACAAACCCTACACACATTTTAATTCCTTAATACCCATTAAAAGTCCACACAACCCACACCCACAACCCACACCTTTACACCTTTCTACCCCAACTACCTCATATTTATACCTACACGGACAAAACACCGCTCTATCCTATTCCACTAACCAATCCACTCACCCGTGCTTAATTCCTAAAACAATAAGTGCCAGGACCCTCGTCAGGAGGCCACTGCTGCTTGTGCCACCCATTGCCCCTGCTACCGCTGCCAATGACAGTACCAACACAACTACTGACCATCACACTGCTACAAGTGTGACAATTCTGACAATTCCAGGCCCCCAAAGCTATAAGAACGGCTTGGGATGCAGGTATTAGTCATTTTAAACACATATTGTAATAATAACAAGCAGTTGTTGTGTTCTCTAAATTAGACAAACATCACCACCATGTGGCAGCCTCTCATAAGTGCGGTGTTGACAATTATGTGCCGGTACCTAGCACCGGAAACCATTGGCTCAAATTACCCACTGCACTTATCACAAACACAACCCAAATCCACACCATATTTTACTATATCCCATCCAGATACACACTCCCTGGTCTAATTCATATTAACAACCCCCTTTCTGTCACCAACAAACCCATACTCAGCCTTCCATCTTTTCATTCATCAACTCGCTTCTCCTCTTTTTACCACAAAAACACAATCACACAAACCCTATATTTAACCCGACATTTTATCTCTTTTACCAATTAAATCTAATATACTATGAACTCTTGTTCATCCACTCACACACACCACATACACTCTTTTCTAAAACACATTTCCACTCCCTTCACTGTGCAACTTCCACCGGCCAACAATACTTTACATACAAATTCTACACAGAAAGCAAAAAAAATCATCATCTCCTCACACCACTCCTTACAAACAAAATAGAATACACACCAGCACAAAAAATCTCACATACAAAACGCAATAATACTTTCTGTCACAAACTATAAACATATACCACTCCCACCTTCCTGACTAAACAGATAATACACATCTATCACCTATCACATATTCAGCAGCACAGAAACTCTCCTTCAGCCACCTCTTATCCATTGGACAATTTAAAACCTTACAACATGACCCACATGCTGCACCACCACCCCTAACTCATACACCTTCTACCGTAAATCGCACTAACAAAAAGAGCAACATGCCTCTCTCCACAACTTCGCTTCACCATGTCTACTGCACAACAAGCCTACTCTTCCAAAACAACACAGCTCACCAACTCACTCTCAACCACCATCTCCACCACCTACAAATGCAGACCCATCAGTGTGCCTTCTTGGCCTGCTGGACGGGGAACACTGTACAGAAAAGCGACACTATTGTTATCCGCATTCAGCTAATACCAAACTTGCTACAAGCCCACAAAATACTGCTTGCTCTTCTACAAAACAGTCACACCATCACTAAAGCACATTCTCTAACTGCCTATTGATAAAGGCTCAATCGCTCTAAGAAAACAAGCATCACATCTACGACCTTCTCACTGACACACAGTGGGCGCGCCCAAATCTATCCATACTAATATAATAAAGAGAGAGCCAAAAACCTTTGAGGCCGGTAATCTCAGGAACCACAGCACCAATCACAACACCCAATACAGCGTTGGAAAGGGCAGTTGCAGCAGAAGGACATAGGCTATGCAGACGCCCACCATATACATTTAAAAAGTAAAAGAACCGTGCCAGCAAAGTAGTCCCTTGCAGGCGTGTCTGCGTTGTGCTGTGGGGGCGTGACAAATGCTGGGGGCGTGTGGTACGTTCCACCCTTCGGGCTGGACTGTTCCTATGAGGCACAGGGTCAAGGCTGATTAGCATATGGCCATGTCTGAACTGGGGTGGTTGGAGTGCAGAAAAACAATGGATTTAGGCCCAGATCTCTGTACTGGGGTGAATGTATGACATTGTTCTGCATTCTGTCCATCAACTGTTGTTTTTGCATTTGTCACCCCGAGTGGGATGGGTATGCTCAGACGTGAGTCCCATGCTCTCCACACCACTGGTGTCAAGCTATCCTGGTTGAAGACAGCTGATAGCCAGAAATTGAGTTTAGGTTACTTGAGTCCAGTCAAGGAAAGACATGGCTTGGCAGTTCTGTCTGTAATGTTCCCATGAGGTACAGGGTCATGGCTGAGGTGGTGTGGCGTGCAAAAAAAGGATGGATTTAGGCCCAGATCTCTGTATTGGGGTGAATGTATGACATTGTTCTGCATTCTGTCCATCCTCTGTTGCTTTTACATTCTGCTCTTCATGCCATGTCTCAAATCGTGTGCTGCGGGTGTGGGGAGCGCGTTGTGTCAAATATTTCATTGTTTTTTCTTCCCAGGTTCTGTACATTTCAGATCCGGGTGTTCACCCTGCTCCCTTTAAATACCCCTGCACTGCATAATCAAAACCCACCCTTTCTCCTTAAAATACCCCAACACCCTTAAACACTAACCCATCTTAACCCTATAAATATACCCTGGACCCCAAAACCCAAACCTATACCTAAATCCTAAAAATACCCCTGTACCCCAAAAACCAAACCTACCCCATAACCCTAAAATACCCCTGTACCCTAAAACCCAAACCTAGCCCGAACCTTTAAAATACCCCTGCACCCCAAAACCCAAACCTACCCCTGAACCCTAAAAATACCCATGCACACCAAAACCCAAACCTAGCCCTGAACCATAAAAATAACCATGTACCCCAAAAGACAAACCTACCCCTGAACCCTAAAATACACCTGCACCCCAAAACCTAAACCTAGCCCTGAACCCTAAAAATACCCCTGTACCCCAAAACCCAAACCTAGCTCTGAACCCTTAAAATACCCTGTACCCCAAAACCCAAAACTACCCCTGAACCCTAAAAATACCCCTATACCCCAAAACCCAAACCTAGCCCTGAACCCTAAAAGTACGCCTGTACCCCAAAACCCATACCTATCCCTAAACACTAAAACGACCCCTGTACCCCATAACCCAAAACTATATCTGAACCCTTAAAATACCCAAACACCCCAAAACATATACCTCAGTACCCCAAAACATATACCCTTACACCTAAACTTACCTTATCCGAACATTAAAAAAAAACATGCTTTTACCATTCATGCATTTACAACGAATTTCGTTGTAAATGTATGCGTGGTAAAAGCATATAAAATGTAATGCCATGCGTTATAATGGCATTGCGGAGTCATGGTACTTTCATAATGAAAGTATGCGGAGTGATGATCTGCGGAAAGAAAGTTGCGGAATAATGGGTGTTTACCCTCCCCCGGTCTGTACATTGGTGGCACTGCGGCCCACATCTCCAGCAACATACTCATATTTTTTCACCACCGATTTGAAAAATGCACAGGTCTCTCTCATTGATGGCCAGCACAGACATACACTTTTAGACACACCTCCCGCGACAAGTTCTAAAATTGCGAACTTTAGAACTAGGGAGCTACGTTCGAATCTCGGCATCAGGTCATCAACATCCTGTGATTCCAGGCAAATTGCTTTGTCTCCCCGTGCCTACCACAAATTAATGTGTTCTTCTGTAATGTAAATTGTGCTCATGCCATGTTGTCGAGTTCGCACTATATAATATTGCAAGGAAAAATAAAGTAAGGTAACTCGAGTTCATACACTACTGAATGCGCACTCTTAAGTGCATCAGCAGTGCACTGTGAATCGGAGCGTTTCACAGGCCTGTCACAGATAAGAAATGCTATCAAAACGAAATCCTACAAAACAATATACTACTGGCCGGCAGCAATTCATACCCGGACAACGTCGGGAAGGGCTGCTAGTACTAATCTATACTACTACTAGCAGCCCGTCCCGACGTTGTCCGGGTATGAATTGCTGCCGGCCAGTAGAATATTGTTTCGTAGGATTTCGTTTTGATAGCATTTCTTATCTGTGACAGGCCTGTGAAACGCTCCGATTCACAGTGCACTGCTGATGCACTTAAGAGTGCGCGTTCAGTAGTGTGTGAACTCGAGTTTCCCTACTTTATTTTCCTTGCAATATTATATAGCGCGAACTCGACAACATGGCATGAGCACAATTTACATTACAGAAGAACACATTGATTTGTGGTAGGCACGGGGAGACAAAGCGATTTGCCTGGAATCACGGGATGTTGAGCTGATGCTGGTATTCTAACGTAGCTGCCCATCTCTAAAGTTCGCAATTCTAGAACTTGTGGTGGGAGGTGTGTCTAAAAGTGTATGTCAGTGCTGGGCATCAATGAGAGAGACCTGTGCATTTTTCCAATTGGTGGTGAAAAAATATGAGTATTGTAGAAAAAGGTAGGGCTAGGACCTTTCTCAAGATTTGCCCGGCGCTAACTGCCCTTGTACCATTCAAATTACCAAGCAATGAGGCAGGCGCCGGAGACCAGAAGGCAGGAAACAGAAGTTTATTCCGACGGAGCAGAACACATCAGATCAGACAACAAGGTATCGTCTCGAGGTGCTCTAACAGCCACTCAGAGGCCTGGCCTCTTATACACTGGTTTATGGCATGTGACCTTCCTTTAATACAATCACAACTTTGTAGGGCATGGGAAAAGACATCCCCGTAATCCTCGTGTTAATCCCACCCCCATATACATTCACAATAGAGGTCCTCAACCTGCTGATAAGAGAGAGGGTCATCACGCAGCTGAGTGTTTCGTCGAGTCTTAGGATGTGTGCGCCTGATTATGTCACAGGGGGGGTGGGGAGCCTTGGATCAATAGAGGGTCCTTTGAAGGAGAGCGACCTTGTGCAATAAGGGGCAGTAAATGATATCTCCCGGCTTAGGCAATGGCCTCGGACCTGTGTGGACAGTCGGACACGGGGTGAGGGGCCATCAATGGAGAGGTATTCATGCTGAGTGGACAATCCAGTGCAGGAGGGAGGTTCATCAACAGAGGGGCATTCATGGGAGGGGAGGAGGTGTTGGTCAGGCGCTGGCGTGACTCCCAAGGACAGGGTCATGCAGAAGGGTCGTGCTCAGAAGGAGGAGGGAGGGGGAGCCAGGGTGCGCGGAGGATGCTTGCTGGGTCAGAGGGGACGTGCTGGCGATCGATCGTGGACAGGGAGACCATGATGTCTAAAATGGCGATCGTGCACGTTGTACATGGGTGACAAGCTGGCGCAGATAATGTTTAGTTCACAAATTAAATTTCCACAGTCCTCCCTTTTAACATATCTCGCCAACTTGTCAGTTTGGATTTATCCCCATAAGGCCACGTACTTCTACTTCATAGAGGGGACTCATGTGCTCATTTCGGAAGTCCAAAGTCTTTGGGCACATACAGTTGGAAACAAGGCCGAACAAAGGTGGCAGACATTGGATACCCAAGCAACACCCACATAAGATCACAACAGGTATCAGCACGAAGGAAAACAACCTCCAACCCCAGCTCTTCAAAGTGTCCCAAAACCAGCTCCCAAGTGACCATCCTTCCTGCTCTTGATGAACCTCCGAGGAAAGTCTGTGGAGGTGTTCAATGGCTTTGTAGACTGAAGGTGAGTTGTCTGGCACGTAGGTGCAGCAGCTGGATCCGATGATGCGGCATGCTCCTCCTCGGTCGGCTAGGACCACGTCTAGGACAAGTCTATTTTGAAGGGTCACGAGGCGGACCGCCTGAAGCTCCGCAGTGTTGTTGGCGAGGATACCAGCCGTGATGTTGATCGTTGTTTCTACTGCCTGGGTCAGGTGTCGGATAGCACGGCTGTTTGCCATTGGGCCCCACAGAGGAACACGTCCCTTTGCTGCATCCAGGAACTGTGCTCCAGTGGAGTCGGCTTGCCCAAGGTCGTCTGCACGCCTCTGCCGGTGGTGGTTGGCAGGGGCTACATATGTGGGTGGAAGAACGAAGGCAATATAACAGATACCCTTCCAACCCTTCGGGAGCCAGGTGTAAGCCTTGGTGCCACACACAAAGTACATGTTCGGAGAAGCAACGAAGGAAGGGGGGTCAGCTGAGTCCAATGTTCTGGTGATTCGGCAGGCGCTGTAACCCACCAGTTGCGTTCCCTGGCCTTCTAGGCACACAAGGCCGGTGATGTTGATAACAGACAGGGCCACAGTCAGAGTGGCGGTAGTTTGTTTTTGCAGATGAGTGAAGGTGGTTCTGGCTGGATTGTGGAGCACCTGTACTTCGACTCGTTCTTTGGCAGGAATGTCTTTGATGAAGGTGGCGCCTGCGAGCGCAGGACACAGGGCATCTGGGGTCTTTCCTGTTTTGCTCAGCCAGAACCCAGAATAGAAGTGTGACACTGTCTGGCTGGAGGTGGCGTTGTCCCTGTGGCTCTCTTGCATGAGGATCAACCAGGCGAGGCAAGAGCCGTGAACTGAGAAGGGTGAAGGGATGAAGGGAATGGAGTGTCCAGTGGCATGCGGGAGCAACCCGCAGATCCAACAGTTTGTAGCATTTGCAGCAAGGTTGTGTTGGTGCAACAGTTGCACGAAGGAATTGTTCCAGAATTCCCTGCGCCTTTCTCGGAGCTGAGGCGACAGGGATATTAGGTGATGCTCTTTCAGGGGTGTTGGCTGTGCAGTAGGTAGCAATGTCTCATGAGCCGGTGTGCTTTCCTCCAGAATCCAGAAAGAGGTCATGAGGAGGAGGCAGAAGAGGAAGACAATGAAGAGTGCGATTGTCTTTGATTTGTGCAAGTTGTCAGTCTTTGGATTTCTATACTGGGTATTTCCTGTTGCTTCCATCATCTTCTTATCTGGCGCTTCCATCACCTTCTTATCTGGCGCTTCCATCACCTTCAAGGGGGCTCGGTAGCGGGCAGGACCACAGACTTCGTTTAGCTTCTCTCCCGGCAACCCTTGATTGTGTTTAGGTCACCGTTCTGAGATTTAACTTAGTCCGTGGCCTACTTAGCCGAAACTCCCTCCTTTCGACGCAGGAAATACCCTTCTCTGGATGGCACAGTGGGATCAGAGAATTTTGCAAGTTCGAGTGCCTCAGTATCGGGATAACAGTCCAATATCGGTCGGTCTTTGCTCAGGAGCTCTTCTTGGGTGCTGACGTTTTCTGTCGTGGCCAGGTTCGCAGAGACCTTTCGGCAATGATGCGCGTGCAGCCAGTGCTTTTTCCCCTCCACTCGAAGCGCCGTTCGGGTGGTAATCAGCACTTGCCAGGGGCCCGTCCACCGAGGTTCCAGACTTTTGGTTCGCTGGAAATTTCGTATCAACACGAAATCTCCCGGTTGGATGTCATGGCCGGGGCCCCTGGAAGCATCGGGGATGGCCTGCTGCACCTGTTGATGAATGACAGACAACGTTTTAGTTAACTTGCACAAATAATCAGATAGTAGGACGTCTGGGACGTCATGAATGGAGGTCGGTTTGGGGGCAGTCCAGAGATTCATCGGACGCCCAAACACGACCTCGTAGGGGGTCAAATGGTGCTTGGTGGGAGTGGAGCGCATCGATAACAAGGCCAGTGGGAGGGCATCCGGCCAGTTAAGTCCAGTGGTGGCCACTATTTTTGCCAGTTTCAGCTTCAGCGTGGCATTATGGCGTTCCACTAGACCAGCGGATTGGGGGTGGAAGACCGCATGGAATCGTTGCTTCACCCCCAACCCCTTCAGGATTAGTTGGATAACCTCAGCTATGAAGTGGGGGCCATTGTCGCTCCATAAAATTCGACAAAGGCCATAGCGAGGGAAGAATTCCTTCAGCAGTACTTTGGCAGTAGTCATGGCAGTGTTGTCACGAGTTGGATAGGCTTCTACCCATTTGCTGAAGGCACACACGATGACTAGTACGTACTTCAGGCTTTGGCATCTCTCTAATTGGATGTAGTCCATCTGAAGGACCTCAAAGGGATGATTGGGGGTCCCGAACCCTCCCCGGGGTACTACAGTTCCTTTCCCGGGGTTGTGTTGCAGACAAATAAGGCACTGCTGAACTAGGCGTCTGGCTGAGTCGGGGATTTTATCGTTATGCCAGACTTTGGAAATGAGTTCGATCATGGGTGCAGATCCTATGTGTGCGGGGGAGTGAGCCATTGTCAGAATGGGAATCAGATATGAGTCGGGCAGCAACCATTTGCTTGCGTCCTTCGTTCGCCAACAGCCCTCCTCATCCTTCAAACCCACCCTCGCCCACTTAGTCAGTTCGTGAGGGGTGCTAGCCGACTGAATGTCTCTGATCATTACTCTCGCATCACTCCATTTCTCTGCTTGTGACCTGGTCACATACATGCGTGTCACTGTCCTATTCTCAGCTGTGTTTCGTGCAGTGATGTCGGCCAATGCATTCCCTTGTCCGACTAAGTCTGTCACCCTTTTGTGTGCCTGACATTTGATCACCGCCAATCGTTTGGGGAGGAGAACTGCTTCAATCAGAGCAGAGACTAGGTCTCCGTGGAGGATTGGGGTGCCGTGGGACGTCAGGAATCCCCTCTCCCTCCACAGGAGCCCGAAATGGTGGACCACTCCGAAGGCATACTGGCTGTCCGTATATACGTTCGCGGTGGTCCCTGCGGCTATGATGCATGCTCGGGTGAGGGCTATCAGCTCTGCTGCCTGGGCAGATCGTTGTGTGATGCAGGCTGTCTCAACTACTGTCCGGGTCGTCGTTACTGCATAGGCAGCTGAAGTGGTGCCATCTGGAAGTTTGATGCATGAGCCGTCTACCCATAGCTCTCCATCGGGGTCAGGAAAAGCAGTGTCTCGGAGGTCAACCCTACTCCTAGTTTGTTCGTCCGTGAGGGTCACACAGTCGTGTAGGGGAGGGACGTCGGGGTCATTTTCAGGCAGGGGTAACAATGTGGCGGGATTCAAAGTCGTGCATCTCTTTAGTGTGATGTGGGGTGCAAGCAGAGTCAACTCGTACCCTGTCAGTCGTGCGCTAGTCAGGTGCTGGGTTTTGGTTTGGTTCAAGAGGGTGTCGACTGCATGGGGTACTAGCACTGTGAGGGAGTTGGAAAGTTCGATTCCCTCGCTCTGACGGATAGAGACAGCAGCGGCAGCTACCGCTCTGAGGCAGGCAGGTAAGGCTCTGGCTACAGGGTCAAGAGTGGCGGAGAAGTAGGCACAAGGGCGCTGCTTAGGACCAATTGCTTGAGTTAGGACAGACAATGCACACCCCTCCCTTTCGTGAGTGAAGAGGGAGAAGGGTTTGGAGTAATCTGGGGTTCCTAGGACAGGCGCTGAGCAGAGTGCATCCCGTAATTCCTTAAAGGAGGCTTGACACTCAGTAGTCCAAGGAAGCGGGGAGGGGACGTCTTTGGTCAGCAGGGCAAGTAATGGTTTCACAATGAGGCTGTAATTAGGTAACCATTGCCTGCAAAAAGAGGTTAGGCCAACCAGAGAGCGGACTTGCTTTTGTGTCTTCGGGATAGGGGTGTCTAGGATGGTTTGTATTCGGTCGGGTGTAAGCTTCCTCCCTTCTTTGGACAGGAGATGGCCTAGGTAAGTCACTTGTGGCTGGCAGAACTGTAACTTCTTTTTGGAGACTTTATGGCCATTTTCTGCAAGAAAGTGTAGAAGTTGGACGGTGGCTGTCGTTGCAAGCGGGGTGGTGTCGGCCGCCAAAAGGATATCATCGACATATTGGATCAACACCACTCCTTCTGGTAGCTGGAAGGCGTCCAGCTGTCTTTTGAGGGCCTGGCTGTAAATGCTGGGACTTTCAGTGTACCCCTGGGGAGCTCTACAGAATCGGTACGAGCGGGATTTTAAAGTGAAGCCCAAGAGGTAACGGCTGTCGGGATGAATGGGGATGGAGAAAAACGCGTTCTTGAGGTCGATAACAGTGAAGGTGGTGGCAGTGGACGGGATGAGGGTCAAAATGGTGGTGATATCAGAAACTACAGGATATTGGGGTACCACCACTTTGTTAATCTCTCGTAAGTCGATGATGAAGCGGTACGCTTTCTCATCTCCTTCACCTTGCTTCTTAACAATGGGTAGGATTGGGCTGTTGCAGACGTTGCTAACCACCTCTTCAACCACTCCTGCATCCACCAGAGACTGAATAATCGCTACCAGTGCTTTCTCACCCTCGGGGGATATCCGATACTGTGGAAGCTTCGGGAGTAGGGCGTCCTGTCGTACAGTTATGTGAATAGGATCAATCATCATTCGCCCCACATCAGAGTCATTTGTGGCCCACAAGTACGGAGGCAGGGTGTCAAGCAGGGACAGGTCAGCGTCAGTTATGGAGCACATGTGTTGTGGGGGACGGGATCTGGACATGTCTGGGTTGTCGTACAGGATGACTCGTATTCCGTCTGGGGAACACCTAATGGTAGCTCGAAAATGCTTCAGTAAGTCAATGCCCATAATGGCGTCAGGGGAGTTGGAGGAGAGGAGAAATGTCGCGTCAGTAGTGTTGTTTTCTAGGTCAAAGGTAATAGGTACGGACAGGGGGTTAGTGGAGGGCGTCCCATCGAAACCTATCGACGTTATGTGTGAGCCAGACAAGGGTGCCCTTGGAATCAGTCGTTTTGATAACACACTACGTGTCGCCCCAGTGTCTACCAAGAATGGAGACTCTGTACCCAGGACCTTAGCTGTGACATAAGGACCTTGCTGGTCAACACAGAGCTCGACTGGATCCCTCCCTTGCCCCTGGCAGTCCTATGCAAAATCGGGGGCATTTTCACCTTCGGACAGCTGATATTGGTTCTGTCGGGGACGGTCAAATGTGTTCAGTCTCCCTGATCTGTCATTGCTGGTGCCGTTGGTGTGCCCTCGTCCTTGTACCCCATTTCTCGGACCACTTGCCACATCCCTGGAGTCCCTATTTTTATTCATCTCTAGCACAACCGGACACTGGTATTTCCAATGGCCAAACCCTTTGCAGAAGGCGCATTGGTCATTGCTAATGTCTCTACGTCCAGTGTGGGATGTTGGGGTGTGATCCTTAGGAGGTAGATCTCTGGGGGTGCTTGATTGGTAGTTCCCCCTTTGATGTTCCCGTCCTAGCGCTATACCCTGTATCTGGGCTATCATTACCCTTTCCTTTAAATCTTTCTTCTTTTTCTCGGACGCCCTGTCATTCTCATTCTTTTGGTGCTCGTAATACTGAGCCATCTGAAGGATAGCTGCAGGTTTGGAGGCTCCCCAACTACTCTCGCTCGTCTGCAGCTTTTGGGAGACCTCTTGTGTTAGGCCTTTTACGTAATTTTGCACAAACAGGTGCTGTCCGGTTGCAGTGGTCATGTCCTGGCCACTGTAGTCGGAGAACACTGTCTCGAATCGGGAGAAGTATTCTGACACATCTTCCTGGGGTTTCTGTCGACAGGCCGTTACTATCGACCAGTCTACTTTTCTTTCCGGGACCAGTGTTTTTAATTTCTGGACTATTTTATCTGGGAGTTCCAGTATGTCTTTCACTGGTTTGCTCCCCGGCTCTCGCTGTCTATCTAGTTTACCGAGTTGGTCCCAGGTATGTCCGAACAGATCCGTGTGGTCAGCCTTCCGGATTTGCTTCCACACGTCAGCCGGCAGACATAGCCCAAAGAACAAGTCAATATCTGCCAAAGTCATTATTGTCGAACCCAAGGCTGTGCCTAATTCGGTATAAAATGCTGTCGGGTTCTTTCTTAAGTCGGGCAGGGTTTGCTTAAAGGTGAGGATATCTTGTCGGTCCCATGGTTGGTAAACCCAATTGTACACAACCCTCCCTTTTGCATTTTCATTATTAATATCATCGCTCGTTCCCTGGCCCCGTGGCGGGATCCAGTAAGGAGCCGCTTCTCTGATAGGCATCATAGTATTGACTACTTCTACTGAGGTCGTTTCAGGGACTGTAACCTTGGTTTCTGGTTTTTGTTCTGTAAGGTGACGGAAGACCTCAAGCATCTGCATGAAGAGCTCCGTCGCCTCACATTCAGTCCCATCCCCAACGTCAATTTTCCTATACAGCGTTGTCAGCTTGGCGGGACCCTTACTTTGATATCTATCTTCATATGCGTTCAGGGTGTAGTAGCTGAATCGCAAGATGAAATGCCGTCTGTGGCTGTCGGCATGTGAATTATATACACTCATTGTGTAATCTTCGCTCTCCCTTCGTTCTACTAATATCTTCGCTATTTTGTCGATCCCATCCCGTTCATCTTTGCTTAACCTATTTAGTCTGGCTGGTGATTGTTTGCTAGCCTCGGGGTCATCTGACGAGGTTGTTAATGTGGCCGGTGCGGTGGCCGTGAGGGCCGGTGCACTAGCGCTAGGGTCACTTTCATTCGTATTCGGGGCTTGCAAGCGTTGTTGGCTGGGAGCATATGGAGGAGGTAGGTAGATGATTGGGGGACCTAGCAGTAACTCATCGTTCGCCCGTTGTTTGGAGGGCAATTCAGGGTAGAGTACAGAGGGGGTCCTAACAGGACATTGGCCTGTCGACCCTAATTCTTGGTTTTGTGTAGCTTCCTTTCTTTCTTTTATTTCCTCTTCTAGTTGCTTTGCGGCTAGGTGGGCTGCCTTTCGTAATTCTTTCCCTACTTTTGCTTCTTCTCTTTTCTTTCGTTGTTCCGTTTCTTTGCGCCACATGCCGATACTGTCGAGCATGGTGGGCGTGGTCTTATTCTTCTGGAGCACTATTTCTAATGTTTTTATTTTGTTTTCATTAAAGGAACCTATCAGTGGCCACTGACTTTCAGGGTTCTTTTTCGTGTATTTATGCCATAGTCTAGTGTAAGCTATAGCGACTAGTCCATACTTAGTGAACATGTCCTTATTAGGGGTGCCCTCCAGTGGAGCTGGATGGTTCATCTCTAATAAGCGGTCCGGGCTAAACAGGCTACCAACCAGTGGGGAGAAGACAGGCATGACGGTCTACACCGGGGACAAAAGTCTGCACTACCTGTCTTATCACGGCGGACAAAGACTAGACAGAATATTTCTATTCTACGTTATTTGGAGGCCGTGAATACCTCAAAAGAACCAATACCGAATAATCGGCCAATCAAACAATCCAGTGGGGAGAATAAGTGGGCACGAAAAGCTATCGCTACCCACTCTTTCTCTACCTGCAAAGAGAGACCTTGTTCTTCCCTGTTTGCAGACAAAGAATCTCCAGTCAATAATCCACGAACGATAGTTCGGGAAACAGTGGGGGAGGAAGATAGGCACGACGGATTACAACGGGGACAAAAGTCTGCGTTACCTATCCTTCACTGCTTGCAAAGAGAGAGCCTGTTTGTTTTTCCCCGTTTGCAGACAGTGAATCTCCAGAGGTTTCAACAAAGCGTAATACTAGTATTATCCAAACAAAAACAGTTTTTCTCAATTCGTCGTGCTTACACGACCTTACCCGGACCGCATGGACGGTTTCCTGTCCTCTGGATCCAGCGCCCGATCGTCCTCTCTCCTTCGTGATGTTCGCGGCACTCCTGATGGTTCCCAGTCAGGACCGTAGATCACTCGAGAGAGGTCTGCTCAGAACTAGTGAAGGTCGGATGATCGGCTGTCAGACGAGGGTCTATTGGACACGAGCTCTCCCGATCGTTGCAGTCGTTCACTCTGTCGTCGGGACCTCTCCCACTGGATCCACGTGTCGCTGATGGGCCCCACGCTTTGGGACGCCAATTGTAGAAAAAGGTAGGGCTAGGACCTTTCTCAAGATTTGCCCGGCGCTAACCGCCCTTGTACCATTCAAATTACCAAGCAATGAGGCAGGCGCCGGAGACCAGAAGGCAGGAAACAGAAGTTTATTCCGACGGAGCAGAACACATCAGATCAGACAACAAGGTATCGTCTCGAGGTGCTCTAACAGCCACTCAGAGGCCTGGCCTCTTATACACTGGTTTATGGCATGTGACCTTCCTTTAATACAATCACAACTTTGTAGGGCATGGGAAAAGACATCCCCGTAATCCTCGTGTTAATCCCACCCCCATATACATTCACAATAGAGGTCCTCAACCTGCTGATAAGAGAGAGGGTCATCACGCAGCTGAGTGTTTCGTCGAGTCTTAGGATGTGTGCGCCTGATTATGTCACAGGGGGGGTGGGGAGCCTTGGATCAATAGAGGGTCCTTTGAAGGAGAGCGACCTCGTGCAATAAGGGGCAGTAAATGATATCTCCCGGCTTAGGCAATGGCCTCGGACCTGTGTGGACAGTCGGACACGGGGTGAGGGGCCATCAATGGAGAGGTATTCATGCTGCGTGGACAATCCAGTGCAGGAGGGAGGTTCATCAACAGAGGGGCATTCATGGGAGGGGAGGAGGTGTTGGTCAGGCGCTGGCGTGACTCCCAAGGACAGGGTCATGCAGAAGGGTCGTGCTCAGAAGGAGGAGGGAGGGGGAGCCAGGGTGCGCGGAGGATGCTTGCTGGGTCAGAGGGGACGTGCTGGCGATCGATCGTGGACAGGGAGACCATGATGTCTAAAATGGCGATCGTGCACGTTGTACATGGGTGACAAGCTGGCGCAGATAATGTTTAGTTCACAAATTAAATTTCCACAGTATGTTGCTGGCGATGTGGGCCGCCGTGCCACCAATGTACTTACGGGGGAGGGTAAACACCCATTATTCCGCAAATTTCTTTCCGCATACCAACACTCTGCATACTTTCATTACGAAAGTACCATGACTCCGCAATGCCATTATAACGCATGGCTTTACATTTTATATGCTTTTACCACGCATACATTTACAACGAAATTCGTTGTAAATGCATGAATGGTAAAAGCATGTTTTTAAAAAATGTTTGGATAAGGCAAGTATGGGTATAGGGGTATATGTTTTGGGGTACTGAGGTATATTGTTTTGGGGTGTTTGGATATTTTAATGGTTCAGATATAGTTTTGGGTTATGGGGTACAGGGGTATTTTTAGGGTTCAGGGCTAGGTTTGGGTTTTGGGGTACAGGGGTATTTTTAGGGTTCAGGTGTAGGTTTGGGTTTTGGGGTACAGGGGTATTTTAAGGGTTATGGGATAGGTTTGGGTTTTGGGGTACAGGGGTATTTTACGGTTCAGTGGTAGGTTTGGGTTTTTGGGTGCAGGGGTATTTTTAGGGTTCAGGGGTATATTTGGGTTTCGAGGTACAGGGGTATTTATAGGGTTCAGGGCTAGGTTTTGGTTTTGGGGTACAGGGGAATTTTTAGTGTTTAGGGATAGGTTTGGGTTTTGGGGTACAGGGTGGATTTATAGGGTTAAGATGGGTTAGTGTTTAAGGGTGTTGGGGTATTTTAGAGAGTAAGGGTGGGTTATGATTATGGGGTGCAGGGGTATTTAAAGTAGGGGTGGGCGGAATTGGCGTGAACTTGGTACAATAAATCCGCAATATTTTGTTCCATCAGATTTCCAATTATTAAAACAGAAACCTCATATATTCAAGGTAAAATAACAAGTATTTCTAAATGCTAAAATGCATATAGTCATTTCACAAAAGTGAAATTAGCTTCCAGCAAGCAGTGAGAGAGGTGATTATTTTGAGATCAAGCCCCTGCAAACCATTATGGGACGAGATTAGCAGTGGGAAGTGAATATTATAGTATCCAAATAATTCTACAAAGAGCTGCAGTTCACCTCGTTCTCCCCAGTGGTCCCCAAGAGGCAAATGCAATAGCATTTAAAATATTATACATCAAGCTGCAGTTCACCTTATGGCCCCTAGATGTCCCTGATAAGGCAAATGCAATACCATTTAAAATATTACACATCAAGCTGCAGTTCACCTCATGTCCTTAGATGTCCCTGATGATGCAAATGCAATAGCATTTAAAATATTATATATCAAGCTGCAGTTCACCTCGCCGTCCCTAGATGTCCCTGATGAGGCAAATGCAATAGCATTTCAAATATTATACATCAAGCTGCAGTTCACCTCGTCGTCCCAAGATGTCCCTGATGAGTAAAATTCAAAAACATTGAAACCCTTTCATGAATGATAAAAATTATGCTAAGCTTATCCCATAATGCTTTGCAGGGCCTTTTAGTTGTATTTTTGCCCATAACTGTGCTTGGGGGTTCTAAGAGAATGGGACCTGCACTGAATTACTATTTAAAGGGAGCAGGAATTTATAGAACCTGGGAAGAAAAAACAACACTCGTGACGGAATGCCCCCAGCGATTGTCACGCCCCCAGCACACACCCACAGCACAATGCAGACACGCCCACAAGGGACTACTTTGCTGGCACGGTTCTTTTACATTTTAAATGTATATGGTGGGCGTCTGTATAGCCTATGTCCTTCTGCTGCAACTGCCCTTTCCAACGCTGTATTGGGTGTGGTGATTGGTGCTGTGGTTCCCGAGTTTACCTGGCCAAAAGGTGCAAGTTCTCTCTTTATAATAGTAGTATAGATCATAAAGAGACCTCCGGGAGTGATCTGTCTGCGGCTGCTCGTGTCCTGTGCATTTGCCCTTGGGAGACATGCCTGCCACTCATTGCCACGGCTCTTGGGAGCCACCAACCTTTTTCACTGCCTATCACCCCCCCCCCACCCCCCCAACAGGCTTGCGCCGTCTGGTTCTATTTCCTGGGAGCTCCTGTTTTTCTCCTCTCAGATCCGGTCCTGCACTTGCTCTACTGTGTGGCGCTCATCCTACGCCCTTTGCTGGGTCCTGCTGCCGTGGACGCCTGGTGCCTGAGGTGCCTTCATCCTAGCACAATCTTGCACTCCTCTGGCCTGTAACTGGATTGTGCTATTGGCCTTGTTCTTGGGGTCCCATCGCCCGGTGCGTCACGCTGTGAAGGAGCACCCACTGCTCACAGTGCGCCTTTGCCTGCTCCTGGCCTGCATCCTCCTATGATGCCTGTGGCTGGGCTGGCACTGCTGCTCCCTCTGCTTCTCTGGCATCCCTGCACGCAACTAACCAACCCTACCGCCACGCCGGTCTGGTCCACTGTTCACACGCCAGGCCCGTTGCTTCTCTCCCTGAATGTGAGCTTGTTGATTCTTTGCTTTGACCCCTTGGCATTGGGTTCTGTCCCTGGTGGCCTCCGTGCCGCACTCGCATCTGGCACACTAGTTGACTGCCTCGGCCTGCCGACTGAACCTCCTGCTGGCCCTGTGTATCCGCCATCTTCTGAGCTGCTATACCGTCTTCGGGTGCAACGCTCTTCTCCTGTCTTCATTGTCGAGCGGGCCCCCCGCTTCCTCGGCCCTATCCCTGCCCCTGCCTGCCGGCCCGCCCTATCATTGCCAAAATCTTGAACTTCGGGGACCGCACGCCATTCTACGGATGGCCAGGGAGAAAAGGGAAATCCGGCATCAGAGCAACTCCCTGTCGTTCTATCCCGACTACACCACTGCGGTCCAGGCGACTCGCTGTGAATTCCTTCTGGTGAAATGACTCCTCCAGAAGCACGTGATCTCCTACTCATTGGCATATCCTGACAAACTGCGCGTCAAACAGGGCTCCAAGACTCTCATCTTTCCAGACCCCAGAGAAGTGTTGGCATTTGCTAAAAAACTGGACAAGTTACATCGCTCTTCGCCTGCCAACTCCCAAGCAGCTGCAGACGATAATGTCAGTAATAATAATTGACCTGCTGGCACGTTCTTTCTTCTTTATGCTCTTGGGCTTTTGTTACTTTGATTCTTGGTTCAAATGGGGACTATTGTACTTATGTTGACTCCGAGGCCATCACAGCTCATATCCATGCCGTCGGCAGTGTCCTCTACTCCTTGATGTTCACTCTTCTCTGTCTGCCAACCCTTTTGGCTTGGCCACTAGGTGTGTGCTGAGCACTGCCATCCCCTCACGGGATGATTCCCTTCTTGGACACAGTACTTTCCCGTCCTAGTTGTGGGTCCCTGAGGTGGGAATGGGTGGTACCTTCAATCAATCAATCAATCAGCAAATTTGTAAAGCGTGCTCCTCACCCGCTAGGGTCTCAAGGCGCCGGGGGTGGGAGGGGCTCATTGGGGGGTGCGAGCCGGTTGTCGGGTTCCTGGGGTTTTTGTTTTGAGGGTGGGCTCGGTGGTTCGGTGTTGGGGTCTTGGGATTTGCGACCTCCCAATGAAGCACTACTGTTTTCGCCTTCACTGGCTCGCATATTGAGCCCTTCATGTTAAGTCTCCTCTCTTCTGTTGTTCAAACTCCTGTTGGGGGGATTGTATTGCTCGATCTGTTGCCTCCTCATGAAGACCTTATTGTATTTTTGTTGCACTGTCTCACAGAGATTCCACGGCAATTTCACTATTGCTCTTCCTCGTTATTCACTGCACTGTTCAGCGCATCTGCACACAGTTTCTGCCTTCTCCATTTCCGCTTTACGGCACCCCATCCTTTGATACTGCACTATGTTTGACACTACCCTATGGACCTGAAATGTTCGTGGGCTTAACGACCACCGCAAGGCATGACTGGTGCATGCCCGCCTCATTTGGCATAAGATGGACATTTGTTTTTTACAAGAGACCCATCTGCTACCCGCCACTTTCTCCAGGCTCCTTCCCCGTCAATGGGCAAAGGGCTCCCATGGCAGACCTCCCAAGTGTTCATCGATACTGGGGGGTGATTTGTGATTTTGCACGGCACTCTTCGGGCCCAGCCTCTGATGCTTGCTGCCTTGTACGGGCCAAACTGGGACGACCCGGACTTCTTCGCACAAGTCAGGCACCACATCTCATCTTTTGGCCCCGCTGCGCTCCTCTGAGGGGGGTGATTTCAATGTTACATTGTCCGCTGCTTTAGACTGGTCCAGCACTCATGCCCCGCCACCAGCACGCAGTTTAATTCCTCTGCTCCATTATCTCAGACAATTCCTTGAACGACGCATGGCGTCATTCCCACCCTGCTGGGCGGGTGGGCACCTGTGTCACTGGTACCCGTGGCTGCTGGTCCCAACTAGATTTGTGGATCACCACTCCGGACGCCTTGGTCTGGTTTACCTTGGTTGATCATACAGCGAGCACTCTCTCAGATCATGCTCCCGTTTGTCTGTGCCTCCGTCTTCCACAATCCCTCTGCCATGCATTCTCCTGGCGACTTCCCCCCAACACGCTAAGTGACTCGTCTCCTGTGACGAAATACAAACCGCAATTGTGAATTATTTTGAGCTCAACGAGGGTTCTGTGAACTTTCCATCTACGCTTTGGGAGGGGTTTAGAGCCATCATCCGTGGGGAATGTATTTCTAAGCAGTCCGGCTTCCTCCGCTCCATCCGCGGCACTCTAGATAAACTGGACTGGGAGATTAAGGGACTCAACGATTCTACCGCCAGGGACTCACATCCTGACATGATTGCTCAGATACGCAGGAAACTCACTGACTTCGCCGACAAGGCTAACAGAGAACTTGCGTTTCTCTGTATGGAGGCATGAGCACGCCTATTTTGGTGAAGGTGACCGCCCTGGTAAAATTCTTGCCAACCTCCACCACCAGCATCAGGCTGCATCCTACATCACCGCCCTTCAGGACGGCGGCCCTGCCCGTACTCCCTCCCCAGAGGAAATTAAGGTGCGCTTCACTACATTTTATGCTCAACTCTACACGGTCGGATCGGTACCACAGCGTGAAGTACTCAACCAATACTTTGACACCCTCCAGCTCCTCTGGCTTGGTAATCCCCATCGGTAGTTCTTAGATAAGCCCTTCTCTGAAGAAGAAATTTTAGCTGCAATCAATAGAATTGCCTCAAATGTATAATGAATCTTTCAAAACGGGTCAGTTGCCTCCGTCGCTGCACGAGGCCTTATTGACTCTACTCCTAAAACCGGACAAACCACCTTAACAATGAGACTCCTACCGTCCTCTATCCCCCATCAATACAGACAATGTTACCTTTGCCAAATTGCTCGCTTACCGTCTCCTTCCTCTCATGCCGTTCATTGCCCGCCCTGACCATTCCGGTTGACCTCTCATAACCTCCAGACCATTTTCGCTGTACTCCATCAAATTATCCCGTGCTTCCGGCAGTTTCCGCCCTGCTCGATGCCACCAAGGCCTTCGACACCTTGGAGTGGCCCTTCCTCTTTTATCTCCTTCCTCTGTTGGGTTTTAGCCAGGTCTTTTTACGTAAAGTGCTTCTCCTTTTCCCTCTTTCTAATGCCCGTCTCCATATAAATGGACAGACTTCTGAGCCTATCCCCATCGGGCGCGGTACTCTGCAGGGTTGTCCATCGTCCCCCATGCTATTTGCTGTTGCAATGGAACCCCTCGCGGCTCGTCACCGGCAAAGTTATACCCAGAGAGGCATCGGCTTTGCGGCCCGTGCCCTGCTTGTCTCTATGTATGCGGACGATGTCACTCTTTATGCCCATAATCCCCTGGAGAACCTCAGCCCACAAGTCCGTGAAGTGATACGCTTTGGTGGCAACTCGGGAATTCAGGCCAACTGAAATAAGTCTATACTGTTCTCCCTTACAGACGCCACAACACCTGTTTGTTCCTGACTATCCCTTCGTGTGGACATTGTAGTCCACCAGATATCTGGGCATTTGGTGAAGCAGGGATGTGGATGAACTTTGGATAGTTAACTTTGGCCATGCAGTGGACTGGTTTGAGCCCAATATCCCTCTCTGGAACCGGCTTCCACTTTCGTTGGCCGGGCGGATTGCCATCTCCAAAATGGTGGTACTTCCAAAGTTTTTATACTTATTCGTCTAAATCCCCATCCCTCTCACCGCTCACGTTTTCCGTAAGGTTCGCTCTTTGCTCATCACCCTCAACTGGGCCGGTCGACAACCCCGGATCCTACAGCACATCCTACAGCACCCTCAGGCTTCTGATGCCGCATGGCGGGCTAGGCGCCCCGGACTACAAGCTGTATGCCCTTAGTGCTCAAGCCAGTTTTCTTCATTTCTGGCTCCACCCCACTACGTTCCAACCTCACATCATGGTAGAGGCTAACCTCGCATCCCGTGGCCGCTCACGACTGCCCTATTCGCCCCGGCGAAACTCCTTCGCACTGAAATCGACACAGTGAGACCCTGCTTTGGGCTTGGGAAGGGGTCAGGAAATTCTCTGGCTCTTACATGCTTTCCGCGAACACTATGCCAATCGCTCATCAACCTGCCTTTCCCCCTCTTCAGTCTTCTGGGATGGCCAAGCGCGCCACTCGGCTGGGCCTTTCCACAATGTTGGACCTCTACCCTGGGGATACATTATTCTCGCCTGCCGCAGATTCTAGCCCCATGGACACCCTGTTATACTACCAACTCAGAGCAGTTTGCAAAAAGCTTCACTCTACATTTCCCCAACCCCCTTTTCAATGGCTACCCTTGATCTTCTCTGTGCCTTAACCTCTCCTAAAAAATTGGTCTCCAAAATGTATGCCTACACGCCAGCAGAATCTCCCATCTCCACTGACCGGGCGCGCCTTGCTTGGGGTGAAGACTGGGAGCTGAAATTTCTCAAGCCGACTGGTTATATTGTTGCAAGCAGATCAAACGCTTCTCCCCAAACTATTGTTTGAGCCTTATTCACTTCAAGTACATACATCGGCTATTACGGACTCCTGCCCAACTTCACAAATTGGGACTTGTTACTTGTGATAGATGTCTGCGCTGCTCTACGCCTGTTGCGGACTTCTCTCACCTCGCCTGGCTGTGCGCCCAGGTCTCCACATATTGACGTGAGGTCTGCGCTGCCATCTCTGCAATCACTTCGTCACTGATCCAACCCGACCCTCTGCTTTGCCTCTTACGCTTTTTACTCATCAGGGACATCTTGGGATGACGAGGTGAACTGCAGCTTGATGTATAATATTTTAAATTCTATTGCATTTGCCTCATCAGGGACACCTAGGGACAATGAGGTGAACTGCAGCTTGATGTATAATATTTTAAATGATATTGCATGTGCCTCACCAGGGACATCTAGGGACGACGAGGTGAACTGCAGCTTGATGTATAATATTTTAATTGCTATTGCATTTGCCTCATCGGGACATCTAGGGACGATGAGGTGAACTGCAGCTTGATGTGTAATATTTTAAATGCTATTGCATTTGCTTCATCTGGACATCTAGGGACGACGAGGTGAACTGCAGCTTGATGTGTAATATTTTTAATGCTATTGCATTTGCCTCATCAGGGACAGTTTGATGTATAATATTTTAAATTCTATTGCATTTGCCTCATCAGGGACACCTAGGGACAACGAGGTAAACTGCAGCTTGATGTATAATATTTTAAATGATATTGCATTTGCCTCACCAGGGACATCTAGGGACGACGAGGTGAACTGCAGCTTGATGTATAATATTTTAATTGCTATTGCATTTGCCTCATCGGGACATCTAGGGACGATGAGGTGAACTGCAGCTTGATGTGTAATATTTTTAATGCTATTGCATTTGCCTCATCAGGGACAGCTTGATGTTTAATATTTTAAATGCTATTGCATTTGCCTCATCAGGGACATCTGGGGACGACAAGGAGAACTGCAGCTCTTTGTAGAATTATTTGGATACTATAATATTCACCTCCCACTGCTAATCTCGTCCCATAATGCTTTGTAGGGGCTTTTAATTGGGACTGTATTTGTGCCCATAACTGTGCTTGTGGTAGTCCGAAGAGGATGAGACCACCACTGATTCCAATCGTTCGGCAAGATGTGCTCTTTGTTTTGAAGGCATCTTCTGGATCTCAAAATCATCACCTCTCTCACTGCTTGTTAGAATATTAATTCCACTTTTGTGAAATGAATATATGCATTTTAGCATGTAGAAATACTTGTTATTTTACCTTGAATATATTTGGAAATCTGACGCGAAATATTGCGGAATAGTATTTCGCCAATTCCGCCCACCCTTAATTATTTCACATAATAAGGGAGGGTCCCAAAATGCAGTCCTACTGTACTAACATAACCTGTTGCTTAAGCAGTTTACACGAAGCGGTGGTGCCATTGTCGGCCAAGTTTTGTTTACTTAACATATGGGAGGCTACAGACCTGTGGAGGGGAGGAGAGTAGAGAACTGGAGTGATTTTAGCACTGGTAATTGCCAAAAGAAACATATCACGCAGTTGGGGAGTAGAAACAACACTCAGTGATTGGAAAAAAGATATGGACTGGAGCATGTTGACAGAAAAAAACGTTATACCTGAATAAGGGCTGACCTCAAAAGTCGGAAAGAATCTGGTCAAAGTGGAACGACTATCGAGGATTTTTGTGTACTGTCCCAATGGCCCAAGCCTGACAAAGGGGGCTAGAAGACGGAAATGATCAAACGCCAATTGTGGGGGGAAATTGAAGGGAATGTTGGGAAAAAGCAATGCAGATAATTAATGTAACTTGCTGCTATGTTTTCCGAAATGATGATGTATCAATATGTCGTGTGTATGTATTCTTGCTACGATGCTGAAATAAAAAGAGGTAAAAAAAAAACTATCACACAAAATTGTAAAGGCAAAAGAGGAGGTGGCTTAGCTGTTGTATTAAAAAAACATTAAATATCACTAAAGCTGACAAAGTCTCCATACAAGTTTGTGAGACTCTCTTCACCAGATGCAACCCTGCCCCATCTCCCTCCTGTAACTTCCTGCTCCAATAGGCCCCCCCTGCCAATGCAACATTCCCAGACACACTTCTGGACAGAGTTTAAAACCGTCTAAAACTGCACTCCAACCTATGCATTCTGGGTGACTGTGAGAAGATGGCCTGGTATATGCTGTCCACTAATTAAAGTGGGCACCTTTCACCTGTCCAAATGACTCTTATGATGTATAAGGTCAAAGATAACCTTTAGAAAGCTATCCTAGTGGTAGCTGTGGGGAGCAGTCTTCAGGATTAATCCTGAAGGAATGTAAAGCAGCATGTTTGACCAGAATATCACCTTTAGCATTGATTAAATGACAGGATTTCCACACAGTAGTTATAAAAATATGTATTTCTTAATATAACACTCTCTAGTGTTCTTTACACGAGGATACATAATAGTAAGTAGCAATAATACACAGTCTGCCCAGAGGGGGATCAAACCATATACTAAAATAGTGGTATAAGAACCACAAAACGAGTCAAGACAAAGTCGAGCAGGTATAGAACTGCTGGGCCCCCAATTTATCACCCAAGGTGAGTACGTAGGGACCTCACGTAGGAGGGGTGCAGTATGACTACACGCCCGTGTGTGCCGTACAATTCAATGGGAGAGTTGCTTTTGCAGTTTTAAGGTTTTAGGACTAGAAAGAAACCCCATGGAAGTTAGGAGGTTGAAGAGACTCTCCACCCATGGATACGTAAGGTCCCGGGTTACCTATCCCAGGGAAGCTGGGTGCATAGGCCTGAAGTGGCGTCGGAAACCAATGTCGATTTAAAAGGGAGTCTTCACACAATAGTCACTGGAGGGAAGAAGAAAAGTGTCCGATGGAACCCAAGGATGGATTCTTGATGGAAGGAACCTGAAAGCAGAGGGGACAGAGTGTGGGTCACTGGGAGTGAGCAGGGGCTTGGAAGACGGGTGCCGACCGATGTCGGGTACTTCAGTTGAGGAGATGAAGACTTAAATCTTCAGCCACGAGGACCAGGAGGGGTCAATGACAACCAGGAGCACAGGAGTCGCAAGGGGAACTCAGGCAGTATCAAAAGAACAGCAGATTACAGGGCACGAAGAGCAAGGAGGTCAAAGTCCTTTGGTGGAAATGTGCACAGAGGTGAGGGCTATTGACAGCCCAGTGCATGACGTTAGGGAACGCCAACTAGCAAATACACTTGCAAATGGATGTGGTGCACAGGGTTCAGGTTATGCAGTCCCCATGAGGAATGCTGGCCTCAAACCTGGTGAGAGGGCATCTCAGCCTCAAGGAACATTGGAACCAACCTCCTGTGTTGCTGGAGTCTTCAGAGTGCTCAGGAGCTCAGGAGCAGCAAGCCAGTCAGTTGCGGTTACGGTGCCAGCAGTTGCATGGGAGTGACTCCTTCACCCCAAGGAAGATCCTTTGGTTGTCTTTAGTGCACCACAGGTCCTATATAGAGCCTGTGTGGAGCAAGGGCACAGACAAAGCTTTGGACGGAGAGGGAGGCGAAGTCGACCCAGTCAAGGTCCAGTGAAGTCCAGAGTGTTCAGAAGGTAAAGTAAGTGGTTTGTTCTTGGTAGAATCTTGTCCACGGAAAATCTAAACACCTACAGCCAGGTAAGCCCTTTTGTACCCACGTGGAGAGAGTTGGACAGATTCAGGGTACCATCCCAGTGGATGTTCTAGACAATGGGGAGGATACTCCCGTGTCCTTTGTCCATTTTCACTCCAGAGCTGGAGCCAATGGCTCCCAGAACTGGTTTGAGCTGGACGATGCACAAGGACACCAAGTGTGTCCCTGGTGCAGACTTTCAGGCACTTGGAAGTGCCCCCACCCAGCCCCAATACACTAAATCCTGTCTGGGAGGTGGTCAGACCTCCCTGTGACAGGATGCCTATTGTGCTGCCTTCCCCTTCTCGAGCTTGGCTCAGCAGTAGGAGGGCAGAAATGTGTCTGAGGTTGGCAGCATCCATTTTGTGCTGTCCGGGTTGAGTAGTCTGGCACCAGGTAGACCGGTGACCCCACAAAGCGCGCTTCAGGTGGGTGGATTCATACCTCCTGCACCAGTTTCTGGTGTAAAGGTATGAATTCCAAAATGTTTGTCTCAGCAATTTTCGAGATAGCATTTACCGCAAGGTTATAATGCACCTCTACCTATATGTCTGGCTGAGTCACAGACAACCTGGGATAATGGTCTCCAAAGGCTACAGAGGGGCCCTGCTCATGCATCCCCACCCTCTCACGTAAAACCCATTTCCCTGCCTTCAAGATTGTTGAGGCCTGCTACAGGAGTTACTTATACATTTTCAGTGTAGTGCCATATAGATATAGTAAAGCTATATCTAAGGTGAGTGGTGCAAGCACCATCTTACAAAGGTTGCAGTAGCAATCCTGGAGTTCCATTTTGCAAGGCCTCTCACGGGTGCCATAATACAGGCTTCAGCCCATGGGAGGCCTCTGGGGTACCTATGCCCTGGGTACATGTGTACCATATACTAGGGACTGATAAGGTTACCTCAGTATCCAAACCGGAGTGTATCTAGTACACAACATAGCCAATTTAGTGAGAAAGCATATAGACTGGGGTCCTGTACAGCTGGATCCCAGTCAGACTAATCAGAAAATAGTGCAACATCAGTAAAAAGTGGGGCTAACCATAAGAAGCAGATCCTACTTTCCTACAGTGACCTAAATATTTGGTTTGACAAGCTCAATATGCCCCATCCACAAACAATCATCACTTGCCTAGACGCACTGAACCTACTTCAGATCGTCCTCAAACCCACACACATCGCTGGACACATCTTAGATGTAATTTTTGGAAATACAGAACTAGTTACCTTTCAAACAATGACTCCAGTCACATGGTCAGACCACCATTTGTTTGCATCCCAACTTAAAACCACACAAAGCAACACACCTAAAACCACCTTACATGCGTCCACTTAGTGACCGCGGAACAAACTCAGGGGCATATGTACGAGGACGTGGCAGAGTGAGGCGTTAGCTGTCATGGCTTAACGCCTCATTCCGCCACTTCAGAAGAGCAAGACTGCACCATATTTACAAGGATATGGTGAAGCCAAGTCTTTAAATGATTTGCATTGCATCCTTATTAATGTTCGTTCGATGCCCAAACACCAAATTGAGATCTGGGACCTAATACACTCCCTGACTCCAGATCTCTGTTTCATCACTGAAACTTGGTTAAAGCCCCACACGGTATCTGCCATCACTTTGGGAGTACCTATGGGATACAAACTTCACCACTCTGATCGCCCCGATAAAACAGGTGGCGGCATCGCCATCATTTACAAAGAGTTCCTTAAATTAGACATTTTGGACAAACAATGTTGCAAAGAAATGGAAACAATGGTTTTCAGAATTACCTTCCCCAACAGAAAGACTAGTAAAGGTGCACTTGTATACAGACCACCTCTTTCATGTCCCAGTTTTTCCACATCTCTTTTAGAGATGCTAGGCCCTTATATACGGGCCAATGAGGATTTCCTTCTCCTCGGAGATTTTAATATTCATACTGACCAACCCGACTCCATAGGGACCAAAAGTTTGTCTACTGATATGACAACCATTGGTCTTACACAAAAGAATCAGGATCCCACTCATGAAGGTGGACACTGCATTGACCTGATATACACCAATTTCGACAATATATTGTGTCATAAACCCAACCAAGTCAATTGGTCAGATCATTTTTTATTACAATTTACTATTTTTAAAGTTAATAAAGGTCCCCATAAGAAATCCCTACCCTCCACTATACGCAGACAGTGGCACAAACTAACACTGGAGACGTTACAAAAGGTGTGGGAAAAACCCGAGATTAGAGATACTGAGGAAGTAGAACATAAGCTAACTATGTTTCAGCAATCTCTAACTGCAGCCATTGATAAAATTGCCCCCTTGAAAACATTTAGGCAACTTCCTGTGGCTAAACAGGATAAATGGTATACCGAGGCTCTCAGAAAAGAGAAGCAAGAATGCAGGAGGATAGAGAAGAGATGGAGGAAATCACATTCTGAGGATAACAAAAAGGCACATCGTGCAGCCCAAACCAACTATTATAAACACATCAAAGCTGCCCGTAAAAATAACATTGCTCAACAGCTCATAGAAGCTGGTAACTCTCCTAAAGAACTGCACAGGATTCTTGAAACATTCGTAAAACCTATGGCTTGTATAAGTCCAGATGACTTTTCACAAAGTCTATGTGAAGAAGTCTCATCATACTTCGAAAACAAAATAGAATCCATCTATGAAAATTTTTTAGTATCCCAACCAAATAGTGATACTTTGACTGTTTCCTCCCCCAACGAAAATATCAACTTCACATTGACTACTTTCCCTCCTATTAACACTGAAGAGCTTTATACAATAATGACCCAAGTAAAATCTGGATCGCCGGATGACCTTATCCCTGTTAAAACCTTAACCTCCCTCCGCACCCTGCTAGCCCCCCACATTCAGGATGTAATCAACCAGTCTCTTAAAGAGGGAAAAGTACCAACTGAATGGAAAAGAGCAGTGGTGAACCCCATCCGCAAGAACGCGGCTCTCCCGTGGACGGAGCTTTCCAACCTCCGTCCCATCTCCCTTCTGCCTTATTACAGCAAGATGGTCGAAAAACATGTCAACGCACACCTGTCCAACTACATCGAGGCAGCAGGCGGCCTAGACCACTCGCAATCTGGTTTTAGGCCCAACCATAGCACCGAATCAGCCCTCCTGTCAGTGACAGATAACATCAGAATGTCACTTGACAGGGGGAGCTCAGTGATTCTGGTGCTATTGGATTTGTCCGCTGCCTTCGACACGGTGTCGCACAAAATCCTTCTCGGCCCCCTGAAGGGAGTGGGAGTATAGGGGACCGCCCTTGCGTGGCTTGAAAGTTTTCTTGAAGACAGACAGCAAGGTGTCAAACTAGGCCCCCATAAATCTGCCTGCAGGAAGCTTACCAAGGGCGTGCCACAGGGCTCATGCTTGAGCCCCACGTTATTCAACGTATATGTGGCCCCTTTGGCAGAGATTATAAGATCTTACGGGTTCTCCCCAATCTCTTACGCTGACGATACTCAGCTGTTGTTTCCCTTTCAAACCATTACACCTACAGTCATGCAATCCTTCCAAAACGGCATGAGAGCGGTGGCAGGTTGGATGGCCCAGAACTTCCTCCAATGCAATGTGACCAAAACGGAGGTCATGTTGTTTGGAGGGGCCACCCTGCTCTGGTCTCCGGATTGGTGGCCACCTGAGCTAGGACCTGTCCCAGCGCCCAAACAGACCATCAAAAACCTGGGGGTACGCCTAGACCAAACTCTGATTATGAAAGACCACGTCAGCCAGGTCACGGGAACGTGTTTCCGTACAATTGGTCTTCTACGGCGTATCTTCCCTTTCCTACCAAACACCTACAGGAAAACGCTGGTACAGGCACTAGTCCTTGGACGGGTAGACTATTGTAATAGTCTACTCATTTCCGCCAACCATGAACAACTTCGTAGACTGCAGGTGGTGCAGAACACCGCGGCAAGACTCATCCTGAATGCCCCCCCCGCACCCCTTCCCGTCCTCTCCTTCCCACCTTCACTGGCTTCCAGTGCAACAGCGGGTAAATTTCAAACTCTGCTGCATTATGCATAAGTGCATCTATGGGTCTGGTCCCAAATATCTAAAAGAAATTTTCTTTCCCTACTCTCCCGGACGTGCTCTGCGTTCCAGCAACACCATGTTGCTGCATGTACCTAAAATTACCAGAGCGAGACAGGGTGGCCGAGCACCCTCCCTTAAAGGCCCCTTGTTGTGGAATTCCCTCCCACCTCAGCTGAGACAAATTTCCAACCTCTTTTCCTTTAGGAAGAAACTAAAAACTCACCTGTTCACACAAGATTAATTTGGCCTTTCTCTCTGTCATCCCCTCAATAAAGTTTGCCCAACTTATACAGAAGCTACGCGCGGAGATACCCCTTCGGGGCTGATTCAGGCGCGCTATAAGAATATAAATAAAATAAAATAAATAAAGCCTTGCGTTTCCCTCTGTGCTAGAGCTACACTTAGCCGTGTAGTGCTGACACAGTCACCCTTCCACTATGGAGCTAGAGTGTCTGATGCGGGGGAGATTTGTTTATGTTTAGGAAGGTGCCCCTTCCTGCACATAAACAATCCTAAAATGCCATTTGTCACTTTTATGAGTGCTGCTTCATTCAGCACACATGAAAGTCACAAAATGCATTATGTGAACAGATTGTTTAGGTACAGGAAGGGGGACCTTCCTGTACATAAACAATCCATGGCAGTTTGCTTTTTCCATGTGTGCTGCATAAGGCAGCACACATGAAAAAAGAAAACACGAGGAGAAATAATGCATTTCTCCTCGTTTCGCCAAGTTAAGACCAGGGGGCATATTATCAAGGGGGTTTATCTCCGCTTTTTTGGCTTTAAAAGCCAAGAAAGTGGAGATAAAATTATCTCCCTATTACCTAGCTGTCGCTAACACCAGTTAGCGACAGCTAGTAGGAGATAGCGACCATCTTGGGCCCCACTTTACATGTCAGTGATATTTATCACTAATGACATGCAATGTGGGCGTGCCAAGATGTTAGCGACTGGAAACAGTCGCTAACATCGCTATCTCCTGTTACCAACTTTTGGAGATTTTCGCGCTAAGCGCGAATATCTCCAAAAGCTAACACCTGCCCTGAGCAGTTCTTAGCATGTTATCCAATGGGAGGTGGATAACATGGCTAAGAGCATTAGCTCGGTAATGCATGAAAATCGCTGACTTTTCAGCGATATTCATGCATTGCGGCCGTTTTTTATCGCATTTGCGATAAAAATCGCCGCAGCGCAGCAGTAAACTTTTGTCTCTAACCAAGCAATAGCGATAATTATCGCTATTACTTGGTAATATGCCCACAGGTTTTCCCTGGTCCTAATTGTGGCACTGTGTCCTATGTATGCTGCCCTTGTACATAGGGGGGGGGGGGTCATCAAAATCAATGGGTGTTGCAGTGGACCGACCCCTTTCACGCTAACCATAGCGTGAAAGGGGGCCTTATTTACAAGGCAGCGTTAAGCCTCAGTAAGTGGCATAACACTGACTTGTAAATAAGGCTAAGCCCCTATTGCATGGGAAAAAATAATGTGATGGCGCTAGAGGCTTGTACATATGCCCCTCAATTTGGAACTTTTAGAAATACAAGTAACATCCAGCACAATTCTAGACACAATAAATTCAGTTCACAAACTATGAGTGGCTACAGGAAGGACCACAACAGAAGAAAACAGACACCTTGGAGAAAAGCCGAGCTAAATGAGATAAAACAGCAAATTAGAAACCTTTAACATAGCTGAATAACGATAACCACCTATCAAGACAAACTTCGTCTACAGAAACTTAGCAGATTTTACACGTCAGCAATCAAAAAAGCTAAGAAAAAATAATATTCAGACAGAATTCAAAAATGCTAAATGTGCAAATAAAGATTTCTATAAAATTCACACAGAATTTTGTAAACCAAACTGCCTAGAAAGAGCTAATCCCATTATCCAGGAATTCACAGACAAATTGGTAAATCATTACACAACCAAAGCAGTTATGTTGGACTCCTATTTAAAATAAAGAAAAACTACCAGCACCGACTCTTTTCCAAAGAAAACCTACAAGGGTATGCTAACCGAGCTTCTCCATTCCTTCTAATAAATATCACACACTGAATTTATGGATCTGGTCAAAGGAAGCAGGCCTGCCGGCAGCCCTTCTGACCCGTGTCCACAACAAATCTGTTAGAAAATTCTTCAAACTACATCTGCTGTCTCACTAAAAGAATCATCAACAATTCCTTTACTGCAGGAACATTTCCAGAAGATCTAAAAAGTCATACATTCGCTTATTACTAAAGAAAACCTGGATCCGCTTAACCACAACAACTACAGACGGATAAAAAAATTGAACTTTCCTGGGCACACTACTAGAAAGCGATGCATTCGCCCAGATGTCACAATTCATTGAAAATAATCCCATACTTTCAGACTTCCACACTGGACTCCATCCAGAAAGATTCACAGAATGTGGCCTCATTGCCATCTGGGATGACCTTAAGAACACAGTTGATTGGAACGGGGTTGCTGCACTACTTCTCTTGGACCTCTCAGCTGCCTTTGACACAGTTGACCATGACACTCTAACACAATGACTCTCTGAAGCTGGCATAGAGGGGACTGCTCTCTACTGGATCACATCCTACTTTTAAAACTAAACTAATGTCATCCATACCCTCCCTTTCTTGTCCAAACTGTACTTCACAAAAGCAGGTGCCCCTCAAGGCTCTATCATCTCACCCATGCTTTTCTACATTTACATGAAGTCATTACCACCACTGATCAATCAATTTCACCTCATGTGCTACAACTATGCAGATGACACACATATAATCCTTCAACTGGAAAGCCTCAAAGACATTGGAAACTCACACATTTTCAGTTGCCTCAGAGCCGTGGATCAGTGGATGACATGAAGCCATCTCAAATTGAATGCGTACAAAACGGAAATACTCATGTGTGGTGATTGGAAAGATAATGACTCACGTGCCACCTGGCCTGACGATCTGGGACACCCAACGTATCAAAGGAGGCAAGAAACCTCGGAATGACCATGGACACCAAGCTTTCAATGAATATCCAAGTGGACAAACTAGAACAATCAAGCTTCATTACTATAAAAACTCTGGGACGCATCTTCCCCCGCCTGGGATAGCCACACAAGGTCCAGGCTATTATCTCTCTTCTGTCTAAACTTGATTACGCCAATAGCCTCTACCAAGGATGATCTTTAACCACAGCCATGAAAAGACTTCAACGGATTATAAGCTCTGCTGCCAGACTACTCTTACATATAAATCCACAAACTTACATCTCCCCTGCCTTGATGGCCTCCATTGTTTACCAGTTGTCAGAAGATTCATATTCAAGCTGCTTTGAATCACCCACAAAGCGAAACAGAGAACATGACTGCTCTGCATCAAGAATAAAACCACCAAATACATTTAACAAAGGAACCTCCACTCACGATTGGCACCTTGGATCAAAATCCCACCATTCAAGAAAAAACATAGGTGGCACATCCTTCTCTGTACAAGTAGCCAAACTATAGAACTCTTTACCCCCAAACATAAGATCCACGGATAGTACCCCTATCTTCAGACGACTACTCAAGAGTTGGCTCTTCACCACATAACCACCATACTCAAACATAAATATACAGCATATCCCTCGGTACATAGCATCTGTTTGGACTATCCATGGATACTCACATATGTGTATTGCTTTGTATAAATGTGTGTAATAAGTATGTTTTAAATATATAGATATTTGTTAAATCTGATCACCAAATGTACACATTACTTATAGTTACATTATTCTAGATTTAACATATATATAAGTGACTGCATAAATAAGTATTTTATCATAACCATTTATCTACAAATGCTTTACTATTGAATTACAAAAACTAATAACTTAAAGTACAGGACCACTTGAAAGTCTGAGTTTATTAAATCCATCTTAAATCTATATATATCACCTTTCTTATACATCTACTAGCAGCCCGTCGGGACGTTGTCCGGGTATGAATTGCTACCGGCCAGTAGTATATTGTTTTGTAGGATTTCGTTTTGATAGCATTTCTTATCTGTGACAGGCCTGTGAAACGCTCCGATTCACAGTGCACTGCTGATGCACTTAAGAGTGCGCGTTCAGTAGTGTGTGAACTCGAGTTTCCCTACTTTTTTTTCCTTGCAATATTATATAGCGCGAACTCGACAACATGGCATGAGCACAATTTACATTACAGAAGAACACACTGATTTGTGGTAGGCACGGGGAGACAAAGCGATTTGCCTGGAATCACAGGATGTTGAGCTGATGCCGGGATTCTAACGTAGCTGCCCATCTCTAAAGTTCGCAATTCTAGAACTTGTGGTGGGAGGTGTGTCTAAAAGTGTATGTTGGTGCTGGGCATCAATGAGAGAGACCTGTGCATTTTTCCAATTGGTGGTGAAAAAATATGAGTATGTTGCTGGCGATGTGGGCCGCCGTGCCACCAATGTACTTACGGGGGAGGGTAAACACCCATTATTCCGCAAATTTCTTTCCGCATACCATCACTCTGCATACTTTCATTACGAGAGTACCATGACTCCGCAATGCCATTATAACGCATGGCATTACATTTTATATGCTTTTACCACGCATACATTTACAACGAAATTCATTGTAAATGCATGAATGGTAAAAGCATGTTTTTTTAAAAATGTTTGGATAAGGCAAGTATGGGTATAGGGGTATATGTTTTGGGGTACTGAAGTATATCTTTTGGGGTGTTTGGGTATTTTAATGGTTCAGATATAGTTTTGGGTTATGGGGTATTTTTAGGGTTCAGGGCTAGGTTTGGGTTTTGGGGTACAGGGGTATTTTTAGGGTTCAGGGGTAGGTTTGGGTTTTGGGGTACAGGGGTATTTTAAGGGTTCAGGGCTAGGTTTGGGTTTTGGGGTACAGGGGTATTTTTAGGGTTCAGGGCTAGGTTTGGGTTTTGGGATACATGGGTATTTTTAGGGTTCAGGGGTAGGTTTGGGTTTTGGGGTACAGGGGTATTTTAAGGGTTATGGGCTAGGTTTGGGTTTTCGGGTACAGGGGTATTTTAGGGTTCAGGGGTAGGTTTGGGTTTTTGGGTGCAGGGGTATTTATAGGGTTCAGGGCTAGGTTTTGGTTTTGGGGTACAGGGGTATTTTTAGGGTTTAGGGATAGGTTTGGGTTTTGGGGTACAGGGTAGATTTATAGGGTTAAGATGGGTTAGTGTTTAAGGGTGTTGGGGTATTTTATAGGGTAAGGGTGGGTTATGATTATGGGGTGCAGGGGTATTTAAAGTAGGGGTGGGCGTAATTGGCATGAACTTGGTACAATAATTCCGCAATATTTCGTTCCGTCAGATTTCCAATTATTAAAACAGAAACCTCATATATTCAAGGTAAAATAACAAGTATTTCTACATGCTAAAATGCATATAGTCATTTCACAAAAGTGAAATTAGCTTCCAGCAAGCAGTGAGAGAGGTGATGATTTTGAGATCAAGCCTCTGCAAACCATTATGGGATGAGATTAGCAGCGGGAAGTGAATATTATAGTATCCAAATAATTCTACAAAGAGCTGCAGTTCACCTTGTTCTCCCCAGTTGTCCCCAAGAGGCAAATGCAATAGCATTTAAAATATTATACATCAAGCTGCAGTTCACATTATGGCCCCTAGATGTCCCTAATAAGGCAAATGCAATACCATTTAAAATATTACACATCAAGCTGCAGTTCACCTCATGTCCCTAGATGTCCCTGATGATGCAAATGCAATAGCATTTAAAATATAATATATCAAGCTGCAGTTCACCTCGCCGTCCCTAGATGTCCCTGATGAGGCAAATGCAATAGCATTTCAAATATTATACATCAAGCTGCAGTTCACCTCATCGTCCCAAGATGTCCCTGATGAGTAAAAATCAAAAACATTGAAACCCTTTCATGAATGCTAAAAATTATGCTAAGCTTATCCCATAATGCTTTGCAGGGCCTTTTAGTTGTATTTTTGCCCATAACTGTGCTTGGGGGTTCTAAGAGAATGGGACCTCCACTGAATTACTATTTAAAGGGAGCAGGAATGTATAGGAAGAAATATGGAAGAAAAAACAACACTTGTGACGGAATGCCCCCAGCGATTGTCACGCCCCAGCACCCACCCACAGCACAATGCAGACATGCCCACAAGGGACTACTTTGCTGGCACGGTTCTTTTACATTTTAAATGTATATGGTGGGCGTCTGCATAGCCTATGTCCTTCTGCTGCAACTGCCCTTTCCAACGCTGTATTGGGTGTTGTGATTGGTGCTGTGGTTCCCGAGTTTACCTAGCCAAAAGGTGCAAGTTCTCTCTTTATAATAGTAGTATAGATATAGATACCTCTTCTGTACTTATGTATCTTTATATTTATTACTTTACTTATAATTCAGCATCACCAATGCACTAAACTTTATTTCAACCTATTCTTCTCGCTCAATATATACGCTACCTCCACTCTCATACTCATCTCAAGCCTCATTCTACTACTGTGATCTCCAAAATAACCCTCACTAGACTCTTCCCTCCTCTACCCCTCCTTGCATCATCTCATACCTCTTTTACTATTCAGGTCTCCCAAATAAGCCTTTCTAAACTCTATCCACTAACTCGTCCCCCCTCTACCTCCCCTTCACTCACCCCAACCTTCCTCCTACTGCTATGAAAAAAATCTCTTCCTAGACCTTCCCTCTTCTATCCCTCCGCTATCCTTTTCAATACAACTAACCCACTAACATGTCCACCACTAGAACTAATTTCATATTTCACTATACTAATTCCCCACTAATCCTCTTTGGGTTCCGGAGAAGCATGCTACCTGCCGAAAAGCACTTCAACCCCTCATCAGGGGAAGCAAGCGCTACATAAATGCAAACCCTGCCCTCTTTTATCCCTCTGCTATCCTTTTCAATCCAAATTACAAACTCATATGTCCACTGCTCAATTTAATGTCATATCTCTCCATACTAATTCACCAAGAATCGTTTTTGGGTTCCGGAGTAGTGTGCTGCTCCCCAATAAAGAACTTTGATGCCTCGTCAGGGGTAGTAAGCGCTATAAAAATGCAATTTCAATCTTGCCTGGTAAAGGCTGACAAGATATAGGACGATAGTTGCTATGCTGTGCAGAAGAGAGACTTGCCTTTTTATTGAGAGTAGGATTGAGGCTTTTTTCCAACCCTTAGGAAAATAGCCCGAGTTGAGCATTCCATTAAAGATGTCAACTAGGTGATCAGATATTGTTTCTGGGACCGACTGAAGGCTTTTTGGAGGACATGGGTCATTTTTAGATGTCATAGTGCCTAATAATTCTTTGGTGGTTTTTTGTTCACTGAATAAATCTGCTTATGACTCTATAAGGCAACCCCATAATTCAGTGGGGGATTGGAGCATTACAACTGTTTTCAGGAAAGTCAAATTAAAACAAGCCTTAGCAAAGCCAATCGGTCTCAGCTTTGCAGGGTCTATTGGCCTTGTCAAAGATCGTTTAGTGCTGTGCTGTTTTGTGGTGTGGTATGGAATGGCCTGTCATTGCATAGTGTTGTATTGTATGGCCTTTGGTTCTATAGTATAGTGTGTTACGACTTGTCATTTTGTAGTAGGGTATGGTTTAGTACGGTACGGTCTGTTATTTCATTGTTTGGTATAATATTGTATGGCTTGTCATTGTATAGTATGGTATGGCCCATCAGTTTATGGCATGCTATGGGAAAAACCTGTATTATATAGTATGGTATGGCCTGTCATTGAGTAATATGGTATGGAATGATATGGTATGGACTCTCATTGTATAGTATAGTATGGTATGGCCTGTAAATGTATAGTAAGGTATGCCCGTTGTTCTATGGTATGCTATGTCATGGTATGGCCTGTCATTGCGCAATATGATATGGCATGTCATTGTATAGTATGCATGGCCTGTAATTATATATATATATATATATATATATATATATATATATATATATTACCTACTGGCTATCGCCAGTAGGTATATATAGTTAGGATTAATTCCCTATGGGATTTCTGAAAATTCTATGTCTAATAACTTTGGCGTTTGTGGACGGAATCGGTTGAAATTTTCAGGAAAATGGCACATTTTGTTTCTGAGCAGCCCCTGAAAATTTGGTGGGGTTTCGTCAAGGGGGGGCTGAGAAAAAAGGGGGGTCCCAAAACGCGTTTTTTGCATTGAGTTTTCCATAGGGCGGTTGGACTCACTTTTAGCTCGAACGGCTGAATGGATTTGCACGAAACTTGGCAAAATTGTAGGGACTGTTAGCCCGATGTGCCTTTGCTAGGTCTCAATATATGTGCTTCAGTGGATTTTGAGAAATTAACGTTTAAATCAAGATATATATCTGTAACAGCGCTCCGGGCAGCGATCCGGTCCGCTTACTTTTCGCTTATCGGAACTTTGCGCGCAGAAAGCTGATTGGCTCTCCGGTGTCTGTCAATATTCTAAACAGTCCGGAGCGGCCGCCATCTTGTCTCTCGGTAGGATCGAGAGAGAAGAAGAGGTGAAAAACGAAAGGGGAATTTAATGAAAGGGGGCAAGGTATCCCCCTCTTGACCCCCTAGGAATGTTGTTGGGGTTATTAAAGGGTCCCGTGGGGAAAATAAAAAAAAATGATTTTTCACGGTAGAAGCGCTTCACGGGCTGCGAACTGGGCCGCAAACTGGTAGCGAAACGGGAATTCGCCATTTTGTGCTTCGTTAATTAAATTACTAGGTATAAGTGGGTGCGGGAGACGTATCCTAATCCCCTATGTTTCCTGAGGGTGGCTGAGGAGGCTGATATATGTTGATACATCTCTTCCAGCGGCTGTGCGTGAGCTTTTTTTTTTTTTTGCTGCGTGACAGTCCGGAGCGGCCGCCATCTTGTCTCTCGGTAGGATCGAGAGAGAAGAAAAGGTGAAAAACTAAGGGGGAATTTAATGAAAGGGGGCAAGGTATCCCCCTCTTGACCCCCTAGGAATGTTGTTGGGGTTATTAAAGGGTCCCGTGGGGAAAATAAAAAAAAAATGATTTTTCACGGTAGAAGCGCTTCACGGGCCGCGAACTGGGCCGCAAACTGGTAGCGAAACGGGAATTCGCCATTTTGTGCTTCGTTAATTAAAGTACTAGGTATAAGGGGGTGCGGGAGACGTATCCTAATCCCCTATGCTTCCTGAGGGTGGCTGAGGAGGCTGATATATGTTGATACATCTCTTCCAGCGGCTGCGCCATCTTGCCTTTTTTCCAATGCCACAATTTTGTCGTGCACGGCAGCCATTTTAGATGCCAGGCTGGTCCCAGGCTATCACCTAACCCTGCGGATGTAGTTTATGGCCCCAGCTGTAGAGAATTCAGACATGCCAATCCTCCCGATTCAGGCGTGTGACTACTGATTTCAGTGCTAGTCTCCCGCCTCCCGATTTCTGCAAGCAAAAACCCGGGGGCATATTACGAACAACTAGCGATAATTTTTGTCTCTAACTTGTTTAGAGACAAAAATTATCGCCGTACATCGGCGATTTTTATCGCAGATAAACCTTGCTATTATCGCAGAAAAGTCAGCGATATTCATGTATTATCGACCTAATGCTCTTAGCCATGTTATCCACCTCCCATTGGATAACATGGCTAAGAACTGCTCAGGGCAGGTGTTAGATTTTGGAGATATTCGCGCTTAGCGCGAATATCTCCAAAAGTTGGTAATAGAAGGTAGCGATGTTAGGGACTGTTTCTAGTCGCTAACATCTTGGCACGCCACTTTGCATGTCATTAGTGATAAGTATCACTGACATGCAAAGCGGGGCCCTATCTCCTTTTAGCTGTCACTAACTGGTGTTAGCGACAGCTTGGTAATAGGGAGATAATTTTATCTCCGCTTTCAAGGCTTTTAAAGCCAAAAAAGCGGAGATAAACCCCCTTGATAATATGCCCCACGATTCCTTGGGGGTTTCAGCTGACAGGGCTTGGTATTGTGTTACATGGTAATTTTTCCAGGAAACGTCAGAGGGTCGATGCAGGGGTTCTAGAAGAGGTGATAAACCATTTAAGCCTCATGAACAAGCGCATGGTCTTTTAAAGATTTGTGAAGTACTCGGAGCGGCGGTGTGTGTGTGTGCCCTCTTTCAGGAGCGGGCGGGGGGGCACTGCCAGCAACTTGCCAGGTCAGGTAGTGTTCAACACGTGCATCACCCTTTCTCTGCTTGCTATTGCGCTCCATGCTTCGGAAAGGTAAGAAAAAGAACGTGCATTTGAGTTTGAAATGTCCGAACCTGCAGCAGCACACTTCCAAAGCCCACACATGACAATAACCCGATTCAAGGCCCCATTCACCCGTTTTTAAAAAAATAGATAACACTCCAACAAAGTAAGGTTATAAAACTTTATTAACTACTAACTTTAACGAACGGAACAAAAACTAAAAACATTTAAACATTTCTCAACACAAAAAGCAACAATGGTTAGAAGCTGTCTTTTGTGCGAATAGTCCCAAGGCAGCACAACGTGCAGAGTTCTGGACGGCACCCAGGTGATGTCGCCTGGGTGCCGCACTGGTTTAGGGATCCTACAATGCAGCACAGAAAAACAGCGTGGGGCGTCCCGGGTGGTGCGGGGGGAGGCCTCGTCAGTAGCGGTCTGTGTCCAGTGTCACATGGCTGACACAACATGTACGACAGGCACCCAGGTGATGTCCAGTAAACTGCCGCACTGGTTTTGGTATCCTACAATGCTGCTCCGAAAATTGGCGTGCGGCGGCCCGGGGGGGGGGGCGTGGGGGAGGCGGCGTGAACGGGCCTCCCCAGGTGGCGGCCATCTAGCTGAGTTGCGCCCGCTCTTGCGGCTACAGCGTCTCGCTCACCATGTTGTTGAGTTGCTCCCACTCTTGCAGTGCAGCGATAGGCGGCTGCCACATGGCTCTTAAAATGGCGGACGGCTCCTCGGTTTTAGGCCTGGTCCACTGAAATGGCCCTGGGACACTTTGGAACTCGGACGCTTGCCTGCTAGGGCTTGGGCTCCATTCTCGAAAAGCGTCCCCTCAGCCGTGAAGATTGTACAAAAGTCTTGGGGGCCCCCGACTCCCGCAGGCTTCCGGTGGGGAGCGGCTGTCATGATTGCTCGCGGAATGACCACGACGGAGCCACGAGATGGTGGTGCTCTCATGCTGACGCCAGCTTCAGTCTGAATGATCCAGAAACAAGGTGGGGCTTTCATCGTTTGGGAAAAAAAAATGTTCTAAACCAATGAAAAGTGTTATTTTTAGGTCATATGACCAAGCCTTCCATCTTTAGGAAACCAAAAGTAAAATGAACCAATGAAAAGTTTTATAAACAAGTCACATGACCTGTTATGTGGCATAGGGCTACAAAAAGCGTAGAAAATCCGTTGGCACGTGAGGCGGCGTCAGTAGCGGACCGATGTGCGAATAGGCCGAAGGCAGCACAACGGGCCGAGATCCGGATGGTACCGAGGTGGTGTCCAGCAAATTGCCGCACTGGTGTGGCCATCCTACAATGCTGCGCCGAAAGACGGCGTGTCCAGCTGAGTTGCGGTCACTGTTGCGGTACAGTGACTCGAACGCGCCGAGATCCGGATGGCACCGAGGTGGTGTCCAGCAAATTGCCGCACTGGTGTGGCCATCCTACAATGCTGCGCCGAAAGACGGCGTGTCCAGCTGAATTGCGGTCACTGTTGCGGTACAGTGACTCGAACGCGCCGAGATCCGGATGGCACCGAGGTGGTGTCCAGCAAATTGCCGCACTGGTGTGGCCATCCTACAATGCTGCGCCGAAAGACGGCGTGTCCAGCTGAATTGCGGTCACTGTTGCGGTACAGTGACTCGAACGCGCCGAGATCCGGATGGCACCGAGGTGGTGTCCAGCAAATTGCCGCACTGGTGTGGCCATCCTACAATGCTGCGCCGAAAGACGGCGTGTCCAGCTGAGTTGCGGTCACTGTTGCGGTACAGTGAGTCGAACGCGCCGAGATCTGGATGGCCCCGATGTTGTGTCCAGCAAGTTGCCGCACTGGTGTGGCCATCCTACAATGCTGCGCCGAAAGTCGGCGTGGGGTGCCCCGTTGGCTTATGAGGTGATGTCAGTAGTGGACCGATGTGTGAATAGGTCGGAACCAGCACAAGGCGCCAAGATCCGAATGGCAAGTCCTGGATGTTGAGTGCCTCAGTTGAGAGTTCTGAGCAGTGCTTGTAAGACTGTCTGAAGCTTATTTGCACCTGCTGCAGCTTCACTAGGTCCGGCGGAACTTTTTGCCTTTTCCTTTCTGCTTCTTTTCCTACAATGCGTTTCATCTGAAGACACGACCAGGTCCCTGAATGTGTGCAGGGGGACGCTATTGATTGAATGAAAATGGCGGCTTGACACAAAGCTGACTCAAGCGTTACTGTTGATGCTATACAGACAAAAATTGGTTTTCAGTTTGTACATTCTTCAGGTTTTTTTTTTCCATCCAAGTCTGATTGAGAGTTTGTAGAAAAATGGCTTCAGATTTTCCACATACTACTCTTCAACATTCTTCCTAAATGTAACAATGTGAAACTCACTAGGAGAACGGCTGTTTCTGTTTCCTTTCAAAATGCTGCCAACAATATTTTCTGAATGGAAGACACCATCTTGTAGCATAAAGGGCCGAAAGGGGTTCTGGTCTGGCCGATGGTTGGTGGAGACATTTTGACTATATCTTGGACCTGCCCGGCCTCGCCCAAAATGGCGCCGGTATAAATGGGACTCGTAACTCCTTGCCCGCAAATGTATATCTAGAAAATGTTATTGTAAGTGGCCCTGTTCTATTTTAATTACAAAATGTATGTCCACCGATTCCGCAACTGTTAGACACCTTAGTTCTTGCAACCTAATGGCCCGCTCGTTACGTTCCTCTACAGTGTAAATGTCTCCTCATCATATACGATTTCAGTTTGCTCCGTGGCCGGCCCACGTGGTTATAGGCCCGTATTTGTATACTGACATTTTCACAATAAAGGTTTTTAAAACAAAACACGGTAGTAGTATTTACATTGGTAAAGTTTTTACTTTTAGTCACTGTTTTCGAATCAGTAAAAGGCAAGTGAAATAAAGCAGTCCAATTACATGACGGATAAAAGGTATAATATGTAGGAACGCAGTAAAGATAAATGGTCAAGGGCAGTTGTGTTTTTCATGTCTGCAACATAAAGTGATCGATAAGAATCTGATAATCAGGCGTATCGGCGACTAAGACAGCAGGCCGAATCTCTTTTACTCAACGGCTCCGTCATGGAAGGAAGAAACGCCCTTTTTCTCGAAAAAGGAATATATTTTACTTGCAAGACAGTTGTAAATTTTCCGGGAAAGTACATTAGCCTGGAATATTATAACATATGTTTGAAAAAAAAATATTGTTCGAAAATAATAAAAAGCGTAATTTTTAGGTCATATGACCAAGCTTTTCATCATTAAATTAACAAAAGTAAAATGAACCAATGAAAAGTTTTATTAACAAGTCACATGACCTGTTATGCTTACGTTACGCGCTGCGCGCCGCGCCTCGGATCACTTCCCGGTGCGCTAACGCGGCGTGTCATAAAACGCATTATGCGACAACTTAGGTCAAGAATATAGTCTAAATGTCTCCACCAACCAGCGTTCAGAACACAACCCCTTTCAGCAGTCCAAAAAGTTCTGTTAAATGACAACAGAGGGGACAGGCAACAAGAACCATCAGTCAAAGAGGGGAGGGCAAGTTCTTCTCTTCCGGGTCATGTTGGGGCGCTACCGGAACTGATCGAATTGGTAGTCTATAGTGTTTCTGGATGTTTCAGACTAAAGCTGGCGTCAGCATGAGACCACTACCATCTCGTAGCTCCGTCGTGGCCATTCCACGAGCAATCATGGCAGCCGCTCCCCACCAGAAGCCTGCGGGAGTCGGAGGCCCCCAAGACTTTTGTAGAATCTTCACGGCTGAGGGGACGCTTTTCGAGAATGGGACCCAAGCCCTAGCAGACAAGCGTCCGAGTTCCAAGGTGTCCCAGGGCCATTTTAGTGCACCAGGCCCAAAACCGAAGAGCCGGCCGCCCTTTTGAGAGTCCTGTGGCAGCCGCCTATCGCTGCACCGCAAGAGCGGGCGCATCTCAACTACATGGTGAGCGAGATGCTGTAGTCGCAAGAGCGGGCGGTAAACAGCTGAATGGCGGAAGAGGCACAGTGTAGCAAAAGCGGGCGGAATGGCAACTAAAACGATAAAGGGGCGCCCCACTACAGCTTGTCTTCAGGTCAAACGGATTGTGGGACAAGGTCCAGAATTGAAGAGTCATCAAAAGGCAAAAAGTTCCGCCGGACCCCGGGAGCCGGCCGCCTATGTCGGGGGCGATCTCAGGCTACACCAGTGCTATAAGACTTGGGGAGGGTGTCGGAGCCAAGCGTCTTCTCCGAGTCCATGGCCATCACACCGCCCCTCAGGGGCCTCCGTCAAGCTGTTTAGGAAGGTAACATATCACATTGTTTTCTAATGCAGTCAGGTCCACAAACGACACTCACTTACTTTGAGAATAGTGAAGCTGCAGTAGGTGGAAATAAGCTTCAGACAGTGTTACAAGCACTGCTCAGAACTCTTAACTATGGCACCCAACATCCAGAACTTATGCTATTTGAGAATGGCAGTGACATCGAAGCATCTCAGGGACCAAAACCATTAACGTACTTTCACGTATGAAAATCTTACTTGGGGAGGGGGCAGGAGCGAAGCGCCCCCTCCCAGTCAGCGCCACCACACCGTATGTTGAAAATCTGAAGCCATCGTTCTACAAAGTCAACCAAACTTGGATTGAAAAATCTAGAAAAATGTACAAACTGAAAACCAGTTTTGGTCTGCATAGCATCAGTAGCAACGCTTGAGTCAGCTTTGTGTCAAGCCGCCATTTTGATTTAACAAAGCACAGGCATTGAAAAAGGCTGAAATTCAGAACTCTAAACTATGGCACCCAACATCCAGGAGCTTGCCATCCGGATCTTGGAGCCTTGTGCTGTTTTCGATCTATTCACACATCGGTCCACTACTGACATCATCTTATAAACCAACGTTATGTAAATAGTTTTTTAATAAAATGTTTTACCCTGTTTCTTTGCTGGTGTGTTGTCTATATTTTTAATATTTGCATAGGGTTTGTCGTTATTTTGTGCGGGATGGGTGATGGAGCCGAGCTGTCTTGCAGCCCTCATGGTGTGGAGCTCAGTTCATCTCACTATTTTCGTATTTCTCATGAAGGGTTGTTCCTAATATTTCTATTTTAGCGAGGTCAAAAAGAGATCCAATTAGTGGCCTACTGATTTTGCTCGATTACTTTTATTTTTTTACACGATTTTTCACTATCTGCAAAGACTAAACAGAGTATTGCGACTTTGTGCTTGTTTGTAAATAGAGAATGATCCAAAGAGAACCAATTCTAAAACAGTAAATGCTTGGACAACAATCAATCAAATGGAGAGACAAGGAGGCACGACGGATTACAACGGGGGTAAAGGCCTGTGTTAACTACCCTTCAGTATCTGCAAAGAGAGAGTACTACTAAGACAAAAGAGGGGAGGGGGGGGGTGCAGCGTTCAAAGCACATCAGCGTGCATAAATACGAAAATGTTTTTATCTATCACGTACTTGACATTTTAAAGCTTTTCATATTTGCTATTAAAAAACCAATGAAATTCACAGAAAAAAACATAGGTTATAGTGGATATATAGTTAGGAATTTGCATTTACAAAACCTTGAAAATTCAATGAAAAAACCATTGGTTTCAGGCCATATATAGTTAGGAATTAGCATTTACAAAACCTTATTTTACTCGCATAAAACCATTGAAATTCCATATATAGTTAGAAGCGCTAACTATATATCGCGCACCCGCAATCCACTGCTGATGATGTCACATATTACATCATTCATGACATGGTCAGTGACATCACTGATGACATCACTGATGACATCTCAAATGACATCACTGATGACATCACTGATGACAACTCAAATGACATCACTGATGACATCTCAAATGACATCACTGATGACATCACTGATGACAACTCAAATGACATCACTGATGACATCTCATTTGTCATCACTGATCACATCACTCATGTGATAATACAATGAACCTCTTCAGACTCTAATATAACCTTACATACACTCAGTATAAACAGACACTCACAGACTGTCACTCATCCATGGAGTTACTCACACACCTAGTCAGTCATGCAAAGAATCAATCACACCTCCATTTCCTCAACTATACAGTTATACACATCTTACTTATTCAAACATATAATAACACATATTTACTCTCTTATATAATCCCTGATACAAGCTCACAGTGATCGATACAGCCACTCACACATTCACTGGCTCTTATGTTCAGTTATTTATATATCTCAACTCTCACATGTATTGTGTTTTACATACGTACTTACTTGCACATGTAGCAATGAGAAATCCATTCACTCACCAACACACCCATGCACAGTCAACCGCCCATATAGCTGTTTCCACATGCACTCTTGAACTCATACTCCTAGTGAATCAACTGCTTACACATGTATGCACAGAGTCACGCACCTCCCAGCCACCCACACACACACTCAGCCTCCCATTCAAATACTTGGGCAACCAATCAATAACCCATATGGCCACTCTTATACCTACTGATCAACACATGCAGCAGCTTACACAACAACAAACATACTGATGCACAAATTAAGACAGTTTAGTCACTAACCCATGCACTCAGTGAGACACATTTAATCACTCTTTCATACAGTCAGTCATGCACCTACTAAATTCTTCATCCAGACACTTATACATCCACTCATTCTTCAATATGTAAAACATATTTAAACTTTACAGACACATACAATCACTGGATGTTGTCATCAGTGATGTCATCAGTGATGTCACTGACCATGTCATGAATGATGTAATATGTGACATCATCAGCAGTGGATTGCGGGTGCGCGATATATAGTTAGCGCTTCTAACTATATATGGAATTTCAATGGTTTTATGCGAGTAAAATAAGGTTTTGTAAATGCTAATTCCTAACTATATATGGCCTAAAACCAATGGTTTTTTCATTGAATTTTCAAGGTTTTGTAAATGCAAATTCCTAACTATATATCCACTATAACCTATGGTTTTTTTCTGTGAATATATATATATATATATATATATATATATATATATATATATATATATATATATATATATATATATATATATATATATATATATATATATATATATATATATATATATCTATACTACTATTATAAAGAGAGAACAGACACCTTTTGGCAAGGTAAACTCGGGAACTACAGCGCCAATCCACACACCCAATACAGCGTTGGAAAGGGCAGTTGCAGCAGAAGGACATAGGCTATGCAGACTCCCACCATATACATTTAAAAGGTAAGAGAACCGTGCCAGCAAAGTAGTCCCTTGTGGGCATGTCTGCATTGTGCTGTGGGCGTGTGCTTGGGGCGTGACAAACGCTGGGGCGTGTGGTACGTTCAGCCCTTCGGGCTGGACTGTTCCCATGAGGCACAGGGTCAATGCTGATTTGCATATGGCCATGTGTGAACTGGGGTGGTGTGGAGTGCAAAAAAACTATGGATTTAGGCCCAGATCTATGTACTGGGGTGAATGTATGACATTGTTCTGCATTCTGTCCATCAACTGTTGTTTTTTCATTTGTCACCCCGATTTGGATGGGGATGCTCAGACGTGAGTTCCATGCTCTCCACACCACTGGAGTCACGCTATCCTGAGGAAGATAGCTGATAGCCAGTAACCAGTTACACTCTCAGATGTTTTGAAACAGCAATTTTGCATGATTAACAGCATATACTCAATTCACAAGAAAAACCTTTTACATTGAAAACAATAGGTAATGAGAGAGCTGATGATTTTGGGGTCCCCCCTAACCTAGGGGGAGCAGCAAGCAGATGCCTTGAACACAAAGAGCATAAACAAAAAGCACATTTTGTTGAACTTCAGTGGTGATCCCATCATTTTAGGACCACCCCAAGCACAGTTGTTGGCAAAAAACAATCCCAACCAAAGGCCCTGCAAAGCATTATGGGACAAGATTAGCAGTGGCAGTGAATATTATAGTATCCAATATCAAAATAATTCTACAAAGAGCTGCAGTTCCACTGGTCGTCCCTAGATGTCCCTCACAAGTCAAATGCAAAGCATTGAAATTATTCTTACATTAAGCTGCAGTTCCACTGGTCATCCCTAGATATCCCTCACGAGTCAAATGCAAAACCATTGAAACCCTTTCATCAAGCATTTGCATTTGACTCGTGAGGGACATCTAGGGACGACCAGTGGAACTGCAGCTCTTTGTAGAATTCTTTTGCTATTGTATACTATATAATATTCACTGCCCACTGCTAATTTCATTCCATAATGCTTTGCAGGGCCTTTGGTTGGGAATGTTTTTTTGCCAATAACTGTGTTTGGGTTTGTCATAAGAGGATGGGACCACAACTAAATTGTTCAATAAGATGTGCTTTTTTGTTTTTTAAGGCATCTGTTTGGTACTCTCCCTAGGTTAAGGAGGATCCCAAAATCATCAAATCTCCCACTGCTTGCCACTATTTTAGTTTCACCATTGTTGCACTTTAGCATGTAAAGATAGAGAAGCTTATTTTATCATATCTGGTCATGTACAGGAAGCTTTATGCAGTTATTTTGCAAGTTAAGTACTACTACTTAAAGCATCTGAACCTTTAAAATACCCAAACACATCAAAACTTATACTTCTGTACCTATACTTACCTTATCCAAACATTTTTAAAAAACATTCTTTAACCATTCATGCATTTACGTGGTGAAAGCATATGAAATGTAATGCTATGCGTTATAATGGCATTGCGCAGTCATGGTACTTTCGGAATGAAAGTATGCGGAGTGATGGTATGCGGAAAGAAAGTTGCGGAATAATGGCTGTTTATCCTCCCCCGGTAAGTACATTGGTGGCACAGCGGCCCACATCTCCAGCAACATACTCATATTTTTTCACCACCGATTTGAAAAATGCACAGGTCTCTCTCATTGATGGGCAGCACCGACATACACTTTTAGACACACCTCCAGCCACAAGTTCTAGAATTGCGAACTTTAGAGCTGGGGAGCTACGTTCGAATCTCGGCATCAGCTCAACATCCTGTGATTCCAGGCAAATGGCTTTGTCTCCCCGTGCCTACCACAAATGAATGTGTTCTTCTGTAATGTAAATTGTGCTCTTGCCATGTTGTCGAGTTCGCGCTATATAATATTGCAAGGAAAAATAAAGTAGGGAAACTCGAGTTCACACACTACGGAACGCGCACTCTTAAGTGCATCAGCAGTGCACTGTGAATCGGAGCATTTCACAGGCCTGTCACAGATAAGAAATGCTATCAAAATGAAACCCTACAAAACAATATACTACTGGCCGGCAGCAATTCATACCCGGACAACGTCGGGACGGGCTGCTAGTATATATATATATATATGCAGACAAACCCCTCCATTACCGAAAGAGAGAGGCCACACGGGGAAATTTCACTTGGAAGCCTTTTATTTAAACAGATGTCTGGCACGATACATTTCGGCTGGTTAGCCTTCCTCGGGTGCCTCTGTAATGCCAGGATACTGCCCCACCTGTGTTTTAAATAGTCCTGCATCCCTCCGATTGGTGGAAGCGCACAGTGCTCCTGGTCATGTGCTCGCCCCTCACAGTGTAATGCATTACACACTACATCTCCCAGAGTTCCTCTTGCCTGGGTGGAGGTTGCGCGGAGCCGGATCAAACATCATTCCTCCCTTCTCTACTGGTGCACTGCAGAGGAAACACAGGTGACAGATTGAAAGTATTCCTGGTTGCCGTTTAAAATCACAAAGTGCTTCCTTAAGTCCCCTTACACTCGAGCCTCTTGAAGATAGTGTCCACTGGGCTGTGGGTTTACATTGCAGTGAAGAAAACCCCTGGTGAAGTCACAAGCTGCACCTGGCAGCAGCCCTTGCATCTCCTACTTGCTGAGGGTGGCTGGAGAAATTCCGATACCTCGGATGAAAAAAGAGCGTTCCAGACGCATGAGCCAGCAGTTCTCCAGCCAGCTTGCAGAGTGGGGCCTCTTGACACGCTTCTGGCTAGCGTGAAAATATGCAGACAAACCCCTCCATTACCGAAAGAGAGAGGCCACACGGGGAAATTTCACTTGGAAGCCTTTTATTTAAACAGATGTCTGGCACGATACATTTCGGCTGGTTAGCCTTCCTCGGGTGCCTCTGTAATGCCAGGATGCTGCCCCACCTGTGTTTTAAATAGTCCTGCATCCCTCCGATTGGTGGAAGCGCACAGTGCTCCTGGTCATGTGCTCGCCCCTCACAGTGTAATGCATTACACACTACATCTCCCAGAGTTCCTCTTGCCTGGGTGGAGGTTGCGCGGAGCCGGATCAAACATATATATATATATATATATTTATATATATATATATATATATTACCTACTGGCGATAGCCAGTAGGTATATATAGTTAGGATTTTTTTCCTATGGGACTTTTGAAAATTCTATGTCTAATAACTTTGGCGTTTGTGGACGGAATCGGCTGAAATTTTCAGGAAAATGGCACATTTTGTTTCTGAGCAGCCCTGAAAATTTGGGGGGGTTTCATCAAGGGGGGGCCGAGAAAAAAGGGGGGTCCCAAAACGCGTTTTTCCCATGTTAATTTCCATAGGGCGTTTAGCCTCACTTTTAGCTCGAACGGCTGAATGGATTTGCACGAAACTTGGCAAAATTGTAGGGACTGTTAGCCCGATGTGCCTTTGCTGGGTCTCAATATATGTGCTCCAGTGGATTTTGAGAAATTAACGTTTTAAAAAATTTATATATCTGTGACAGCGTCCCGGGTAGCGCTCCAGATCGCGTACTTTACGCGTCACGGAGCTTTGCGAAGCGATGCTGATTGGCTCTCCGGTGTCTGTCAACATTCTAAACAGTCCGGAGCGGCCGCCATCTTGTCTCTCGGTGGGATCGAGAGACAAGAAGAGGTGAAAAATGAAGGGGAAATTTAATGAAAGGGGGCAAGGTAGACCCCTCTTGATCCCCTAGGAATGATGTTGGGGTTGTTAAAGGGTTCCGTGGGGAAAATAAAAAAAAATTGATTTTTCACGGTAGAAGCGGTTCTCGAATCGGGTCGCAAACTAACGGCTGAATGGATTTGCACGAAACTTGGCAAAATTATAGGGACTGTTAGTCCGATGTGCCTTTGCTGGGTCTCAATATATGTGCTCCAGTGGATTTTGAGAAATTAACGTTTTAAAAAACAGATATATCTGTGACAGCGTCCCAGATAGCGCTCCAGATCGCGTACTTTTCGCGTAACGGAGCTTTGCGTAGCGAAGCTGATTGGCTGTCCGGTGTCTGTCAACATTCTAAACAGTCCGGTGCGGCCGCCATCTTGTCTGTCGGTAGGATCGAGAGTCAAGAGGAGGAGAAAAACGAAGGGGGAATTTAATGAAAGGGGGCTAGGTAGACCCCTCTTGACCCCCTAGGAATGATGTTGGGGTTATTAAAGGGTCCCGTGGGGCAAATAAAAAAAAATAGATTTTTCGCGGTAGAAGCGCTTCTCGGTTCGCAAACTGGTAGCGAAACGTGAATTCGCCATTTTGTGTTTCGATTTCATTAAATTACTAGGTATAAGGGGGTACGGGAGACGTATCCTGACCCCTTTTGTTTTCTGAGGGTGGCTGAGGAGGCTCATATATGTTGATACATGTCTTCCAGCGGCTGTGCGGGAGCATTTTTTTTTTTGTTGCTGCGCGACGTCTGTTAACGTTCGAATCGATGGAAATCAGGAAGTGTTGACCGCCATTTTGTCACTGCGAGTAAATATTTTATTTGTTATAAATAAATCATTATTGATAAACATTGTCTGCGCCATCTTGCCTTTTTTGCAATGCCACACTTTTGTCGAGCACAGCAGCCATTTTAGATGCCTTGACCAGACCCACTGTCTGCACCCTCGCAAGCATCTCCCCCACGCACTGGTCACTCCCGCTCTCTTTCTCATGTATGGGCTAGAAACCTCCTCCCATCTGCGCTGTTCTTCTCTGAGAATCACACCCTGTGCCCGCCCGACACCTGCCTTTCACCCTATTCACTACCGCACCCTCTGACACTCCTCTTCCTCTGTGTCCGATTGTCCAGGCCCGTCCCAGGCTATCACCTAGCCCTGCAGATGTAGTTTATGGCCTCAACTGTAAAGAATCACCCCTCTTCAAAGAAGTTACAGTAGATCAAGGCCCCCACCCGATGAGATCCGTCACACTACACGCGTTCCTACAATCTGATAACCATCCTGTATTGTGATTGGGGAGGGGATTCTCACTGTGAGGGTGTGTGGGACCGAGCCTGAAGCGGAAGATTCCAGGGATGCCTTTTTGTACATCAAAGTCTTCACAATTATGTGTCACATTAAAAATATATAGCACTCACAAAAAAGTAGAAGGAAAATAACACTCTAATAACTTATAAATATATACATCGCAACAAAAACAGTAAACACCTTAAAACATTTTTTAATAAAATAGAAGCAACAATGGTCAGTAGCGGTCTGTTGTGCGAATAGTCCCAAGGCAGCATATTTACCTAGAGTGGTGCTGTGTAGGACATTCTGAATGGAAATTAACCAGAACTATAACCATCTACTTCCGATAATATAACTTTTATGCCCAAATTACGCAAAGATTTCGCTAATCTGCTAAAGGGGGGAGTCGCCATTTCTTTACAATAATCAATAATGAAAAATCAACATCAATAGGGTTGTCCGTATTCCCGATGCAGCACTATAGTGCAACATACACAGCACCTGGGGTGTCAAGAGTGAACAGGTCCTAGATGCTTAACCAATGACTGACAAATGCTATATTAAACACTTACTATGTATAATACTTGCGTTCACAATAGTTTTATTTTACAAAACAGAACAAAAGATGTCCCCTGTAAGTAAACCCATATTAGCTGTTTCAGTTATTGAACATCCTAAGGTTGTATGACATGGGGAACAGTAGTGATATCCTGGGCGGGTGATGGAACTGGGTTTGTTAATGGAAAAACATCTACAGAGAAAACTATTGGTAAATTATACTTCTCCGGAAATTTAAAACTCACAAATGTTTCATTTGTGTAATCGTTTTATGAACATGTACATTAAAAAACTAAAAGAAATGCCAAGAACGTCCCATGTGAAAGTGAATTTTATCTGGCAATTTTTTTCTTTTCCTTCTCATGAAAAGAAAGTTAAAGCCAGGTTCTTACCTGCCTCATCTGCAAAAAAAAATCTCTCGAGAGGGACCGAAAAAAAATATTGCTATGGTAATCATACCATGCATCGGCACATGGAGAGGTGGCACCCTTTTAATTATTCTAAAGCACAACTTCGAGATTTGGGGGATAACCCCCGACCGGCAAAAACATCCACCAATGACTTAGCAATAAGTGAGTCAGAGGCAAGGGAAACGGTCCCAAATCTGCAAAAGAACTTTGGGCAGATGAGATTGACTTGTGTAGCATGTGGAAAATTAATTTCATGCGGAGAGATCAGTATTACTTCAATAAATACAGTAATCAATGATGCATTAGAACTTAATATCAATTCATTTTCCGAACGTGTAATCAGTACCTGTCCCATGTCAATTCATTGTTCGAACGTATAATCAATACCCATCCCGGATCAATTCATTGTCCGAACATATAATCAGTAAAAAGTGCGACAAGTGCGACAAAATCATATCGATAATTCATTGTGAGCAAGTACCAAAAGTGTCGACAATTCTAACCTTCAATAAATACAGTAATCAATGATGCATTAGAACTTAATATCAATTCATTGTCCGAATGTGTAATCAGTACAAGTTCCATGTCAATTTATTGTTCGAACGTATAATCAATACCCATCCCGGATCAATTCATTGTCCGAACATATAATCAGTCTTATCCCATATCAATTCATGTGCTAAAAACTGCATACATATCTCATGATATCAAGGCTGAGCAATCGCGGCACAATAGTTTCATTTGTACCAGCGCCATTTTGGGTGAGGTCAGGAAGGTCCAAGTATAGTCAAAATGTCTCCACCAACTCGTGGTTGGACCGGAACCTCTTTCGGCAGTCTAAAAGTTTTCGTTGAAGGGTAGTAGAGGGGACTGGCGACATGAACCATCAGTCAAAGAGGGGTGGGAGGCAAAAATCTCTCCTACCGGGTCATACTGGTGTCCCACCGGAACTGATCAAGTTGGTAGTCTTGCAGGATTTTGGTGATTTCAAGACTGAGGCCGGCGCCGGCATGAGCGCGCCGACGTCCCGCGGCTACGTCGTGGTCGTTCCGTGGGTGATCATGGCAGTCATTCCCCATCGGGGGTCGGGGGCCCCCGTGGCTCTTATAGAATCTTCAAAGTTGAGGAGAACGTTTCTGGATGCAGGACTCATTTTCTAGTTGAACTCAGAAGCGCCGTTGCACCGCAACAGTGGACGAGACCCCCGCTGGGTGAGCGGAGCATCATTGCCTCGCAATAGTGGACGAGACCTTTTGTCGGGTGAGTACAGCGTCGCTGCATCGCAAGAGTGGAGAAACCCTTTTGTTGGGTGAGTGGAGCGTCGCTGCATCGCAAGAGTGGAGGAACCCTTTTGTCGGGTGAATGCAGCGTCGCTGTATCGCAAGAGTGGAGGAACCCTTTTGTTGGGTGAGTGGAGCGTTGGGGGTGCAGCTGAGGGGCCCCCACCTGGGGGGGGTGGGTGAGGCTCGTTCGCGCCGCCTCTCCCTCCCAGCGCACCCCACGCCGACACCTGGCGTTGATATCCGTGATGTCCGGACCAGGCGATAAGAGGGGGGGGGGGTCGGAGGCAGTTGCAAGACATCCTCCCCCCGTGGCCTGCAGGGCGCCGCTTCAGGCCCGAACGGAGAGCTCATATCAAGCCGGGGCCAGACCAGGAGATACGAGGGGGGGGGGTCGGTGGCATATGCAAGACATCCCCCCTGTTGTCGCAGTCATTATCTAAGAAAGAAGAAGAATCCCGTCGGCCTCGGCTCCTCTCCTGGCCCACCTTACGGGATGACCTCCCCGGCCGACGGCTGCCAGCAGGACTCGCCCTACACGTGCCGAAGGCCTCGTCTTCCGGATGGGCGTAGCCGTGAACCTGTTGCACTTCGGGAGTTTCCGGAATGGGGGTAGGTATCTGCTGATTTGTATTTATTTCAAGTTACCGTTATTGGGCGTGGCGGGCGGTGGGACAGACATGCTTGGAGCAGTGGGGGGGTGGCGGAGCCTAGCTACCTTGTGGCTGCCGTAACGTCAAGCTTGGCTTCTTTCACCATTTTCATGTTTCTTATTTCTAGCGAAGTCAAAAACTCATCAGAAGCCTACTGATTTTGTTCGATTTCTTTCCTTTCCTTTTCAAGTGTGTTTCATGCTAAAGTTTCTGTTTAACAGGATACAGGGATTACTTCGTATTTTACATATGTCTTCTTTATTAGGGGTTCTCTCCGGTTGAGTCAGATGATGTACCTCTAATAAATGGTCCGGGTGGAAGTAGTTTCACAATCAGTGGGGAGTGACAGATTGCAACGTGGGACAAAGGTCGGCATTACCCACCCTTCACTACTTGCAAAGACTAGACAGAATATTTCTATTCCACGTTATTTGCAAACAGAGAGTACCTCGAAAGAACTATTCCTTGAACAATAAATTTCCAGCCAATCAATCAATCAATCAGGCATGACGGATTACAACGGGGGACAAAAGTCCGCATTACCTATCCTTCACTATCTGCAAAGGGAGACAGAATATTTCTATTCTTCTCTGTTTGTAGACAGGGAATATCTCAAACAGCAATAATCGATAAAAAAAATAGTAGGATTATAACACTTTAATAACTTATAAATATATACATCGCAACAAAAACAGTAAACACCTTAAAACATTTTTTATTAAAACAGAAGCAACAATGACAACTAACAGTAGTGATATCCTGGGCGGGTGATGGAACTGGGATTGTTAATGGAAAAAGATGTACAGAGAAAACTATTGGTGAATTATACTTCTCCGGAAATTTAAAACTCACAAATGTTTTATTTGTGTAATCGTTTCAGGTCAAACGGATTGTGGGACAATGTTCACAATGGAGGAGTCACCAAAAGGCATTTGGATCGATGTTGCAGCAGGCTGCCATGTATATAGTTATTTAATAAAACGTTTTACCCTGTTACTTTGCTGGTGTGTTGTATATATTTATAATATTTGCATAGGGTTTGTCGTTATTTTGGGTGGGATGGGCGGCGGAGTCGAGCTGTCTTGCAGCCATCATGGTGTGGAGCTAAGTTCATCTCACTAGTTTCGTATTTCTCATGAGGGGTTGTTCTTAATGTTTCTATTTTAGCGAGGTCAAAAACAGATCCCATTAGTGGCCTACTTATTTTGCTCAATTCCTTTTGTTTTTTTAAACTATTTTTCACTATCTGCAAAGACTAAACTGAGTATTGCGACTTTGTGCTTGTTTGTAAATACAGAATGAACCAAAGAGAACCAATTCTAAAACAGTAAATGCTTGGATAGCAATCAATCAAATAGAGAGAGAAGCAGGCACGACGGATTACAACGGGGGCAAAGGCCTGCGTTAACTACCCTTCACTATCTGCAAAGAGAGAGTACTGCTAAGAGAAAAGAGGGGGGGGGGGCAGCGTTCAAAGCACATCAGCGTGCATAAACACGAAAATGTTTTTACCTATCATGTACTTGACATTTGACAGCATTTGATATTTGGTATTAAAAAACCATTGAAATTCACAGAAAAAACAATAGGTTTTAGGCCATATATAGTTAGGGATTTGCATTTACAAAACCTTATTTTACTCGCATAAAACCATTGAAATTTCATATATAGTTAGTTCCACTAACTATATATCGCGCACCCGCAATCCACTGCTGATGATGTCACATATACATCATTCATGACATGGTCAGTGACATCACTGATGACATCACTGATGACAACTCAAATGACATCACTGATAACATCACTGATGACATCAATCATGTGATAATACGATCAACCTCTTCAGACTCTAATATAACCTTAGATACACTCAGAGTAAACAGACACTCACAGACTGTCACTCATCCATGGAGTTACTCACACACCTAGTCAGTCATGCACTGAATCAATCACACCTCGATATCCTCAACTATACAGTTATACACACCTTACTTATTCAAACATATACTAACACATATTTACTCTTTTATACAATCCCTGATACAAGTTCACAATGATCCATACAGCCACTCACACATTCACTGGCTCTTATACACAGTAATTTATATATGTGAACTTTCACATGTACTGTGTTTTACATATGTACTTACTTTGACATGTAGCACTGAGATATCCATTCACTCACCAATACACTCGTACACAGTCAACCACCCATACAGCTGTTTCCACATGCAGTTTTGAACCCATAGATCTAGTGAATAAACTGTTCACACATGTATGCACAGAGTCACACACCTCCCAGCCACCCACACACACACTCACTCTCCCATACAAATACTTGGGCAACCAATCAATAACCCATATAGTTAATCATATAGCTACTGATCAACACATGCAGCAGTTTACAGAACAGCAGATATAATGATGCACAAATTAAAACAGTTTAGTAACTAACCCATGCTCTCAGTGAGACACATTTAATCACTCTCTCATACCGTCAGTCATGCACTTACTAAATCCTTCATCCAGACACTTATACATCCACTCATTCTTCAATATGTAAGACATATTTTAACTTTACAGAAACATACAGTCACTGGATGATGTCATCAGTGATGTCATCAGTGATGTCACTGACCATGTCATGAATGATGTAATATGTGACATCATCAGCAGTGGATTGCGGGTGCGCGATATATAGTTAGTGGAACTAACTATATATGAAATTTCAATGGTTTTATGCGAGTAAAATAAGGTTTTGTAAATGCAAATCCCTAACTATATATGGCCTAAAACCTATGTTTTTTTTCTGTGAATATATATATATATATATATATATATATATATATATATATATATATATATATATATATATATATATATATATATATATATATATATATATATATATATATATATATATTCCAGCTCCGTTGCACCGAAGGTCTGGGTCACTCGCAGGCGGGTGCCTCTCGTGGTGGTGCCCCACGTGAAAATATCCGCTCCGTCTCTCTCTTAGTCTTTCAGAAAGAAAAACGGCACTCGCAGGGAAAGTGTTCGATAAGTTTTAATCAGCACACTCGGCAGACAAACGCGTTTCGGTTCTCCTTCGTCAGTGTCTACCATTGACACGGAAGGAAGCAAGTTTAAAAGCTCTACAGCGCCTTATTGCATCTGCATAGAAAGAGGACTGACGTTTACCCCCGTGATGAACAATTTCACTTAGTGCATTACTCTTAACTTTTACATTTCAAAGGAGACACATTCACGAAAGGCATTGTAAAATACATTTCAACCCATCATTTCAAATGTTTGACAATTTACATTTATGATAAACAATCACATTTAGTGTGAACTAAATTCATCTTTCGTGTGTGGTGTAAGTTATTCAGCCGTGGATCGGCATAGCTCACGGGGTGAGTTCGTTACAGAGTTTAAGCTTTTCCTAAATGGGAAGCTAATTCTTCATTCTTGTTTAATCCCAGGGGGGCCTTAGTCTGGAGGTCAATTATGTAGCGGGATTCAAGTCTTCTCAATTTCCGCAACCTGTCTCCACCCCTGGGGTCCACTGGTACATGGTCAAGCGCAAAAAATTGCAGCAGTTCCCTGTTGCTATTGTGTCTTGATGCAAAATGTTTTGCTACGGGATAGTTGAAATCCTTGTTCATAATAGCACGTTGGTGCTCTAATATGCGTAGCTTGACATTTTTTACTGTGCTGCCTATGTATTTCAAGCCACACGGGCACATTAGGCAGTAGACAACATGGGTGGTATTACAAGTGAGAAACTTTGATATTTTCTTACTCTGTCCTGACCCTGGTATTTCATATGTAGTTCTCTTCTTGCTTCTCTCACAGGCTTTGCACTTGCCGCAGGGGTAGAATCCTGGCATGTCTTTAATTCTGCCTGTTGTTGTAATTCTGTCTGGCAGATGGCTATGTACAATTTTATCCCTGATGGACCTACCTTTTCTAAAGGTGATTAATGGAAAAGCCGGAATCTCTTTTCCAATGACCTGGTCCGTTTTTAGGATATGCCAACTTCTCTTTAGAATATTTCTCAGATGATTGGAGTCCTCTGAGAAAGTAGTTATCAATCTGAATTTCCCTTCATTTAAATTCGATTTTATGTTCTTAGTTTGTTCTTTTAGAAGTTGTTCTCTAGGGATTCTCTCTACTCTTTTTAGAGTTTTTTCCAGAAGTAGTTGATTATATCCCCTGGCCTGAAATCTCGTTATGCTTTCTCTTGCGGCTTTTGCAAAGTCTGCCTCTCTTGAGCAATTTCTCTTTATTCTCAGAAGTTCTCCGTAAGGGATACTTCTGATTAGGGTCGGAGGATGACTGCTTCCGGCATGTAAAACTGAATTGCCGGCTGTTGTCTTTCTAAACAGTTCTGTCTCAATTTTTCCACCCATCAAGCTCACTTTCAGATCTAGATAATTCACAGTTGATAAGCTGATATCTGCGGTGAATTTCAGATTTAATTCATTCAAATTTAAGTGTGCCACAAACTCTTCTGCTGAAGTCATTGACCCCTCCCATACTAGAAAAAGGTCATCAATGTACCTATACCAAACTTTAAGATTTTCTGTCCATTTCTGGAATTCTGGGCTTTGGGCCACCTGCTCCTCCCACCAGCCTACGAATAAATTCGCGTAGCTGGGGGCGAAGCAGGTTCCCATCGCCGTCCCAGTGACCTGCCTGTACAGTTGTCCTTGAAATAAAAAAATTTTGTTAAACAAACAAAATTCAATGAACTCAAGCAACATTTGGCTATGTTTGGCGAATTTCATTGGTCTCTTGTCAAGGTAATATTTCATTGCCATTAGCCCCTGTTTGTGATCAATGCTTGTATACAAGCTGGTAATGTCCATAGTTATCAGTATGCATGAAGTATTGCACTGTACCGTTTCAATTTTGTTCACAAAATCTTTAGTGTCCCTAATATACGATTTTAATTGGGAGACACTCTGAAAGAGAAAGTGGTCAATGTAAATAGACATATTCTCAGAGACACTTCCTATTGAGGAGACTATTGGTCTGCCAGGTGGGTTACTGCTGTCTTTATGTATTTTAGGCAACTGGTAGAAGGTGGGCACAGTTGGATTATTATTTTTCAAAAAGAAATACTCGTCAGTGTCCAGCATGTCATTATTGTGCCATTTATTCACAAGAGTTTGAAATTTTATGATACTCTCATCATACATCTTTTTAGTTGTCTTCTCATATGACATTGGATCTTCTAATTGTCTCAGTGCTTCTTGGCAATATTGTATTCTTGACATTACAACGATATTGCCACCTTTATCTGATGGCTTGCAGATAATGTCCGGATCGTTGTCTAAAGTTTTGAGGATTTCTCTTTGCTCAATTGACATATTGGGTCTCTTTCTGGTCAAGGTTCTTTGTTGTGATCTGAATTTCACCAAATCCTTTATCACTGCCTCCGAAAAGGCGTCAATTGCATCGTATGGCATTATTGGTACGAATGTTGAGGGAGGTTTGAAGCTTGTTGTCGGTGCTTCCTGTTCTACACCAATTCTTCTAGTTCTTTGGGTGATGGAGTCTATATTTTCTCCGTCGCCACTTTCTTCAGTTCTTAATTCTTCTAGAAGCTCCCAGGTTGCAATATCATTTGTTGTTAAGATATCGGTTTCCAATGTTCTTAGTTGTCTTGTTTTTTTCATTGTTGGTTTTAATTTGAAATATTTATGGAGTTTCATTTTTCGCACAAAGGTAAACAAATCGATTCTTGTTTGAGTAAATTCGAGTCTCTCATTGGGGCAGAATGATAATCCCAATTTCAGCGTTTTTTCTTCCAATGGTGACAGGACTTTATCCGTCAGGTTTACAATTGTCAGACTGTCTACCATTTCGCTCCCCTCTTGCTCCTGGTGATTCTCGGAGTAAAGTTGCCTTGGTTTCTGCCTCTGCCTCTGCCTCGGCCCCTTCCAGCCCCCTCTTCGGGTTCGTCTGTGGCCTCCGGGGGTCTGCTTTTGCCTCCCCTTAGCCATGTTGACCGATATAGGTCGTACTCCATGAGAGAAAAGGGGTCTTCTCTTGTGAGGTACTTGCCAGTTCATCTCCGGACTGCTCATTTTCCGTTACCTCCGATTCGGAAGTTTCTACTCTTGGCAGGGCTGCACGGGCGGCTCTTTTCTTCATCTCTCTTCGCGGAGCATCGAATTTCTTGGCAAACGTCAATATTCTGCCTAGGGAATAATCCCTTTCGTCTCGCTCGAATTTTTCTTGTTTTCTTTGGCGTATCTTTAGTTCATATTTCTCTAGTCTTTTTCTCATTTCCGATCTTAACTCATCTTTCCTTTGAGTATTCGTGTCCTTATTTATTTCGTCCTCCAATGCTTTAATTTCATCGATGGCTTTTTCTCTGTCACTCCATGCAAAACGTATCAGCAATTTCAACATCCCTTGACTGGATAGGGCTGTGTGTTCTGCCCATAATTCCAACAGTCGGGGATCTGGGTTCTCATATGCCGGGACAGTATATATCCTAAGTCCTCTCGGCACTCTATCCACATCTACATAGCTTTGTAGGGAGGTGGCTTCCCACCATTTTCTCGTTTCCCTTTCGCGCAATCTCTCAAGTTTGGTAAAGAGATTAACCAGTGTGTCTTTGCCATTTTGGTTTTTCTTCCCTTCAGGTTTAGCACTCTCTGTCTCTTTTGGCCGTTTTTGAAATATGCCTGTGGCTGCTTCCTGCCGAGCCTTGTCACCAAACATTTCGTCTTCCATAGTTTGGTATTGCAGTTAACACTTCCCTTCTAGGCGTGGGCGGAAAATCCGTTCCGCTCGCGGATTTTGCGGATTTTCGGGAAATCCGCAATCCGCGAGATTTGCGAATTTCCCGCAAAATCCGCAAATCCGCGAGCAGCGGATTTTGCTCGCACTGCTCGCACTGTTCGCGTGAGTTCGCGCCCCGCGAATAAGTGCAAAATTGCAGAAATACGATCTTAGCAAAACTGAAAGTAACTACTTACCAGGTTCAAAAGTTCAGGCTCATCATTAGTAGCCATTTCCTGGAGTGCTTCCTGAGGGGCCCCTCCAGAGTTCAGTTGCCAGTTGAAACTAGTATGTGACCCTGCTCTGAACCTCAGAATAGTTACACATATGCCACAAAGGTCCTGAATTACAGCTAAGGGAGACAAGCAGGAGCCAGGCTGGAAGTTAAAATCCATTAATCAGCCCCTAATTCATTATTGTCAGTTGGGGCAGGGCAGGTGTTGTAACTAATTTTGCAACAATGAAAGCACTTAGCAAGTGCAAAAGATCACTAATCAGGGCGCACTAAGGAAGCAGGTGCCAGCTAAAAAAATATTCTGTGACACATGAATCAGCCCCAAATTAATTCAGGTCACTTGAGGCAGGGAAGGTGTGCTTTGCTTTGCCGAAAATAATGTACACTGGACAACCAGAGGGTGTGGTGATGAAACAGAGGGTGGCATGGGTGGGCCAGAGGGTGGCATGAGTAGTCAGAGAGTGGCAGTGGTGACAGAGAGTGGCAGTGATGAAGAAGAGTGTCCCAAACAGGCTGGAAACAACAAGTTCGCGAAACTTGCGACCCGACAGGTAAGTTCGCAATTTGCGAAAGTGTACAAAACCCTTGCGAACTGGCAGAAACACGGGCGAACACACAAAAAAAAAAAATCCGCAAATTCGCGGGAATTCGCGGATTTTGCGGATTGCGAATCCGCAAATCCGCAAAATTCGCGAACGCGAGATCCGCAAAATTCGCTCATGCTTATTCCCTTCGCCTTGCGTTCACGGATACAGTCAGCACACCTGCACGCATTCAATCTTACCCGGTTGCGAGGCCTCGCTGTGTCGGGTTTCTTGCGTGGTCTTCGGTGTTTCTTGTTCCTCTGTGAACGCGGTGCCCCGTATTAAGTTCCAGCTCCGTTGCACCGAAGGTCTGGGTCACTCGCAGGCGGGTGCCTCTCGTGGTGGTGCCCCACGTGAAAATATCCGCTCCGTCTCTCTCTTAGTCTTTCAGAAAGAAAAACGGCACTCGCAGGGAAAGTGTTCGATAAGTTTTAATCAGCACACTCGGCAGACAAACGCGTTTCGGTTCTCCTTCGTCAGTGTCTACCATTGACACGGAAGGAAGCAAGTTTAAAAGCTCTACAGCGCCTTATTGCATCTGCATAGAAAGAGGACTGACGTTTACCCCCGTGATGAACAATTTCACTTAGTGCATTACTCTTAACTTTTACATTTCAAAGGAGACACATTCATGAAAGGCATTGTAAAATACATTTCAACCCATCATTTCAAATGTTTGACAATTTACATTTATGATAAACAATCACATTTAGTGTGAACTAAATTCATCTTTCGTGTGTGGTGTAAGGGTAAGGGTAAACGTCAGTCCTCTTTCTATGCAGATGCAATAAGGCGCTGTAGAGCTTTTAAACTTGCTTCCTTCCGTGTCAATGGTAGACACTGACGAAGGAGAACCGAAACGCGTTTGTCTGCCGAGTGTGCTGATTAAAACTTATCGAACACTTTCCCTGCGAGTGCCGTTTTTCTTTCTGAAAGACTAAGAGAGAGACGGAGCGGATATATATATATATATATATATATATATATATATATATATATATATATAGCAAAAACAAGGAGTTCATGGTCCTCCCAAGGTCCGGTGCACGCTCGGGTTGTGTGTCGGCTAGAAAGTATCCGCAGAGGCGTTTCTGGCTCTTGCCGTCATCAGTGCGGAAAGCCATCAGTAAAGCGGCACAGTTATTTAAACGGAACTGCCATGTGGTTGGTGGATCCTTGGCCAATGAAAGGCCAATGGCGGTCCCATAGCGAAAAACTTTATTGGCAGCCGTAACAGCACAGTTGTTGGATATATATATATATAGCTTCTGAACACCAACCAGCTGCACACACGAGTGGGTGCACACAAAACGGGGGTGTACCCATGTCTTTAAATTACGCTCCAAATATCCCAGGAATATCGATCCTTTAGGAAAGTAGCACACACAGGGGAGGATCCACAAAGGTTTTAATGCAAGAACCAACAGCAACAACGCGTTTCGCCTTGGGGCTTCGTCAAGTTGTGCAAAGAGCCGAGGCGCTCGTCAGTTTAAAAAGACGTCATGCAACTCAATGAAAAGCAAGGTAGGACTGTGCAATACATACATGGCCGCCATTACGGAACGGTATACAATACATATCATCTACTTGCAAGTTGAATAACATTTCAACATAAATGAATGCGCATGTAAAGAAATATGTGGAATACATAAATCAAGAAATGCAATTGAAATTATCCATCTACCTCAAAATCGAAAATGCACTGTCACCCACATATTGATAAGAATAATGTAGCCCTGAATGGGCGTGCGGGTGGAACCAAACATAAATTCATAATACTCAAAAGCAATGATGCAAGGGAGGGGACTATCGCGGCAAGATGCCGCCCCATGTGCGTGCCCCACACCTTTATATAAAGTGCATATAGTTTGAATTATTAGCAAGTTAATATGGTACCACACCACAAATCTATCTCGCCCTGGATGGGCAAATGCATGTTAATTTATTGAGT